>NC_090654.1:133888968-134190635 GCF_040937935.1 Hyperolius riggenbachi
GCAATGGGCAACATGTCAGCACAAAATAAACGTATTGCGGGCAACATGTCAGCACAAAATAAACGTATTGCGGGCAACATGTCAGCACAAAATAAACATATTGCGGGCAACATGTCAGCACAAAATAAACGTATTGCGGGCAACATGGCAGCAAAAAATAAACGCATTGCTTGCAACATGTCAGCACAAAATAAACGCATTGCGGGCAACATGTTAGCACAAAATAAACGCATCGCGGGCAACATTTCAGCACAAAATAAACGCATTGCGGGCAACATTTCAGCACAAAATAAACGCTTTGCAGGCAACATGTCATTACAAAATAAACGCAATGTGGGCACATTTCACCTGGAAAAAAAAAGCTTTTACTCACCTGACAGCGCGCAGCTCCCCCGGACGATCCTCCTCCAATCTCCTCCGCGCTCACAGGCAGTGCAGGGCTACGGGAAGATGGCTCCCAAAGCCCTGTACTGGAGACACAAATAGTCTCCAGTACAGGGCTCCGCCTCCGGATGCCATCTTCCCGTAGCCCTGCTCTGCCTGTGCCTGCCGGAGGAGGACAATTCAGGCTGCTGGAGCGGGGCTGCGGGGAATGAACTAGCACAGCGTCTATGAGACGCTGTGGCTAGTTCATTCAGTACAGTGGCCAGAGTCCCGAGGCCGGGACGTCCCGCTGCTAAAAGCGGGACGTTTCCCGGGACCTCATGCAGCCTGGGACAGCATCCCCCGAATCCGGGACCTGTCCCGGGTAATCCAGGACGTCTGGCCACTCTAGATAAAGCCAAAATGGAGAAGCCGTGTGTGAAAAACTAAACACATCTCATAATTCAGTAGTTTGTAGAACCACTTTTAGAAGCAAAAACTGGCAGTAATCACTTTCTGTATGAGTTTATCTGTTGCACAGATAGTCTCACTGCAGGCCAGGAAGAGCTAATTGCAAGTGACTGCGAGGGACCCAGGCACTGTAGCTGTAAAACATGTTCAATCAACGCTGCTTCATCACTGTGCATGACAGTTGGTATGAGGTGGCTGTGCTGATATGCTGTGTTCCAAACATGGTGCTGTGCATTATGGCCAGACAAGAAAACTTTGGTCTGTCTAAAACAGGGCTTTTTAACTGGTGGTATGCATACCACTGGTGGGACTTTGCCACCTGCAAGGTGGTACGCGCCCCGCTGTCTGCTGCACTGCCTCTCCGCTCCCGGTGCTGCCGCTGCTAACTGAGCCCCACTCCCCTCCTCACAATACTACCAGATCTCAGATCAGTGACATAGCAGATGGCACGCACGCTACTCGCACCTGGTGTACTACAAATGCATAATTGACGTCATTAGTCACTTCCGCGTTTGTAGTACACCAGGCGTGAGTGGTGTGCGAGCTGTCCCTGTCTCTGCTATGTTGCTGATCTGAGGTCTGGTAGTATTGTGAGGAGGAGAGTGGGGCTCAGGTAGCGGGAGCGGGGTAGGAACCAAGAGCACAGCAGTGACGAGGAGGACCAGGCGTTAGCAGCCGATCTGAGGTCAGTAATGATGGCAGAGGCACCCAATGCACCTTGATCCCCCTGCGCACCCTGACACAGCCTGCACCTTAATCCACCCTGACACAGCCTGCACCCTCACCCACCCTGCGCACCCTGACCCAGCATGCATCTTTACCCACCCTGCACCTGGTCACTAACGCAGCCAGCACCCTGACCTAGCCAGCATCCTGTACTCTGACCCAACCTGCACCCTGACCCATCCTGTGCACCCTGACCAAGCCAGCAACCTGCACCCTGACCTAGCAAGCACCCTTTACCCTGACCTAGCCAGAACCCTGCACTCTGAATCAGCCAGCACCCTGACCCACCCAGCACACTGTACCCTGAGTCAGCACTCTGACCCAGTCAGCATCCTGGACCCTGACCTAGCCAGCACTCTGAACCAGCCAGCACCCTGCATCCTGACACACTCTGTACCCTGACACACCCTGTACCCTGACACAGCCAGCACCCTGCAACCTAACTTAGCCATTACTCTGACCTAGCCAGCAACCTTCACCCTGACCCAGCCAGCTTCCTGTACCCTGACTCAGCCAGCACTTTGACCTACCCAGTGCCCTGCAGCCTGACCCAGCTAGCACCCAGCACCCTGATCCAGGCAGCACCCTGCCCCCCTGGGTCATTGTTTTGCAGTCATTTTAGATCCCTCCTGTAACATGAGGCAGCTAAAATGGCAGCAGTTAACAGATAATCTAGCACATACCCATGTGAAACAAGTGGTAGGTTATTTTATGGTTGGTTGTTGTTGTTTTATGTGTTCTTTCTGGCTAATTGTGGTCGATCCTTGACAGTTGGCTCCTCCCACAGCCTGTCATGACCACACCCATTTTTGATGGTTTTGCGGAGTCACTGGTGATACATTAAACATGCCATGTGATAAAAGTGGTACAATCTGTAGAAAGGTTGAAAAGCCCTGGTCTAAAAGATACTGTTCCAGAAGTCTTCTGTTTTGCTCCAAACCTAAGTTGTGCTGCCTGGTACTTTTCAGAGAGAAGGGGCTTTTTCCTGGCCTACCCTTCTAAACAAGCCAAGTTCAATCATTTTCTGTTTGTACTGAGATAAAAAATAACTTTTAATATGCTAAGACCCAAACTCACTGAACCCATATAACAATCCCTTCCAATAACGGTTTTGAGGGATGTGTATACACTTTATAAACTTTTTACTGTTTATGTACTGCCTGGGTCTTTACAGGTTAGAATATCGTCCTGGAAATCCAATCAGAGTTGCAATAATCCACACAGCAGTGCCCATTTAGGTGTTAAAATTACCATCCATTCCTTTCTTAATGGAAACTATCAGTTGGCTATAAGAATTCCATAAAGAATAGTGTGATCTGTGGTCCCCCCTCTTTCAGTTGTCACCACAGGCATCTGTCTTTACTGTCTATGCCTAAAAACAGCCTTGATTGTATATAATGCATTACACAGATCTGCAATCAGGTATAGTCAAAAACAGAAAAATTATGCAGCATGTAACATAAATCTAGAATATTGTTTGGCTGTAGTATTTATAACAAGAACAAGATAATGATCAGTTATCATCGTGTCATTGCACAGAGAGACACGGCAGGAGATGCCTCAGAGTCCGCTCTGCTCAAGTGTATAGAACTCTCTTGTGGCTCTGTGAAGAAAATGAGAGACAGGAACCCAAAAGTGGCTGAAATTCCATTCAACTCCACCAACAAGTACCAGGTGAGAACATTACAAGACACAAGGTCTCTACACACATTCCATTGTGAGCATTTTGAAAGGGATACAAGGGCAAAAGAGGCACCCAAAAATGGATAAAACTGTGTTCTATTTTAGCTGTTTTTAACATTTTAACACAGTTTATCAATTTTTGGGCGTGTCTTTCCCCTTTGTGCTACCCACCCTCCTTTGGGAGGGGTGTTCCATTTTGGTTAGGTGTACACCCACCCCTATAGCCAATATTGCAGTTCTTTGCCAAGAGTGCGACCAGCATCCACTGTATCTGGACACCCGAGTGGAGTCGGGGTTGTTGATCTCCACCTACCATCATTGGTTGGTTGCCCATTTGCAACCTCCATTTGTTAGTACCATCCTCTACCACAATTGTAACTCTTTGTCATTACTTATTACACTATCGGGGCTCCCATTGTCTCTGTGCTTTTTTCTTCAAGGGTGTCTTTCTTAATCACCCTACACACCTACATTTTGAAAGGGAGGCCCATGTTGTTCAGATGTTGCTCATGCATAGGTTAATAAGTGGGCTGAGGTTGAAGAGGTGACATGGAGTCTGCAAGGCTGAATGCTCCTAATACAGCAAATCATTTGTCAATAGTGATCAGGGCTGTGGAGTCAAAGAGTCAGAACAATTTTGGGTACCTGGAGTCGGTGGTTTCGTACACTGAGGAGTCTGAGGATTTTTGTTTTCCTTTTAAGAATAGTAGCTGCCTTGACTGCGCAAATACAGCGTATTACAGCCTGGTTTAATATACCACCTTCTACTTTAGAGACCCTAGCGTACAGTGAAGACATCCAAAAAGACAGTGCTGCATTGGATGTTCTTTACCTCTCCCTCCCCAGAGACAAGCAAAGCAACACTAAAATGGAGCAGGCCATTACAGTATGGATATTTGTAAACTGTTGCAATGTCATCCCTCCACTTTACAACCAAAATGTGGGTGTCAAAAAGTTGGCTTATCCATGGTGATATACGGTACTTTTTGAAAGTAAAAAAGAAAGTTAAATTTGTGAATTAGAAATGTGATTCCTCAAAGCCTAATCCAAAGACTTTTCATTGAGTTGTCCTGTAATCCTTTCTAGATAAGTGACTCAGAATGAGACTGCATGCTTGTTCCAGGTGTGCGACTAAGAAGCAAATGGAGCCAAAAGATCGACGTGTCTTTTTTTTTATAAAGCAAATAAAGATGTACCTTACATATACCTTTCATAAACCTTCCTTTAAACAGCAGGTAATGATTATTTTCCTGTTTCCTTTATAGTTGTCCATTCATGAACGTGAAGACAGCCCAGATGGTCACCTACTGGTGATGAAGGGGGCACCAGAGAGGATTCTGGACCGCTGTTCTCACATCATGATGCATGGACAGGAGCACCCACTAGATGAGGAGATGAAGGATGCCTTCCAAAATGCCTACTTTGAACTCGGGGGACTGGGAGAGAGAGTGCTGGGTGGGTTCCCTGCATATGTAATTTTCTCTACATAATAAACTACTATGCTTAATGTGTATACTCATACTCAAGTGTGCATAAATAACTTAAAACAATGCTTCTGATCAATAGTGTAATTTGCTTGAATTGGTGATTTTAAGCTCCTTTTAAAACCTTCAACTTTGATTGACCAATCACCATTTTTACCACCTCCATGTTGTAGGAGAGTTTATCTACACAATCTGCTCATAGTATTCAAAATCTGTTGGTCCTCATACTATATTGAAGTGGTAAAATTGGCTAATCATTGGCCAGCCACAATTGAAGGTGTATACCAGGCTTTAAAATCACTAATTAAATATTCCTACGTCCTGTTTTCCAAATCGCTGATAACGCCTGCACAGTGATTATACCCGCAGTCAGCAGCAGTACTTCTTCCGGTGTTCTCTGATGTTACTGTATCAGCACTTGAGCAGACGGGTATAAATGGAAGAGTAGGGAATCAGTCCTATGAAAGGAGTGGGGTAAAATTTGAAACAAAATTAAAGAGACTAATGCTGGGAAGAGACAATGAGTTTTTTCAGCAGATTTATTTTCCAATCGATTTTCAGAAAGTTTTTTTGATCGATTTCTATTCACTTTTATGAGAAAATCAATCAGAAAAACAATCGAAATCAGATCGGACCTGTCGGAAATTATCTATCGAGCTATCTATCTGCCCAAAAAATTTATGGTGTATTCCCAGCATAACACATACAGTACTGCAGTGCCTTTACTATCTATAATAGAACGTGAAGCACATTTCGATATAAGTACACAAACATGTTAACATGAACCTTAAAACAGTTTAAACTAAAAACCAACTCCCATAGTTAGGCGTTATACATTAGAAGAGTTTTATGATGCGTTTCTACATATTCTAACCTGCATCTGTCCTTCAGTCAGTGAGTCAAGCAATCTGAGCACACCTGCTGAAATCTTCTTAATCTTGCTAAGTGGGCGCTTCTCCCATGAGCAGTTTTGATATTTTAATGGCAATCAGTGTATCTCTTAAGACATGTAGCACGCTGTGTAAATATCTCATCAAGCTAAATTCTCAGTGTAGTAAACCTACTGTAGAGGAAGTCTGTAATTTTACTTCTACAGTAATTACGTCAAATCAGATTTAATGAGAGGTTGGGTATTTCTGTTAAGTCACAATTTTAGAAGATCATCTCCTTTGTATATGAGCACTAAACGAAATGACTTGGCGTCCCTGTAAACCTAGTACATCATTGCTGTGGGCATGAATTTTCACTGACTCTTCTTTCCCTATCAGGGTTCTGCCAAACTTCCATGCCCACTGACAACTTCCCGCGAGGATTCAAGTTTGACACTGATGAGATCAACTTCCCTATTATAAACCTGTGTTTCGTGGGCCTCATTTCGATGATTGACCCACCCAGGGCGGCTGTGCCTGATGCTGTAGGAAAATGCCGCAGTGCTGGGATAAAGGTGAGCACAGATATTAGTGATGGCGTTACATGATGTTCTTTTCAATGCCCTAACTCTAGTTCTGTGGAAGAGCTTGTATTTATCCATGTACGAGCTCACTGATTAGATTATATTCAATGAGTCACCAGTTTCGCATCCATTATCATTTAATGCCAGGATCCACCGCGCCTCGCATGAGATGAGTAGCAGTGTTCATATCAATGTGTTTGTCAGCGATTGTGCTGCGGTCAATTTTCTGATATGCTGCATGTAGCAGTGTTTGTGGTTCTGTGTCCCCCTAGGGGTTCAAAACATGATGACAGAACGGTGGGAATGGATGCAAAATGCTTTTCTGCTCTGTAGCAGAAAAGCGCTGTGCATCGGCTAACAGATGCAGGCAGCCATCCATCTGAACCAAACCTTTAAACCTTTCACCAGCCACTTACAGTGCCACAAACTTTAAAACTGGATCTACACGAGGCGATCCGGCGGCTCGATTAGCCGCCGGATCGCCTCTTCCGCATCCCTGCGCGTACCCGCCGCGTCCCCACTCGCCCGCGCGGGCATCGGATTCGATCCGCCCTCGTCCCCGCGCCACTTATCTTCTGCTCGATTGATTCCCTGCCATTGTCCCCTCGTGGGGAACGAGCAGGGAATCGGCGGCGGCAAAATCGGACCTGACGGATGTTATCGCTCGATTGATAAGGAACATCACCTGCACATCTCCTCATGTAGACGAGGCTTAAGGTTCTAGGCTGTTATCAGGTAACTTTGCTTAAAACACATAGAGGTACAGACTAACCAGCAAGCTCATGGTGAACCAGAACTGGATTGGAGTGTGTGAGGGGCTACAATGGTCCTAAAAGCCCCCTTACTAAAATGCTAAGAAAAACAAAAGTTTGCTTTCTTAAAACAGAAAGAATTTGCGATAATTCAGGTTGGAGTGAGCTTGAGATGTCTCCCAGTGCATCACTGCTGAAAATATGCAAATTAACCATTGTTACCATTAGAAGCTAAACACACCTCCAGAACCGCTGGAATGCAATGATGTGTCAGCTTGTTAATTTGTATAGAGCCATAATAATCCAACATGCATACAGACTGTTACGGATTGTTTGATCCTCATAAGTGCATGGCATGGAGTAGGGCTTGTAACACCGAGAGGTACAGACTAACCAGCAAGGTCATGGTGAACCAGAACTCATTGGAGTGTGTAAGGGGCTACAATGGTCCTAAAAGCCCCCTTACTAAAATGCTAAGGAAGGGTAACAATGGTTAATTTGCATACAGTATATTCAGCAGTGATGCACTAGGAGACATCTCAAGCTCACTCCAACCTGAATTATCGCAAATTCTTTCTGTTTTAACCACCCTGGCGTTCTGATTAAATCGCCAGGGTGGCTGCGGGAGGGTTTTTTTTAAATAAAAAAAAAACTATTTCATGCAGCCAACTGAAAGTTGGCTGCATGAAAGCCCACTAGAGGGCGCTCCGGAGGCGATCTTCCGATCGCCTCCGGCGGCAAGAGATAACACGGAAGGCCGCAATGAGCGGCCCTCCGTGTTTCGCTTCCCTCGTCGCCATGGCGACGAGCGGAGTGACGTCATGGACGTCAGCCGACGTCTTGACGTCAGCCGCCTCCGATCCAGCCCTTAGCGCTGGCCGGAACTGTTTGTTCCGGCTACGCTGGGCTCGGGCGGCTGGGGGGACCCTCTTTCGCCGCTGCACGCGGCGGATCGCCGCGCTGCAGCGGCGATCAGGCAGCACACGCGGCTGGCAAAGTGCCGGCTGCGTGTGCTGCTTTTTATTTGGTGCAAATCGGCCCAGCAGGGCCTGAGCGGCAGCCTCTGGCGGTGTTGGACGAGCTGAGAAGTGAGAATCATTACAAAAATATCTGAAAAATATGATGACCTCGTTGTCTATCAAAATAAGGCTTAGGATTAAAATGAAACAGCCTATTTTAGGTCCGATGTAAAGTTCCAGGGCTATTTAATATTTACTGTTGCACCTCATAGAATTTGTAGTAAATACAGCTGGTTAGTGGTTGTGTTGTTGTGGGGTTGAGTTGCTGTCCAGTTTTTAAGAGTCTATTCATGTTTATTCTTATGGCAATATGTCATTAATTCTCATGACCACCATTGGTGTAACAGCACTAGCGGTAATATTGCTGTTCAGAGACAGCTCACGGCAATATTACCAGTACTTACACTAATAGTGTAACGTGCAGTACTCGAGTACTGTGCATGTCTCTGCGGTAACGCATGTTACCGTAGGAACGCTTGCATTACTCTAGTATCTCAGGTCGCGATAGCAGCATACCTCGTGGTATACTGCTGTATTAGTACTGGTAACATTGCCATGCACTGTCTCTGTACGGCAGTATTACCGGTAGTTAGTGCATCAGGCCCTGTGTCTGTAGCTGTCACAGAAAAAAGAATGCTGGTTCTGAAACTTAACCAAAAATGCGTCTTATGCCTTCCAGGTCATCATGGTGACGGGTGATCATCCCATTACTGCCAAGGCCATTGCTAAAGGTGTCGGTATAATCTCAGAGGGGAATGAGACTGTGGAAGACATTGCAGCTCGGCTAAACATCCCTGTAAATCAGGTGAATCCCAGGTGAGCTTACCCATATATTACCATCAAACATCATAAACATCATAAACATCTTTATTTTAAGTGGTAGTGTAGTTATGCTACAATAAGTAAGAAAATACTCATGAGTAGAATATGTTTACAAAGATTGGTCTGCTACAAAATTCAGTAAAAAAACAAAAAAGAAAGAATAAGCAGCATTGGATCAGCCTCATTGCAGAAGCACTGTGCTGTATTTATTCAGTGAAAAGGGGCGGTCTTCTTCTGTGCCTTATGTCCAAGAAGATACATGTGGAGCACAGAGCTGCATTACCCTGAAAACACAGTGCTGACCTCCTACTTGCGAGAAAAATAGACAGACACTTATTCATGTACAGTATATGCAGGGCCGGATTTTTACTTTTTACCGCCCAAGGCCAACTATACCATCTGTATGGTTGTTATCTCTGTGTGCCCCAATGAGAATTTTCCTTACTTTCCATCATTGGTGTCACAGACAATAGCTATTTTAGTAATATGTGTATAGATTATAAGTTATGTTTTGAACTTTTATGTTATGCTTTCCATCTCATTAATGATGGACCCATTGGGTCACCATGAGAGTTAGGGCTGGTTCAGACGGACGTCTGCGTGGCGTCGCGGTCAGGCTTTCAGTAGCCTTCGGTCGCATCGTGATGCGGTCGCGTTTTTTTCTTCCCCTAGGGGAACATTAGCCGTCGCGGTTGGCCGCTCCCTGGAAGCAACATGTCGGTTCCAGGGGCAGCCCGAACGCTCGCGAAAATCGGGACCCGAACGCCGCGTTCGGGTAAAAGCGCGCAAAAGTTCGGTGTAAACGCTCCCATTCACTTGAATGGGAGCGTTTACCGCGACGTTCCGAACGCTTGCGGTAAATGCTCCGCAAGCGTCCATGTGAACCAGCCCTTAGGCTGATGTATACCGGCAGGATAGAGCTTACAGGTCTTGCAGGGACAGCACAAGAACAGGACAGAGAGTTCAAAGGTTAAAGCTGTCCTTTTAGATAGGGATGGCTGCATAGAACAGATTTCCTGCCCCTCACTGAGCCACCCCTAAACTTTTGGTGCCCTAGGCCATGGCCTATGGGGCCTTGCCAGAAATCCGGCCCTGAGTATATGTAATGTAGTGATGGTAGTTATTTGAAAGTTTGAGCCATTGCCTAAAGGTCAGATCTGTCTAAAAAAAGCTGACATTCACCTCCTTCAGCACAACCAGCCCTTCCTTTTCATAGTATCCTTATCTGTATTAGGGCTCAATCGACTTCAAGTTAGCAAAAGGCAAATTTTAAGGAGTTACAAGTAAATTTATCATGAACCACATCTCCCTACCTCCTTCCTATCTAGAGAATTCTCTGACACTTCAAATACCCACAATGTGCCCTATTAATCTCTGTCTTAATAAGGCACTGTCTGCCCTATTAATATTAATTATTAATTAAGGCAGCACTTGCAAGTGAATGCATGCATAAAGAAAGGAGGGATATTAGGTATGTTAGCCACACTTGTTATTTGGGGTGTAGTGAGATGATTCCCTTTGGGAAAGGGAATTGTAATGCCCATGTTTGTAATTAGGAAGGGTGAGTGTATGGTTGCAGAAATTAATGGGGGTAAGAGTGGGGGTGATGGGCAAACATTGTTGGAGTGAGAATGGTAGCAGCACTGGCTTTGGGGAAGCGGAGGTTATAGTGGTTGCATATGCTGTATGATTCCCTCTTAGATCACTACAAGGGGCAAGGTTGGGAATGTAGTTAGGGATTTTCAGCAAGGTTTAAGTGGGGTGAGGGGGCTAAGTAAGTTCACAGACACATGATGTAGGAAGGTTGTACATGCCTGCATTCCATTGCCAGTGTTGAATCCGGCAACTCATTCTAGGCAGCTTTGATTGATTCTAGTGATCGCACCACTGCCTAGCTGACTGTGTGAACCAAGTCTCAGGGAGATAACGACCACATTCTTGCTTTAACTTTGGGAGTGGAACGAACTCCTCTTTCAAGGTCCTCTTTATCCCTGAATTCCTTCTACTACATTGCTGTTCAAACTTTCTCAAATCCTTCTAGAAACAATTTCGGTACACCTGGTAAATGCAGCTAGGGCAACTATTCCTGTCCTATGGAAACAGCCAGATTCACCCACCATTCTCCAATTGAGGCCCGGGTAGACAGAATTGCACAGATGGAAAAGATTATTCTCTCCTCACAAGACCAAGCAGAACAATACATCAAAACTTGGGCTGGCTGGGTCCTTTTTAAAGACTCTGACGAGTAAAAGGCAGAATTGGCTCGATAGCCACTTCTTTCTACTTTATTTCACCCTCCCCCCCTCTCTTTTTCCTCTTTTATCTTCTCTCTGATCAAGAGTCTCCTACTCAATGAGATTACACCTCAAAACCATGTTCAGACCACAGAGTTAATTTATCGCTTTGTGATTATCATTTAAGATTAGGTCCTCTGAAGAACAATGCCATTTATATATCATTCTAAATGGTCACATAATAGTTTACTTTTTATAATTTTTGTTGTATGCCACGTATACAATTTATACGAGTCCATTCCAATTGGATGGGATAATGTACACTGTTCTGCCTGTATACATGATTACTTTTGCGAATATCCCTTAACTATTACGCTATCCAGCCACAATTAACACAATTCTTTTTATTTATTTATTTTTATTTCATATACTGGTAAGATGGTTTTTATACCACCATTTGTTCTATTTCACGTGCCGGTAAGATGGGTTTTAAATGTCACAATTCTTTTTAGCTTGTCATTTTACATTTTTACTGCCTAGTTATGTTTGAACTCTGTATTTATGATGTCTCCCCATCACCCAGAGTATGTGGTATGTGATGTTTTAGCAAACAAGTGGTCTTACCTATTTGTCATAAATTAGGTAGTATCCCTTTGAGACCCTCCTGAAGTTGTAATTAAGGCATCTAATGCATGTTTGCAAAATAATGTTTCTCCCCAGAATGTCCAGTGTATAAAAGCTGTCTGTTTTAAAATATTGTTAAAATACAGGAACAAAGTCTGAAGAAGGCTTATTAGCCGAAAGCTTACTTATTATTTACCTCTAAGTTGGGCAATAAATGGTATCCTCCTGATTCAAACCTTTTTGCTTTTACTGATGGCTAACATGGTAAAACAGTCTACTGGGATATGTTACATAGTTACTTGGGTTGAAAAAAGACAAATATCCACCGAGTTCAACCAGAAAAAAAAAAAAAGTACAACACCAGCCTGCTTCCTCACATATCCCTGTTGATCCACTATGTGAACATAGTGTTAAAGCACTGCCATCAAGTGGTGAATCATAGGTACTGCCGTCACATCTTTAATATCTTTCGAAAAAATTATAAAATACCACATCCACATCTATAACAAAGAATGATTTTATATTAGGTTTATAGTTTTGTGAATAATCAACATCATTCAATTACATAAACAGAAAGAAAGTGTTAACATATTGGTTAAATCTAGATACCAAGTGTGTGCTCTATCATAATGCTAACCACAAAGAAAGAGGACACAGAAACTGGACAAACACCTCTGCTCTACTGAGTATTTCACCTGTGTTGAAATCATAGTGTACAATCATGGTTGGCACCCCAGAACTTTTTCCCCAAAATCAAGTATTTCTCTCAGAAAAGTATTGCAGTAACACATGTTTTTCTATACACATGTTTATTCCCTCTGTGTGTATTGGAAAAAAGAGGAAAAAAAAACAAACTGGACATTTATTTATTGTATTTATTGTATTTATAAAGCTTCAACATATTACACAGTGCCGGACATAATGGCACACAACTCAAAACATGATGATTTTTTTCAAAATTGTGGATAACATTTATTGTTAAGATTGATTGTTTCAAGCATGTGATGCTGCTTTAAACTCACCTGGGGCAAGTAACAGGTGTGGGCAATTTAAAAATCACATTTGTGTGTGTATTTGTGTGTGCCACACTAAGCATGGACAACAGAAAGAGGAGAAAAGAACTGTCTGAGGACTTGAGAACCAACATTGCGGAAACATATCAACAATCTCAAGGTTACAAGTCCATCTCCAGAGATCTAGATTTGCCTTTGTCCACAGTGCGTAACATTATCAATAATTTTGCAACCCATGGAACTGTAGCTAATCTCCCTGGGCGTGGAGGGAAGAGAAAAATTGATGAAAGGTTGCAAGGCATGATAGTCCCGATGGTGGATAAGCAGCCCCAAACAAGTTCCAAAGAAATGTAAGCAGTCCTGAATGCAAACTACCTGTCGACATTTGAATCAAATGAAATGAAACACTATGGCAGGTGACCCAGGAGGACCTCACTGCTGACACAGAGAAATAAAAAAGCAAGACTACAGTTTGCCAAAATGTACTTGAATAATCCTTCTGGGAAAACATCTTGTGGACAGATGAGACCAAAATAGAGCTTTTTGGTAGAGCACATAATTCTACTTTTTACCAAAAACAGAATGAGGCCTGCAAAGAAAAGAACACAGTACCTATAGTGAAATATGGTTCAATAATGTTTTGCGGTTGTTTTGCTGCCTCTGGCACTGAGTGCCTTGAATGTGTGCAAGGCATCATGAAATCTAAGGATTACCAAAGGATTTTGGGTCGTACCGTAGAGCCCAGGGTCAAAAAGCAGGTTTGCGTCCGAGATCTTGGTTCCAGCAGGACAATGACCTCAAACATATGTCAAAAAGCACCCAAAAATGGATGGCAACAAAGCATTGGAGAGTTCTGAAGTGGTCAACAATGAGTCCAGATCCACAGTGGGTTGCAAAAGTATTCGGCCCCCTTGAAGTTTTCCACATTTTGTCACATTACTGCCAAAAACATGTATCAATTTTCAATTCCACGTGAAAGACCAACACAAAGTGGTGTACACGTGAGAAGTGGATCGAAAATCATACATCATTCCAAACATTTTTTACAAATAAATAACTGCAAAGTGGGGTATGCGTAATTATTCGGCCCCCTTGAGTCAATACTTTGTAGAACCACCTTTTGCTGCAATTACAGCTGCCAGTCTTTTAGGGTATGTCTCTACCAGCTTTGCACATCTAGAGACTGAAATCCTTGCCCATTCTTCTTTGCAAAACAGCTCCAGCTCAGTCAGATTAGATGGACAGCGTTTGTGAACAACAGTTTTCAGATCTTGCCACAGATTTTCGATTGGATTTAGATCTGGACTTTGACTGGGCCATTCTAACACATAGATATGTTTTGTTTTAAACCATTCCATTGTTGCCCTGGCTTTATGTTTAGGGTCATTGTCCTGCTGGAAGGTGAACCTCCGCCCCAGTCTCAAGTCTTTTGCAGTCTCCAAGAGGTTTTCTTCCAAGTTTGCCCTGTATTTGGCTCCATCCATCTTCCCATCAACTCTGACCAGCTTCCCTGTCCCTGCTGAAGAGAAGCACCCCCCGAGCATGATGCGGCCACCACCATATTTGACAGTGGGGATGGTGTGTTCAGAGTGATGTGCAGTGTTAGTTTTCCGCCACACATAGCGTTTTGCATTTTGGCCAAAAAGTTCCATTTTGGTCTCATCTGACCAGAGCACCTTCTTCCACATGGTTGCTGTGTCCCCCACTTGGCTTGTGGCAAACTGCAAACGCGACTTCTTATGCTTTCTGGTAACAATGCCTTTCTTCTTGCCACTCTTCCATAAATACCAACTTTGTACAGTGCATGACTAATAGTTGTCCTATGGACAGAGTCTCCCACCTGAGCTGTAGATCTCTGCAGCTCATCCAGAGTCACCATGGGCCTCTTGACTGCATTTCTGATCAGCGCTCTCCTTGTTCGGCCTGTGAGTTTAGGTGGATGGCCTTGTCTTGGTAGGTTTACAGTTGTGCCATACTCCTTCCATTTCTGAATGATCGCTTGAACAGTGCTCCGTGGGATGTTCAAGGCTTTGGAAATCTTTTTGTAGCCTAAGCCTGCTTTAAATTTCTCAATAACTTGATCCCTGACCTGTCTTGTGTGTTCTTTGGACTTCATGGTGTTGTTGCTCCCAATATTCTCTTAGACAACCTCTGAGGCCCTCACAGAGCAGCTGTATTTGTACTGACATTAGATTACACACAGGTGCACTCTATTTAGTCATTAGCACTCATCAGGCAATGTCTATAGGCAACTGACTGCACTCAGATCAAAGGGGGCCAAATAATTATGCACACACCACTTTGCAGTTATTTATTTGTAAAAAATGTTTGGAATCATGTATGATTTTCGTTCCACTTCTCATGTGTACACCACTTTGTGTTGGACTTTCATTTGGAATTCCAATAAAATTGATTCATGTTTGTGGCAGTAATATGACAAAATGTGGAAAACTTCAAGGGGGCCGAATACTTTTGCAACCCACTGTAAATCCCACTGAATGGGGAATCTATGGAAAGATCTTAAAATTGATGTTTGAAAAAGGCACCCTTCCAGTAAGAGAGACCTGGAGCAGTTTGCAAAGGAAGAGTAATCCAAAATTCTGGGTGAGAGGTGTAAGAAGCTTATTGATGGTTATAGGAAGCGACTGCTTTCAGTTATTTTTTTTCCAAAGGGTGTGCAACCAAATATTAAGTTAAGGGTGCCAAACATTTTGTCCAGCCCACTTTTGGAGTTTTGCGTGACTTTATGTGCAATTTGCTTTTTTCCTCCCTTTTTTTGTTTTGTTCCAATACACACAAAGGGAATACACATGTGTATAGTAAAACATGTGTTACTGCAATACTTTTCTGTGGAGAAATACTTGATTTTCTGGAAAAAAAATCTGGGGTGCCAACAATTTCGGCAATGACTGTAGGTGTAAGCTGGAAAGTGATATTCCTTACTTCATCACTGGAAGAGATCACATCAGTTACATGATCGCAGTATAAAGCACATGGTTAATAAAGTTACTCTTTTTTCTTTACAGAGAGGCCAAGGCTTGTGTGGTACATGGGTCAGACCTGAAGGACATGACTTCGGAACATTTGGATGATCTCCTCAAGAACCACACAGAGATTGTGTTTGCCCGCACCTCACCTCAGCAGAAACTAATTATTGTTGAAGGTTGTCAGAGACAGGTACTATCCAATACTACTGTCCTCCAAGTGCTCAGCTTTTGGGAAAGACTTTTCTCCACCAGAACTGATATTTCATTGTTTGGTAGATTCAGAGGAGAATAACTCTACAGAGTTAGCAGGTCTTTTGGGCACACGCTCACTGCTGCATAGCGTCTGACCCGGGCACCACCATAGACTTAATAATATTACGTCTACAGCGGCACAGCGGGATTCTCAGTGTAATTTTGTGCCGGCGATAGCTGGACCCTAAATTACTTCTCCCTCCCATTTAAGAAGGGGGAGGGGGGGGGGGTAGCCCGAAATTTCAGCAGCAGGGTGAGCTGTCATCTGGCTTACCCTGCGCTCAACTGACTGGGTGGCCGAACAACACCTAGTAAACTGCCCAAGAGTTCTTTCTTTTGGGAACTCCACTTGTAAGATCTTTGGGTAATTCCATGGCCGTTCGACATAGTTTTGCACTTGACATCTCTCCGATTTTGACCAAATTTATTTTCCGTGATCAGTGAAAATTGGTCTAAGTCTTTGAGCCACTGCTCGGCCAAATTTCGGAAATTTGGTTGGGGGGTTTAGGGGTCACTGATCACTGGAAAATCAGAGAGGTCAAGTACAGAACTATGTCGAATGGCCACTTACTGAGACCAGTATAAATGACACAATCCCCCCCACTGGATTTTTATTTATTGTGTAGAAAGCAGTGAAGGTTGCAGGAACATCACAAGGTAGACGGAAGCATCCAAAACTCCACTCTGGGCCAAAACACAGTAAGTCTGGGATTTTTCCTAAAAAGATTCTTCAATACATTTAGGTATCTAACTAGTCGCCTTCTCCAGGCACCACTTATTTCTGAAAGGGATTTGGCATGGGTAGTTTGAGTGCTAGCTTCTGATAAGCCAAGTACCAGTGGACTGAGGCTTTGGTATTTCAGGTGTTTTTTGTGTTTTGGTAAAGCTCCCCTTTCAATACCTTAACCCCAATCACCCTAGCAACTAAATCCCTTTCCTGATGCCCAACCCTTACCTCCGCCCCTAAAGAGAAATCCCCTTTCTAATGCTAGTTACACATGATGCGTTTTTTCGGTCAATTTCCCATTCAATCGATTTTTATTCATTTTTCCACTTAATTTACCACTCGAGTCTCTTATCTTTTCTTATCACTTTGCATTCACTTTTATGAGAAATTGTGCTGTAAAATGATCATAATATTGGACATGTTGGAAATTATCTATAGAACTGATATAGAAGTCTGACCACCTCCCATATAGCTAAATCCCCTTTCTAATGCCTAACTTTGACCACCTCCCCTAAAGCTAAATCCCCTTTCTAATGCCTAACTCTGTCAACCTTCCATAATTATAAATACCTTCCCCAACAATAACTGCTTCCTAATAACAGATGGTCAGTGAAATGGAAATAATTCCAACTTGCTTGCAAATTAATTGCAAATTGAAGCAGTTTGGAATTGGGCCAATCAAATTCAGCAGGATGTGCATCTGTTCCAGTTCCAAGCTGCATACAGTTTGCATTAAATTTGCATGCATGCCAGATTTTTTTGCATTTCATTGATCCTGATACCCAATCCTAACCTCTCTCACAACATTAACCCCTTTCTGATTCCTAACCCTAGCTTTCTCTACACTGAGTTAATATTTTAATCAATACCTTCCTTCATTCAAGGTTCAGCATCACTGAACGTGTGACTGCTGATAGCATTGTTAATAGATGCTTTTTAAGGGCGCAGTAGCCACCGCACATCCTACGAGACGTGCAGCGGCACTTTCTGTTGTGCGAGTACGTAGCTGAATCCCGGAAGCCGTGCCACTTACGCAGAAGAATGCTGCAATGTTGTCTGAATCGCTATGGCAAGCTATTCTGATGGCTGCATCATTATCCCCTATGGCAGAGAGAAACTCTGTAGATTTGGTCCGATTTCTGCACTAGTGGAATGGGGCCTTAGCTTCTCAGTGTCTGCCCATAATGGTATTATCTGTACCAACTTATAACAAAGGGGGACATCTATCAAAATGTCTGAGACAAAATCTAAGGAAGTGTGTAGAAATCTGTGCAGGATTGTCTCAGATATTGTAAGAACCACTAGATGGTGCAGTTTCCTAACTGCACTATCTATTGTAGTGAGTGCCTGCGCAGTACACTCCAGATGACGTCAGTGAGACCGCGAGCAGCTCTCACGCAAGCACAGTAGATGCCAACCTGGCGAAGATCGGTACCTCCCCAGAGGGTAACCCGAGCCACCGACTGAATGTGGAGCTGTGGCGAGGACACAGGAAGGCTGCCAGGGGCTGGAGGAAGCCCAGGGTAAGTAGATTTTTTGTTTTTAATTAACTCGGACCTTCCCTTTAACTGTATTGCAGTTCTAGAAATTCACTCTAAACTTCTGTTATTAAGTAGGATGTAATAATTTTCTTGTTATCATGCAGAACAAGTTTTTTTAGGATTACCATAAATTGTAATGTAGAATTTTGTCCCCGTTAAAGGTTATCAAGCTGTGCCTTATCTTTTAGAGCAGAGAGGAAGTTCTGAGTTGAATTCACTTTAAGGAAATAATCAATAATGTGATCATTCAGAATAAAATTGGGCCCATCAGCTTCTTTGTTTTCATCCGATTCTTTCTGGATAATCTGAACGAAAATAAGTTTGTTTACTAAACATTATGCTGTTAATAAGCACCTTAAAGTGAACCTTTAATTATTAAAAAAGTGATATACTTAAGTGACGTACTTACCCATGTTGAGGGAAGCCTTTGGATGGTCCAAAGGCTTCTCATGTCCTCCTGGACCCCACTGCCGCTGTGTACTGCTCCTGCACAATCATGAAAGAGCAGCCATTCTTGCACCTGCGCAGTACGTCCGCACTCATAGATGCAAGGGATTGCAGCCCTAAGAACATATTCAGCACTATGATGAGCCTGCATAGCAGCGACATGACATGCATGTCAAGGCTTATGCAACCATCTCTCGACCCATCACATCTGGCTAGCTACTGTCCCTTCTCTCATCACATTTCTCAAATGACATATTTCCTCAAACCTAGTTAGCTACCTCTCTACTAACTCCTGATATATTCAGTCTGATTTTCTCCCATCACCAATCTTCTGAAACCACCCTTACTTAGGTACTAACAAATGACATACTAATTATATACTCTGTTACCCATCCCTTACTACTTGACATCCTCTCCACTCTTCTCTAGACATTCAAAGCATCTTATGGCTTTCTAATTATTTTAATGGAAGGACTGAAAGTGTTGCCTAATCTAGCACAATCCCTAGGCCTAATCATTTTTCTGTTGGAGTACAGCAGGGCCCAGTTCCCAGATCTCTTTTATATCTCATTACCTCATTTTCACTTATGGTTTTGACTGACTTCTTAGCTTTTTTGGCTTCTATTATGACTTGTGTGCCTCTGCTCATGAGCTTTATACTTTAACTTCTCACATCCCTGTCTAAATGCTATCAATGGTGTCCTTCACAAGGATGACCCTTCCTCT
Organism: Hyperolius riggenbachi; assembly: GCF_040937935.1. Lineage (NCBI taxonomy): Eukaryota > Metazoa > Chordata > Amphibia > Anura > Hyperoliidae > Hyperolius > Hyperolius riggenbachi. The sequence continues at coordinate 133,908,293 of NC_090654.1, forward strand.
TACAGGTATATATTATTTAGGTATTGCTTTTGTTAATGACCCCTTATATTTACTTTGCACATGATGTGCTGTACAACTGTGATCTATATCCCCTTGTTTGTCTATTAAATTTGCATGTAAAAATATTTATTCATATATTTATTGAAAAGCAGAAATATAGTAATGACAATACTTTTGGGTGGACTGACCCTTTAAGCATTCCTTTTAATAGTTATAATTTCTGAGTGCACTGTGTTTCTTACCTCCTGTGCATTAGTTTATTTACCTATTTAATTTGTGAATTGGGTCAAGAAGTAAAAGTCAGCCTTCGTTAGGGAAAGGGTGAGGAGATCCTGGAGCATTTGGGGATGATTTAGAACAAAGAAAACTGTATTTAGATCTATGTTTTTATTTCAGGCTCATTATACATTTTGGAAATTTAGTTTCTAAGCAGTGCCTTGCACCAGGCAGTATGGAAGAGGGAAGGAGGGGTTTGGCAACATGTGCTTTTCAGATAGAAACATGATGGCATGGCTAGAAAATGGGTTCATACTCAGTAATTTTGGTGAGCACCCAGCTGTCATCAGCTCACCTCCTCATCTTCTTCCTATGCGGTAAACAGAGCAATATTCTCTGTACAGCGCTGCGTGATATGTCGGCGCTATATAAATACTTAAATAAATAAAAGTGCTGGCACTGCATTCTCCCGTCGCACTCCACCCAGCTACTTTTTCATGCTACCCAGCCTGGAAAAAATTTCTGGGGAGAACACTGATACTGTACAGGATGAAGATGCTTTGTAGCATGGCAGATGCTGATAGAAGTTAGAATAGGACAAGCGATTGTTTTTCTCTGTAGTACACTTTAAGCAGTGTATACAATTTTTCACCAGGGAGCCATTGTGGCTGTGACCGGAGACGGTGTCAATGACTCTCCAGCATTGAAGAAAGCTGACATTGGTGTGGCTATGGGCATAGCAGGCTCTGATGTCTCCAAACAAGCTGCTGACATGATCCTACTAGACGATAACTTTGCATCCATTGTCACTGGTGTGGAAGAAGGTTTGTGTGAATGTGGATTTTTTATGATGGCCAACACTGTAAAGGAGCCATAGTTATTGATTTAATTTATCTCAGGTTACAAAAAGTCATGTAACTGTCAAGTTCAACCTATTGAACCTCACTAGTCCTCAATCTGTTGAAAGAAAAGCCACTTTTTCCCTGACTGGATCAAGGTATCATCTTCTCACACTTAGAAATCATGGCTGTGGGTACCCTTCAAAGTAAGGAAAACCCCTTTTAAGCACAAGTATAGAATTTGCCATAACTCATTCCTGTGGTAAGATGTTCTATATCTTAAGGCGACTCCGAGCAGTGCAAAAACTATGGAAAGATGCATATCATTTTAAAGCTCTCTTTATCCTCTTTCCAATGATATATAAACCGCCACCCTACGCCTTTTAGTTTTTGCTATTTTTGCGATTGAAATTGCCGTGGCCGCGATTTCTATCGCGAAAATAGAGAAAACTAAAAGGCATAGGGTGACGATTTAGGGGTCGTCAGAAAGAGGAGAAAGAGAGCTTTAAGATGATATCAATCTTTCCATAGTTACTTCTATTACACAGGACGACACTTTCCCCAGTGTCAGCAGCTCCATTCAGCAGAATGGAGCTGCTGACTTTAGGAAAAAGTCGCCCTGTGTAATACAATGTAACTATGGAAAGATGGATATCATTTTAAAGCTCTCTTTCTGACAACACCTAAATCGTCGCCCTACACCTTTTAGTTTTCTCTATTTTCGTGATCGAAATCGCAGCCGCGGCAATTTCAATTGCGAATATAGGGAAAACTAAAAGGCGTAGGGTGGCGATTTATATATTATTGGAAAGAGGAGAAAGAGAGCTTTAAAATGATATGCATCTTTCCATAGTTTCTGCACTGCTCGGAGTCCCTTTAACAATTATTACTCTGTTATAGCTCCTCCTTTAGTTCATGTCCTCTTGTCCTTTGTACAGACCTAGAGATAACAAGCTAATTTGCCAAGCTTTTATAGTGCCCTTGGATGTATTTATACATGTTAATTAGGTCACCTCTTTTTCAAGTTAAATATATGCTTAGTTTGTCCAACCTTTATTGGTAGGTGAGACCTTCAATCGGATAGAATCGATCCCCTTGATTAAAGAATACATGAGGCATAGTAAAGTATTCCAGATTTACTTATCTGGGGCTTCTTTCCGCTAGAATTATCTGTATCCCTTGGTGTAGTTCTGCTGTTACCCAGTCTTCTGGTGTCCCCTCCATAGTGGCCGGTGACGGGTGTGAGCATGCACCACTCGCAGTCGCTCTTCTGCACAAATGCAGTGCTACGAGGGTGTGACCATGAGCGGCACCTGCGCAGCTGACCTTACGGAGAGGACAGCTGATGACTGGGTGACTGCGGAACTGCGGCGAGGGACACAGAGACTTCTATCGGCTGGAAGAAACTTCAGGTAAGTGCAGCTGCAATAATATTTACTACAGCTGCAAAAATACTTTACCTATACCTTTCTGGCATCGGCATCATGTATCCCTTAAGTTAGTTGCTTGTCTTTGCACCTAAAATTAAATGTCCTTCCTATAGTGTAAATCCCAAAATTATAACCCATACTCCAGATGTGGCCTCAAGTGATTTATACAGAGGGAGTAGAATAATTGCATCTTATGATTTAATTTCCTGTTTTATGAATCTCATAATTTTATTTGCTTTTAGTGGCTGCTGCTTGGTATTGAATAAGGTTGCCCAAATTGTTATTAATCAGCGCTCCAAAATTCCTTCTCAATGTCTGATGTTCCCAGTTCTAATATACTTTTGTACATTTGTAGTGTATTTATATTACATTTTATGCATCTCAAAATCTCATTTGCTGTAGCGGTTGCTTGGCATTCAATAGGGTTGCTGAACCAATTATCTGACTGAATTGTCTTCCCAAGTCCTTTTCCAAGCCCGATGTTACCAGCTGTATGCTATTTAGTATATATGACACTACGGCACTGGTGTTGTCAAGCTTCATGACCTTACATAAATCAACATTAAAGAGAACCTGAAGTGAAAATAAAAAGTCCAAATAACAATACGCAGGTCATACTTATCTCCTGTGTAGTCTACTCCCCAATCTCTTTCTCCTCTCCTGCGTCCCATTTGTCCACTGTGATCAATGAATTCTCCGTCCTCCATTTTGAATATTAGCATTACCCTATAACAGCTTTTTGGTCAGCACACTGTTAAACTGTAATATCACCCACTTGAGCCAAAGGGAAACATGGACATTACCTTGCACATTCAGTTGTAACTGACAGCTGCTGATCTATAACTGACAGCAACTGGTATATTTCAGTTCTGACTGTCAGAACTGAAAGGGATCACTGTAAGAAGAAAATAGAGACCTTTTGAGAGGAACTGACAGTGAGGTAAGTATGTAATATTCGTTTGCAGCTACGTCGTGTGTTTATTTTAAATAATTTTACTCACTTCAGGTTCCCTTTAAATTTCATATGCCATAAGCCTCCCCATAAAACTTTACTGAAAGTCAGTGCATCAGTTTTAAAGATTGAACTGTCTCGTTGGCATGACTACTGTTCTTAGTGGGATTAAACACAAAATGAAGTTCTTCATTTAAAATATTAAACACAGTAAAAAACTAATATAAAGCAGTATGAGGCTGGTCTGATGTGATTTGAAGGCATATTTACATTTCACTGAAGCTAATTAATAACATTGCTGGTAGGACACATTGGGCTTGATTCACAAAAGAGTGCTGTTAGCACGGCCGTTTACTCGCGAATTTGCGCATTGCGCGCGCTCACGAATTTTCGCGTGAAACGATAACGTTTTTGCGCGAAATCGATATCGTTTTCATGCTAAAATCGCGTTTGCGCACAAAACCGTTATCGTTTCACGCAAAAACGGCCGTGCTAACAGTTAGCACTGTTTTGTGAATCAAGCCCATTGTCAGATTGATTTGTAATTAAATGGACCCTGAGCAGTACTTTAAATCAAACATTTCACTTACCTGGGGATTCCTCCAGCCCACCGTAGGCCGTGAGGTCCCCCGTGGTCCTCCTGGCTCCTCTGCGGGTCCGATACCGGCGACACCCGGGCTGGGTGTTGGGCCGACACTTCCTGGATCTGGATGCTTGGAGGCCACTACGTGTCATTACGGCCCCCGCTACGCGTCATCACGGCGGCCGTCATGACAGTACTGCGCATGCACGGTTTTCTAACTCTGAACCGCACATGCGCAGTATTGTCACGCCGGCCGCCTTGATGACGCATAGCGGCTGGCGTGATGCCGAAGCATCCAGATCCAGGAAGTGTCGGCCCAACACCCGGCCCGGGTGTCGCCAGTAACGGAGCCGCCAGCGGAACCCGCAAATGAGCCAGGAGGATGCCAGTGGACCTCGCGGCCTACGGTGGGCTGGAGGAAGCCCCAGGTAGGTGAAATGTTTAATTTAAAGTACTCCTCAGGGTCCCTTTAAGTAATTACTGAGTAAATGAAGAAAGTATCCTCTGGATAGAGCAGAATCTTTTCTGAAGTGAAGTGAAAGTATTAACCCTTCCAGTAACTTGGAAACCAGCCATATGTTTTTAGCTATTAGTTTTATGCTGTGCTGAATGCTTTAAACCATATATTAAATCTCACTTAAATGTTAATTCAGCTGCTATACAAAGTCAGGGCTCATCCCACTGAAATTAAGTACAAACATGACATATAAATTTAGTGCACTTGCATTTTTATGCTCTATCCAGAGCATGAAACTACATTTATGTACATAACTTTGAAATCACGCAGCAAGAATGCTATTGTGTGTTTTAACATGAATGCACTTGTGGCTCATAAAATACATTTGTTTTGTGAAATCAACCATGTTTAGTGGGAATAAACCCTGACGATGCCACTATGCAGCTTTTATCTGTGTACCTTTGAGGATTCAATACAGAAAATTTGTAAAAGAACTGTGCTGGATTCCTTTGGAGAAGAGTGAGCCCTAATGATGACATATTGAACGTTTTATTTCTATGCTCTAATTAGGTATCAGGGAAAAACATGACAGTCTATTCCACTGCAGAGTGAGTTATACTTTACCAGTCAGTTAAGCCTGTTTCAAAAACGGGCGCTAGATTGACAGCCAGCCCAAGTCCCCATGCACCCACGTCTGCCCGTGCGTGTGCCAACTGCGCGCCTGCGCATTTAGCACCTGTTCTTGTGGGAGAGCTGGCAGGCACTCGGGAAAAGCTGTAATTGACTGGCATTTAACGCCCAGTAAACCATGTGCTCAAGACGTATAGCAAGGTAGATGCAAGCAAACTGGAAGACAAGGAAAGTCTGGCACTATGGTTTATTCGTGCAGCAGGTGGCAAAAAAAGTGATGCAACATACATTCAAAAAGCAGCATGTGTGGCTGAATAAGCATCAAAAAACATCACAAGGTGTTGCGCTGTACCTGGGTGTAGAGGAGGTGGCAGGTGTGGGCGCCAAGAAGGTGCACGGTCCTTACGACCGTTTCGCTAGGCGGTTGCCAAGCTTCATCTGAGGTGTGCACAAGTGACTGGAGCAACATCGGGGCTATAAATGCGCGTTTGAGGCGCGCTTCCGTGACTCTGGGAGGACCCGCCCTCTCTCTCTCTCTTGAGTGACCTTATAGGTGTCCCACTCATGTCCCTTTTCTTTCCCCCCCCCTTTTTCCACCCTTTCTCACTCACACTCATAGCACACCTTAGTTCACTTCCCACCTCGGCATCATGGTGGTCCAGTGTGCATATGGATCTTATTGCTCCTTTTAAATTAAGCTGCACCTTTAAATATGGCTAATAAGCCCCAGTGTGCGGAAATTATCCCACACTCCTAATGACCAATGCGGATTGCCGCGCCACCTGCTGTTGGCTGCGGTAACTGACTGGTCCGCCTCCTGCCTACCTCCAGGCGTGAGTTCGCTGTGGCTCTCCGCTCGCACCCCACCGCGTTGTTTATGTGGGCGGGACCGCTCGGATTGCCATGGCGACCAGCCTGCAGCTAGGCTATTGCAGGTCTTGTGTTATTGATTGTGGGTTGAGAAGCCCAGCTATTGGCCGCGGCTCACTGCGTCTTGCAGGACGCGTGTGCCTCATTTTTATAGCTGGGCACCTACCAGGTGTTCAGCTATTGGCCGCAGGTTGTTGCGTCTTGTATGACGCCTTCACGCGACCTCTTCTTCGTAGCCGAGCACCACCCACCCTTTTCCTATTGGAGCAGCGCACTGGACCAATCATCTATCGAGGGCGGGTCCTCCCAGAGTCACGGAAGCGCGCCTCAAACGCGCATTTATAGCCCCGATGTTGCTCCAGTCACTTGTGCACACCTCAGATGAAGCTTGGCAACCGCCTAGCGAAACGGTCGTAAGGACCGTGCACCTTCTTGGCGCCCACACCTGCCACCTCCTCTACACCCAGGTACAGCGCAACACCTTGTGATGTTTTTTGATGCTTATTCAGCCACACATGCTGCTTTTTGAATGTATGTTGCATCACTTTTTTTGCCACCTGCTGCACGAATAAACCATAGTGCCAGACTTTCCTTGTCTTCCAGTTTGCTTGCATTTAGCACCTGACACGGACAAAGCCCATGGACGCTAATTCCTGGGCTTTTATTAGTTAGTATTAACCCTTACAGTGAAATAAAAGAAAAAAGAAACTCAGACAAGTTCCATGTAGGATTGCAACTACAGTATATACTGTATACATATATTTATCTTATCTTTCTATGGGCCAGTTAGGACTGACAGCTGCCTGACAATATCCTTTCAAGGCATTTCATTTCATTGAGGTGAATGGGAGTGTTCACCTTGCTTGTTTACCATAGAATGCCATTGTTTCGTTAGGCGCCATGTTCCTTTCTGGCGTTGGCGTAATTCGCAATTATGATCTATCCCTCTAGGGCTCAAACATGGCAATGAATTGATGGCAAACAATGCCAAATGCTTTTCTGTGTGGTAGCAAAAAAGCATATGGCCATGGTGTGTGAATTTCATATACCTGTCACTTCAGATACTGTATACCTTAATTAATTGTTTACTTTTGTAACTGTAAGTGTTGTTTTTTTGGTCTCTTCCAATGCAGGGCGGCTGATCTTTGACAACCTGAAAAAGTCCATTGCCTATACACTGACCAGTAACATCCCAGAGATTACACCTTTCTTACTCTTCATCATCGCCAACATCCCATTGCCCCTGGGCACTGTTACTATCCTGTGTATTGACCTGGGAACAGACATGGTTTGTACACAGCTGTCCTTATGTTCTTTCTTGTGTCAAGCACAATCATGATCAAAGTCTCTAAAATAAGAACTTTCTGTGTTGTTTACAGTAGTCTGATTTTGCTTTCAATAGATGCATTCTTTTTAATGTTGGTATCAGGTTCCTGCCATCTCCCTGGCTTATGAAGCTGCAGAAAGTGACATCATGAAGAGGCAGCCCAGGAACCCCCGAACAGACAAATTAGTGAATGAGCGGTTGATCAGTATGGCATATGGGCAGATTGGTAAGTCTTGACATGATGACTGGAAGGAGCTCACACATCTAAAATCATAACCTTAAAGGATAATTGTTCTAGTAAGGCTTGGTTCATATTTGTTTTAAAAACGTATCTGTGGCTCAGTTTTTTGGGTCTGGACCAAAACCGGAGCCACGAATACCAATGTTAAAAATAGCAGCCGTCTTGACACACTTCAAAAATGGATCCGTGGGTGCTCCGTTTTGAAAAACTGAACGGAGAGTCTTGATTTGTCGGCACTTCACGGACCCTCCGGATACACGGAGGGGTAGTGAAAGGCAATGCAAAAACGGATCTCCCTCTACACAGAGAACTTTGCACACAGAAACGGAAGGAGATCCGGATTGCCTGCTCCTCCCCTGAACGTCATAGGTGTCCCCAGATGGGCTGGAGGGGGAAGCAGCCAGGAAGGGGGCAGCGGGCACAGCAGCGAGGAGGGGTGTCGGACCCCCTCCCTTTCTCACCTGGGTCCCCCTTTCCGCTCTCCCTTTCCAGCTAGTTTGCTTAAAATCAAGCCTGTAGCGAGCAGCGAGTGGGGAATTTACTCACTTCCACCGCTCGCCACATCACTTCCTGCAATGCTGCCATCTGTACTTCAGTGAGCGGCATTGCAGGAAGACACGTGGCAAGCGGTGGAACAAGTAAGTGAGTGAGTTCCCCGCTCGCCACTCGCTATAGGCTTGATTTTGAGGAAACTAGCTGGAGGGGGAGCACGGAAAGGGGGACCCAGGTGAGGGGGAGAGGTCTGACCTCCCTCCCCGCCACTGTGCCCGCTGCACCCCTTCCTGGCTGCTACCCCATCCAGCAAGGCGGTCCCGTCCCCCAAACACTGCCAGCGCAGGAGACTTGGGCGCAGCAGTGAGTAACTTCAGTGCCGTCAGAAGACGGAGTTGAAGTTACTTATAAAACACTATAATTCGGCCTCAAGCAATTGCTTGAAGCCGAATTATTTCATTCCCCACCATCCATGGCGGCCTGGAGGGGGAAGAGTGCAGGAGCAAGATAAGCCATACAGGCTGTATCCTGCGCCCAAGCCTCCTGCGCCGATTCCTCTCATACGCCCATCCCCACCCACAGTGAATACGTTTTTAAAAACGTACGGACTGGAAACGTGCTGCAAAAGGGCAGCACGTATACGTTTTTGATCCGTTTACGTTTTGCAACCGCACTAGTGTGGACCAGCTTTAAGTTGGCCATACTCTAGGCCGATTCCCGCCAGATCGACAGCAGATTCGATCATTGGGATCGAATCTGCTGTCACATCGTTCCCGCTACACGCTGAATTTCGATCCATTTCGTCCGATCCCGTCGATCGCTCCGTGCGGAAAATTACCGTCGTTCGCCCGCGGGTAGGGAGCGCGTCGCTAGCGGCGTTCGAGTGCCCGACGACCGACGTAATAGAGTGGCAATACATTACCTGCTCCGCCGGCGCGACTCACCCCGGTCACCGCTGCTCCGTCTCCGCTCTGGTCTCCGGGTCCAGCATGCTTCACTTCCTCCTGTCCGGCAGGAAGTTTAAACAGTAGAGGGCGCTCTACTGTTTAAACTTCCTGCCGGGCAGGAAGAAGTAAAGCATGCCGGACCTGGAGGCCAGAGCGGAGACGGAGCAGTGGTGACCGGGGGCAGTCGCGCCGGCGGTGCAGGTAATGTATGTGGGGGGGGGGGTTTGGCGGCGGCAGCACCACCACTACAACAGATTGTGATCGGTTTCAGGCTGAAATCGGTTCACAATCTGTTTGCAGTAAAGGCAGCCATACGATCCCTCTCTGATCAGATTCGATCAGAGAGGGATCTATCTGTTGGTCGAATCTGATGGCAAATCGACCAGTGTATGGCTACCTTAACTGTCAGTATAAATATGGTGCTGTAGCACACTTCCCTCACAGTTTCGCAGTTCCCGCTGGATTATACTTGTTCTCCTGCATCACTGATTCTGCTGCACCCACACACCGCTCTGCATTATTAATTAATTACTACCAAACCCACTTTCATCTTTTAATTAGTCTGGCTTTCCTACAGAAGGAAAAAAAAATAGGCCGATTCTGTTGTGCAGGTATGAGCTGCGGAGATGAATTGCTCTGCTTATAGAGTGAAATTACAGATTACTGCGGTACAGCGGCCCACACCTCAGGCACAGAGCACCATGCTGTTTTATTGAGCCTCAGGAATATATTATTCTGTCTGCAGGTAATACATGGGTAGTTAATTGCCAGCGTTGATGCTCGAAGTAATTACATCAAGCTGGCATGGTGGCGGGCAATTAAGACACATTGAATCACATTTCATGTTTCTTTGATAACAATACTTTGATTTACATTTTCTCACACAGTATACTAATTTTAAGGGATCTCTAGTGTTTACTTTGACATTTTTATTTATTTATTAGGCTACCTTCTTATTTTATTTTCCTAATGGTGGGATTATAATTTTTGTAAATTCAAATAATAAAAATATATGGCTAAAAACTTTTATAGTAACAGCCAGGGGCGTAACTAGAGGGGAGCAGTCCCTTCCCTGTGATCAAAGGGGGGCCCAGAGCTGTGGTGGACTTCAGATCAGGTGTTTTGTGGATTCACTTGTTATGGGTGTGAAGATCATGATGGCAGCACTAGATTTTTGACCCTTGGGATGGGCCCCAAGGCCAAGTAGGGCACCAAGGGGAGGCAAGAGGTGAACATTGTGGGGCCCCATTCAAGTTTTGCTGGGGGCCCCATGGACAGGTTATAGCCTTTATTCTGTATGCAATAATTACTGTATATTCCCTAAATTTTTATGCCCCTATTACATTGATGGCGAACCTTTTAGTGACTGAGGGCCTTATGCACAAAGGGCCTGCAAAGAGCAATTTTACCGGTACTAATGCCAGGGGAACACTGCCTGTTACAATATTAGCATGTTACCCTGCACATTACCATAGCAATGCGCATGTTATCCTAGAAACGTGCATTGCGCTTAAGGTGTAACAGCAGTGCCACCCTGGCATTAGGACTGGTAATATTGCAGTGTGCAGGCAATTTTAATGTCCTTTCCTGCATCAGGCCCTGAGTGCCCAAACTGCAAATGAAAACCCACTTATGTATTGCACAGTGCCAACATTGTAATTTAATGTCTCTTACACGTGGAAGGCTGAAATGTGCACATTTTAGCCTAAAAGCTGCTAGCCACTAGTGCCTTTGGGCTACAACGGCATGCAACTGAATGTCAGCGTTTATAACCCCACATCCGATCAATTACATAGTTACATAGTTACATAGTTATTTTGGCTGAAAAAAGACATACGTCCATCGAGTTCAACCAGTACAAAGTACAACTCCAGCCCGTCCCCCACATACCCCTGTTGATCCAGAGGAAGGCGAAAAAAACCCCACCAGGCATGGTCCAATTAGCCCCAAATGGGAAAAATTCCTTCCCGACTCCAGATGGCAATCAGATAAAATCCCTGGATCAACATCATTAGGCATAACCTAGTAATTGTAGCCATGGATGTCTTTCAACGCAAGGAAAGCATCTAAGCCCCCTTTAAATGCAGGTATAGAGTTTGCCATAACGACTTCCTGTGGCAATGCATTCCACATCTTAACCACTCTTACTGTAAAGAACCCTTTCCTAAATAAATGGCTAAAACGTTTTTCCTCCATGCGCAGCTCATGTCCTCTAGTCCTTTGAGAAGGCCTAGGGACAAAAAGCTCATCCGCCAAGCTATTATATTGCCCTCTAATGTATTTATACATGTTAATTAGATCTCCTCTAAGGCGTCTTTTCTCTAGACTAAATAAACCCAGTTTATCTAACCTTTCTTGGTAAGCGAGACCTTCCATCCCACGTATCAATTTTGTAGCTCGTCTCTGCACCTGCTCTAAAACTGCAATATCTTTTTTGTAATGTGGTGCCCAGAACTGAATTCCATATTCCAGATGTGGCCTTACTAGAGAGTTAAACAGGGGCAATATTATGCTAGCATCTCGAGTTTTTATTTCCCTTTTAATGCATCCCAAAATTTTGTTCGCTTTAGCTGCAGCGGCTTGGCATTGAGTACGATTATTTAACTTGTTGTCGATGAGTACTCCTAAGTCCTTCTCCAAGTTTGATGTTCCCAACTGTATCCCATTTATTTTGTATGGTGCTAGACCATTGGTACGACCAAAATGCATGACTTTACATTTGTCAACATTGAATTTCATCTGCCATGTATGTGCCCATATAGCCATCCTATCTAGATCCTGTTGCAATATGACACTATCTTCCTGAGAGTTGATGATTCTGCACAATTTTGTATCATCTGCAAAAATAGCAACATTGCTCACTACTGCATCTACTAGGTCATTAATAAATAAATTGAAGAGCACTGGACCCAGTACAGACCCCTGTGGGACCCCACTGCTAACAGTCTCCCATTTTGAGTACGATCCATTGACCACAACTCTTTGTTTTCTGTCCATTAGCCAGTTCCCTATCCATGCACACAAACTCTTCCCCAGTCCTTGCATCCTCAACTTTTGCACCAGACTTCTGTGGGGAACAGTGTCGAAGGCCTTTGCAAAGTCCAAGTATATCACATCTACAGCATTCCCAATATCCATATTAGCATTTACTACCTCATAAAAGCTGAGCATGTTAGTCAAACAGGACCTGTCTTTAGTAAACCCATGTTGATGCTGAGAAATAAGATTATTTTCTACTATGAAGTCATGTATAGTATCTCTTAGTAACCCCTCAAATAGTTTGCATACAACTGATGTTAAGCTTACAGGTCTATAATTTCCTGGATCAGATTTTTTGCCCTTCTTAAATAATGGGAAAACGTGGGCTGTACGCCAATCCACTGGGACTCTGCTAGTTGCAAGAGAGTCACAAAAGATAAGATAAAGGGGCTTAGCTATAACTGAACTTAATTCTCTTAGGACCCGAGGATGCATGCCATCCGGGCCAGGTGCCTTGTCTATTTTTAATTTATTTAGTCTTGCCTTTACTTCTTCCTGCGTTAAGTATTTAATATTACAGTTAGAAGATTGAGACTCTTCTGCCTCTGTAATTTGCAACAGTGCTGTTTCCTTTGTGAAGACTGAAGCAAAGAAAGCATTTAATAACTCTGCCTTACCTTGGTCGTCCACCATCGAGTTCCCACCCTCATCCTTTAGGATTCCTATACAGTCAACCTTTCTTTTTTTAGAGTTGATGTACTTGTAAAACTTTTTTGGGTTAGATTTGATATCCCTAGCGATTTGATTTTCAGCTTCGATCTTTGCCAGCCTAATTTCTTTTTTACAATTTTTATTGCACTCCTTATAATTGCTTAGTGCAGCCTCAGTCCCCTCCTGTTTTAGGACCTTATAGGCATTCTTTTTCCTCTTCATTTTATCCCTAACCTTTCTATTCATCCATAGAGGCCTTTTTTTTTATTCCTAGACATTTTGTTTCCATATGGGATATACATACTACAATATTGATTGAGAATACGTTTAAAAGCTTGCCATTTCCCTTCAGTGTCGTCCCCTTGTAGTACATTATCCCAGTTCACCAAACTTAGTGCCTGCCTAATTTGATTGAACTTTGCTTTTCTAAAATTCATAGTTTTAGTGGTCCCGCTGCCCCGTGGCCTATCAGTCACCAGATCAAACGTTATCATGTTGTGATCACTATTTCCCAAATGTTCTTGAACCTGCACATTTGATACATTATCTGGTCTATTAGAAATGATCAGATCCAGTAACGCATTCCCCCTAGTTGGTTCCGTTACCATTTGAGTCAAGTAATTGTCCTGTAGTGCTGTCAGAAATCTGCTGCTTTTACCAGAATGGGTAGCCTCAATACCCCAGTCAATGTCTGGAAAGTTGAAGTCGCCCATAATTATGACCTCGTTTTTACTTGCAGCTTTTTCAATCTGCTGTAGTAATCGCAGTTCTGCAGCTTCATTAATAAGAGGTGGTCTGTAGCATACCCCAATAAGCAATTGGCAACTTTTATTTCCACCATGAATATTTACCCAAACGGACTCCACATCTTCGCAATCTTCCTCCATCTCATCGTTGAGGACAGCTGTAAAAGAATTCTTAACAAAGAGACAAACCCCTCCACCTTTTTTCCCTGTTCTATCCCTCCTAAACACATTGTATCCTTTTAAATTAGCTATCCAGTCATGGCTTTCATCCATCCATGTCTCGGTTATTCCCACAATGTCATAGCCTTTGTCATTCAGAATGAACTCTAGTTCGTCTATTTTATTTGCAAGGCTCCGAGCATTGGTTACCATGCACTTTATATTTTTACCAACACATTTACCAATTTTGTTTACACGAAATAGGCTACTTGAAGTTTTACCAACCTCCTTAATCTTTACACTGTCTCCACCCCCCTCTCCACCCCCCATAATGTTAGGCTCCCACTGTCTTTTTACCTTATCTTGTCTACATATTGAGACTTTATCCTCCCGCCTCCCCCCAGATCCTAGTTTAAAATCTCCTCCAACCGTTTAGCCATCTTCTCCCCCAATGCAGCTGCACCCTCCCCATTAAGGTGCAGCCCATCCCTGCTGTAGAACCTGTAGCCGACTGCAAAGTCTGCCCAGTTCTCCAGGAACCCAAACCCTTCCTTCCTACACCAATTTCTCAGCCACTTATTTAACTCCCTAAGCTCCCTCTGTCTCTCAGATGTAGCGCGTGGCACTGGCAGTATTTCAGAGAACACCACCTTGGAGGTCCTTGCTTTAAGTTTATCTCCAAGTACCTGAAAATCATTTTTGAGGACCTTCCATCTCCCACTAACTTTGTCATTGGTGCCAATGTGTACCATGACAGCTGGGTCTTCCCCAGCCCCACCCAATAATCTGTCAATTCTTTCCGCTACATGCCGAACCCGAGCACCCGGGAGGCAACAGACTGTACGGCATTCACGGTTTCTTCGACAGATTACCCTATCTGTGCGCCGAATAATTGAATCCCCTACCACCAGTACCTGTCTAGCCTTAGCTGCACTCCTATTCCCTTTCTCGTTACAGCAGTCTGCCCCTTGGTTGCTAAGGAGCACATCCTGCTGCAGCATTGCTACTCCAGAATCATCCTCCCCAATATTACGCAAACAAGCATACTTATTAGTGAGGGACAACACGGGACTAGCCTCCCTGTCACTTTTTCCCCTACCCCTTCTAACTGTGACCCAACTAGCGGCTACCTCTGCTTCTTGCTCCGGCTTTACTCCACCCACCTCATCTTCACCGATTCCATCCAGTGTCTGGATCGTGAGATCCAAGCTCATCTCCATGTTGTGTATGCGTCTCAGTGTTGCGAGATGCTTATTTAGCTCTGCGACTTCCGCCTCTAACTGAGCAACACGCACACACCCAGGGCAACAGTAAACACCCTCAATCCGCTGATCAAGGCATGCATACATGTCACAGGATGTACACTGTACAGCATAGTCCAACATGATGACTATTGTGTGGGGAAATTTTATTTAAAGTAAACTGTGGCGGTAAAAGTTGAAACGGGAGAGGGAGTGAAGTTCGGGAGTGAGTGCAGCTGGGGTGGAAGAGGGGGAGGGGTGGAGGGGGAGTGAGTGAAGTTGGAGTGGAGGAGGGGGAGTGAGTAAGGTTGGGGTGGAGGAGGGGGAGTGGAGGAGGGGGAGTGAGTGAAGCTGGGGCGGAGTCCTCAAAACTTAAAGACTACACCACAACGTGTTAGCACATCCTAACCAATGCAAAGAACCGCAGTATTGTTTAAATTTTTTTTATTTTTTTTTACCTGCTTCCTCTCACCTCTCTGTTTGTGCCTGTGTTGTAACGCCTGTTTTTAACGCTTATGCCACTTGTGTCGAAGCCACTTAGTGAGCAAGCCACAGACTGAGCAAGCTCAGTACTGAGTCCTGAAGCTGACCAAATGCCTCCTGTTACAGCTAATCCCTCCCCCTAGCTAATTACCTGCCTGTTGCAAGCACACTAGAGGAAAAAAAAATGTACTTTTAAAAACTTTTAAAACTAACACTTGCGGCTAGATATCTGATGAACTGCAATGCACAAGCCCACCAGATATCAAAGCAGCAAAACACAAATTTACAAACAACAGCAATATAATATAATCAGAGCTCACAATTCCCAGCAGTGAAGTGAAACAGCCCACCACCAAGATTAAGGCTTTGGCCTACACTTCCTGTTTAATATATCACCTGTGTTACAGCTAATCCCTCCCCCTAGCTAATTACCTGCCTGTTGCAAGCACACTAGAGGAAAAAAAAATGTACTTTTAAAAACTTTTAAAACTAACACTTGCGGCTAGATATCTGATGAACTGCAATGCACAAGCCCACCAGATATCAAAGCAGCAAAACACAAATTTACAAACAACAGCAATATAATATAATCAGAGCTCACAATTGACAACGTGGTGTTATATGGCGGCAGAAAACTGCAACGTCTAATGTCTGAACACAGCTGCGCTCAGTTGTGACTTCATGGGGGTGGGTGCACCGCTTCAAAACTGGAAGATCTGTCTGTGGAAGGAGGGTGGCTAATGAAGGGGCACATCTGGCTATCCAAATGTGGCTAATAAAGGAGACATCTAGCTATCTATACTGGAGGTGGGGGCTAATAAAAGGACATATCTTTCTATCTATACGGCTGGGCTAATAAAGGGGTGCGCTAATAACGGAGCACATCTGGCTATCTATACGGGGGGAGGGGCTAATACTGGGGCACATCTGGCTATCTATACTGGGGGGACTAATACTGGGGCTCATCTGGCTATATATGCTACTGGGATTCAAACTGGGAATCCAGCGCTGCAAGGCGAGAGTGCTAACCAGTACAGCACCGTGCTGCCCAATATGGTGATTTGGTGATAAATTGCCTCTTGTTGATCACTAACAATGTTGGTATGTGTATTGATAGCTTCCCTATTTAAATATCTTATTTAACCGCTTCTAGACCATGCTGATATCTACACCCTGTTTGGCACCTCTTATCTCTGCCAGGGAGTAGATGTCAATCCTCCCTGCCGATCGCACCTGCCGATCGCGCTGCTCTCTCGCCGATGTATCCCCCTCATTCTGCCGTCGGTATGGCGGCAGAGCTCCCTGAGCCAGTCAGGAGCCGATTTCATAGGCTCCTGACCCCGTGGTCATTGTGAGCCAATCACGACTCACAGTGATAAAAGGGTCAGGAGCCAATGAAATTGGCTCCTGACTGGCTCATGGAGCTCTGCCATCATAGGGACAGCAGTGCACAGGGGCTACAGCGACAGGACATCAGCGTGAATGGTGGTAGCAATGGGTCAGTGTGGCATGACATTGGTAAGCGCCGTTTTTTTAAGCCAGCACTCTCTGGTCCTTAACCAGCTCAGCTCGTCCATCACCGCCGGAGGCTGCCGCTCAGGCCCTGCTGGGCCGATTTTCATCAAATAAAAAGCAGCACACGCAGCCGGCACTTTGCCAGCCGCGTGTGCTGCCTGATCGCCGCCGCACCGCGGCGATCCGCCGCGTGCAGCGGCGAAAGAGGGTCCCCCCAGCCGCCTGAGCCCAGCGTAGCCGGAACAAAAAGTTCCGGCCAGCGCTAAGGGCTGGATCGGAGGCGGCTGACGTCCATGCCGTCACGCCATGGCGACGAGGTAAGCGAAACACGGAAGGCCGCTCATTGCGGCCTTCCGTGTTACTTCTGGCCGCCGGAGGCGATCAGAAGAACGCCTCCGGAGCGCCCTCTAGTGGGCTTTCATGCAGCCAACTTTCAGTTGGCTGCATAAAATAGTTTTTTTTTTTTTATTAAAAAAAAAACCCTCCCGCAGCCGCCCTGGCGATCTTAATAGAACGCCAGGGTGGTTAAAGGAAAACTTAAGTCAGGAAAAAAAAATGACATTTACTCACCCGGGGGTGCCCTCGCAGCCCCGCTCCGATCGTCCTGTCCCCGCCGGCGGCTACTTCCGGGCTCGGCGACAGCTGCCAACAGGCTGGGAACGCGGCTGATTTTCCGCGTTCCCAGCCGCTATATCACCCCTCTATGCTGCTATAGCGTATATATATATACGCTATAGCAGCATAGAACGGCGAAATAGTGTCAGAGGGTAATAGGAGATGTCCCCTAACGCACTGGTATGTTTACTTTTGTGCGATTTTAACAATACAGATTATCTTTAAAGAGGAACTCCAGTGAAAATTATGTAATAAAAAAGTACTTCATTTTTACAATAATTATGTATAAATGATTTAGTCAGTATTTGCTCATTGTAAAAGCTTTTCTCTCCCTGATTTACATTCTGACATTTATCACATGGTGACATTTTTACTGCTGGCAGGTGATGTCGCTGGAAGTACCTGCTGCTTGCTTTTTTTGACAGTTGGAAACAGCTGTAAACAGCTATTTCCCACAATGCAATGAGGTTCACAGACAGGAAACTGCTAGGAAAATGGTCCTCAGTCTCCTGTGGGAGGGGCTTCACCACAATATCAGCCATGCAGAGCCCCCTGATGATCCATTTGTGAAAAGGAAAAGATTTCTTATGTAAAAAGGGGTATCAGCTGCTGATTGGGATGAAGTTCAATTCTTGGTCACGGTTTCTCTTCAAAAGGCCGGAGATTAAATCCAGAATGGTTTAAGATATGGAGGCATGATGCCCACATCTTGTTTTTAAGTGTTTTTATTGTTTATAGATCATAAATAAAGTTGTATTTTGAAATTAATTTGCGGCATATGCATTTTTGAATCCTTGAGTTTGGATGGGAGGTTTTCTTGTTCTCTTTCAGTATACAGTATTTACAAGATGCACAAATCACAGAAGAAAAGAAAATCACAAATGCTTTATTACATAAGTATCACCTTGAAGTACACTAAAAATAAAGTACCAGCAGTGGCGTAGCTAAGGAACTGAGGGCCCCGATGCAAGTTTTACTATGGGGCCCCCCTAAGCACTCAATACATAACAATTGATACGGCGCACCAAAACCTGCCAATGGCAACTACAGTGTCAGGGGTGCAAGAGGGGGATGGGGAACAGTGTGTTAATGATTATTACTATTCAAAGTATCTATAAAAGTGATTATTATGAGCACAGGGCCAATACAGAGCTAATACTGTAGTTAAGGGAGGGCCCTTCGGGGCCCCTCTGGCCCAAGGGCCCCGATGCGGTCGCTACCTCTGCACCCCCTATTGCTACGCCCCTGAGTACCAGAGTTTGTTTCAAATTTTCTTAATAACTCTCTCCCAACACATTATTTTTTTTCTCCCATTCTTGTCTAGAAAGTGGAGTTTGTCTGCCACCTTCTGACCAATAAAATCTCACTTTCCAGGCATGATCCAGGCTCTTGGTGGATTCTTCACCTATTTTGTCATCCTTGCTGAAAATGGCTTCCTACCATCGCGGTTGCTAGGTATCCGCTTGGACTGGGATGATCGCTCATGCAATGATGTAGAAGACAGCTATGGACAAGAGTGGGTGAGTATCAAACCCATGACTGGTCAATTGATATCGCTAGTCTGGAAATCACTTTGGTGTAAACAAGCTCTGGAACAAAGTGGAGGCTTGGTAGAGATAAGCAAGCACACTTATCAAGTGTGGTCTCCTAGCAAATTGAGCAAAAATTCACTTTCTGAAAATCTCAGGAAAGTGCTGGTCATTATGGATCACATTTTGTTCTTTCACAAATGGTATTGAAGTTAATGGTTCCGAAGTCTGTGGTTAATAGCAAAGCCCCCATACATGCTTTCATCACCACATTTTCTAGGTATGTTAAGAAGAATAATGGGAGCTAGTCAAACAACATTTGGCCTTTTTGTTTTGAGAAAATCGATTGGTAGTTGCAAAAGGGAAGAATCGAGAGCCTCAGATGGTGCAATAACGTAAAATGTATTGAAAATTTAATGAAAATTACTAACAAGGGTGGGTTGCCTCCACTGGCAACAACTGTATGTGCATATGGGGAAATTATCCTGTCCTCACTCAGGCTAAGAAGTCGCTCTCCATAGAAAGGAAAAGGGTAGAACACCCATCCATCAGGGTGGATAATTGGTAGTTTTGTAAATACAGAGGCACCAAAAAAACGTTTAAAAGGTGGAGGTAAGGGTGGACTTACCTCTGCAGAGATGACACAACAGTATCAAATCAGTAGATATTGTTATTCGTTTATTTCTTACTCCTCAGGCAAAGTGCAAAAGAGGAGCCACTTAAGCAGTGTCAGGACGATTGTAAGTGCTTTACAATTGTCCTGACACTCTTAAAGTGGCTCCTTTTTTGTACTTTGCCTGACTAAGCGGACGTGATACCTGCGAAATGTGTTGCAAACTTTTTTTTGGAGTAAGAAATAAATGAATAACAATATATACTGATTCTATACTGTTGTGTCATCTCTGGGGAGGTAAGTCCACCCTTACCTCCACCTTATAAACGATTTTTAATTATTTTATTCTTAATTGGCGCCTCTGTATTTACAAAACTATTTTTTGAATTGCGATTAAATGACAGATAATGTCTCCTGGATACCAGCCAGTGGCGGAAACAGCCAACTGTGGGCCCTTGTGCAGGATAAATGTAGGGGGCTCCATGCGAGTAGCCATAGAAGATCATGGGTGGACCCAAATTATGTCAATAACATGATAGTACATAAACCTAGGTCACATTCTGTAGGCACTGTATTACTGTAGCACACATTTTATACTTGTTATGACTGGGTCACATGCAATTTATCACTCTTCCTCATGAGCTACAAAGAGAAATACACAGAGTAGAGCCTAGAGCAGGGCTGCCCAATAGGTTGATCGCGATCTACCAGTAGATCACAACCGCCTGCTTGGTAATTTGCGGTCTCCTTCAGCCGCGTCCAATTACATTTTGCAGCTGTAGGACGCGGCCACTTAGCCGTGTCCCATCAGATTCTGCTTCTGGGCTCGATCACGGCCAATTAAGGGGAGGAGAGAGGTGCATCTGAGAGGCCAGGGGCGGCTCTGTCATAATGCAGTGTCATGGCTGGGGGCAGTGCTGGACGCAACACTTCTGTTCTCATACCTGCACCCACGCTGTCTGCCGGAGCCCTCCCTCAGCTGCCAGATTGCACATCTGCCCTTCAGGCAGCCGCGGCTGAAGGAGTGAAGACCAGGACAAGCCACAGACACCACTGCTAGAGCTGGAGGGAGGTAAGTGATAACTAGTACCCAGGCACCTATACCTAGCTACCTATACTAAAGTCACCTATACCTACCTAACCTATACTGATGGCACCTATACTATCTACCTATACTAAAGCACCTATACCTAGCTAACCTATACTGAAGGCACCTATTCCTAACTACCTATACTGAAGGCACCTATACCTAGCTAACCTATACTGGAGGCACCTATACCTAGCTAACCTATACTGGAGGCAACTATACCTAGCTAACCTATACTGGAGGCACCTATACCTAGCTAACCTATACTGGAGGCACCAATGCCTAGCTAACCCATACTGGATGCATGGATGCACCTATACCTAGTTACCTATACTGGAGTCACAGTATCGGGCGGGCTTAGGATTTGAAATGTTGGTAGATCTCCTGGACTAGGCAAATTTTAAAGTAGCTCACAAGCCAGAAAAGTGTGGGCACCCCCTGGTCTAGAGGATAAACATGCCCTACTGTGGTGCAGCTGAGGATATGGGGTCTCTGTGCAGCTGCAGGGCCTGCACTGGCCTATGTCTGCCCCTGCCCCTAGAGCAGCCGGCGAGGATCAAGATGTCCTCCCAGTGAAGTTAGGACTCTGGCAGTTAGCGGTGGGCTTGTGGACGCTCTACAATCAACAGCTAGAGGATATTGGTATGGGATCATTAATTAACGGTAAGTAATTATGTTTAATTTAGAACTAAAAAATACTATTGTATATCACTATAAGTGTAGTATCACCATAAGTTGCCACCCCCCCTGGGGTCTACACCCACAGGCTTAGGGGGTTAGGTACACCCATTATCTCCTGGGCACCAGAGGTAAGAATGAGCCCCTTGTCCTTGATGCGGAAAAAAGTTTTAGATGAAAGGGACACGTTTTTCTGTCGTTTCTTTCAGAGCCCCTCATGTCATGGACTATGAGTGCTGGTATAGCTAACGGCACAGAGCTCCATGTAGCCCAGGCTCCAAATTCTGGCTATAACAGCCTGCAGAGTTGACAATAAGTTACAGAGTCTTTTTTTTTATACAGTAAATAGTATGCACATTTGCCAGGGATACTTATATAGTAGATGATCGCACTTATAGGCACTTTGCAATTAACCACAAACGTTGGCGGCTCAATGCCAATAACTTCAATGCAAGTTCCTAAAACTGGTTCACAGAAATGTTGTGGAATTGTTAAAGTTTTTAGAAAAATCTTGTCAGCATTCCAGCGACAATTTCACTCATCCCTAGCGATACCAATCAATCACATCTGACATCTTTCTAGGGCAAGATGGAAAATTAAAGTTGATACTTGATTGGTTGTTATGACAGCACTACTACTATTTCCAGTAAAAATGGGATATATTCAGTAAATTTGCCATGTGCAGAAAGTGCAGGACAATTTTACCGGTACTTTCGACTGCTCTATAACACATGTTGCGCGATAAGTGCAACCCAGGTTACTTAGGTATGAAGTACATTGGCAGGGTACCCTGGCAATGCACACAATACCTAACTAACACGCTGATTGTGCAACTAGCGCTATAGATCCGCCGGGCGGATCACTCAAACTCACTCTTATCAAGCGAACGACAGTCTGTACACACGCCCGATTTAGCGGGCGAACGACGGGACGTTCAAACGACCCGTCGTTCATGGAAATCTGACCAGGGTTGCCAACCGTCCGTCTTTAGACGGGCAGTCCGTCCAAATGACCTCAAATTAAGCATGTCCGTATTGCCCGTATTTTTAAGCATGCTGTCCGTCTAAAATAAGTAAATTTCTCCATCAGCGGCGCATTGTTTTGTGCGCATGCTCAGGTCTCACTGTGACCGCTGTGTAGGAAGCCGGGAACAGCAGAGAATCAGGCTGCACCTCCTCCTCATCCCTCCCTCCCTCCAATCAGAAGCTGCCTTTTCTGGCTCTCAGCTCCTCCAGCCAATAGAAGCAAGAGGTATCAGAAGGCGTCCCTCCCCCACAACACGGAGTCCTGACTCCTGGTCCCCGCCAGTATGGAGAGGAGAATAGAGATGGGAAGTTCGGATCTTTTCAATGATCCGGATGATTCGAATCGGATCATTGAAAAGATCTGAATCTTTGATCCGAATCTCGGATCATTTTACAATGGAAGCATTCAGGGGTGAAATGACTAGCAGGACAGGAGAAGGAGAGGGGGGTGGACACGCAGAGAAGGGGAGAAGATGGACAGAGGGCAGGGAGTGGACAGAGAAGGGAGGAGGGACGAGCAGAGAGCAGAAATGTTTGTTTGCACACAATACCCACATGCTGCAATCATATGCTCAGCTTTACATATATTTCACCTACATACATGTTCATCGGTATACTTTGAATGGAAACGTCACAGTGAAAGAAAGCATTCCCCAAAGATAAGTGCAGCTGTTCAGAGCGAGTGCAGGAGCCAGGAGGATCATATTGCCCTGCAATCACAGTGCCTGCAAAGTTACTGAGCTGAGCTGTGCTGAGCCAAAACTTTCCAATGTGATCACTGTGCACAACTACGGAACAGGCAGCCTATAATGAGCAGCACATTTCAGCCAGTATGTGTGCTCTACACATATCTGGCAGTGGCACCCATGTCCCCTCTACCTGTCCCTGCAAGGCTGGCTCCCCTGAGTCCCCTCCAACAGAGCGATCCATCTCTGCTCTGCTTCCAGGACCCTGCTGCCCGCTGAGAGGGGGCGTGTCGCTCCTGGCCCCGCCCCCTTTTGCCATCCGAATCACTCATTTTGATGATTCGGATGTTCGACTCACAAAATAGATTCGGATCAAAGATCCGAATCGTTCATGATCCGGACAACACTAGAGGAGAAGGTAACTGTTCAGCCATGTGCAGCTTCTAGCCCTGCCGAACGATGCGCTTCTTTACCTCTGCTGCTCACAGAGGCACAGCATGTCAGCATAGTAACTCTTCCAGCCTCTGCCGTGACCCTGATCAGCACTCCTGCCAGCCACGAGGGAGCTGATAAGTGTGACATGTAGCGGCACTTCAGCTGTATAAATCCTCCATGTGCTGCGATGTAATTAGCTGAGCAGCATTCCTGGGGAACTTTAATGGGGTCACAGGAGGGACGTGATCAGGGAAGCCTTTCTCCATGCAGGGCATGGGGGTTATTTACATTGACAAGACTCCTGGTGATCAAACAGCTGAAACCTGAGCTTTAAAAAAGATCAAAATCACTGTCCCCTAGAAATCTGCTCTGAAAGGGCAAGTGCATTGCTTCACTTTTACAATAGGTTTTTGTTAGCTACTCTGATCAGGCAGGCAGCTCAGTTTCTCCCTTTTATTTACATAGAAGCTGGGGTCTGTGGCTAAGCTGCCTGCAACCTATTTTCCAGTTTAGGGCTGGTTCACACTGGCCAATTCTGCAGCACTCTGCTGATTGCCAGTGATCAGCAAAGCGCTGCTGCTAATGTATCCCTATGGATACATTCACAAAGCAGCGATTGCGATCATTCGCCAACACCCTGCAGGCAGTGCTTTGGAAACAATTGCGCTGTGATTCTCGTTCTATTGAACGGGAATCACAGATGCAAAATGCAAAATTTTGCCTGCTGAATCGCAAACACAATCGGGATTTAGGCACCAGTGTGAACTAGCCCTTACAGTGTAACTACCCCTTCTGCAAACATACTCACACTACTGGAATTTAAAGTGACCTGAGCACCATCATTTGAAACAAACACCTCCCTAAAGGCCCATACACATGTCAGAATTTTGCGAACGACGGGTCGTTTGGCGTCGTTCAGTCGTCCGCACGCCAAATCGGGCGTGTGTACAGACTGTCGTTCGGGTGAAAAGACTGGTCTTGAGCAATCCGCCGAGTGGATCGCTCAAAATCAGTCTTATCACCCGAACGACAGTCTGTACACACGCCCGATTTGGCGTGCGGACGACTGAACGACGGGACGTTCAAACGACCCGTCGTTCGCAAAAGTCCGACGTGTGTATGGGCCTTAAGGGAGGTTAGTATACGGTGTGTGTTTTTGGGGACAGCTGTGATTTTTACTAATGTACAAGGGATGATCTCTAGCTTCCCATCCCCTTAGTTTGCACAGGTGCCTCTATCTTACTTTTATGTGTACCATAGAACCACACTAAGTAAGCAGCTGTGATGATATTATGCACCCCTGATCAGCTGCCACAATAATGCATGCTGGGAGATGTAGTCCATAAATGTGAGATGGAATCACATTTATAGATTACATCTCAAATGAATTGCGGAGGACGATCAGGGGTGCATAATATCACCACAGCTGCTCTGAACTGCATTTCTGTGGCACATGAAGAAGCAGGTCTATAGATTGTGAGCTAGTGTGAGAACAGTAATGTGCTGCAGAAGATGTCAGTGCTATATAAATACATACTAATAATAATATGGTAGGACATTAGGCTATGACTATGGTAGGATTAGAGTGTGAGCTCCTCAGAGGACAGTCAGTGACATGACTATGTACTCTGTAATGTGCTGCAGAAGATGTCAGTGCTATATAAATACATAATAAGGTACTTATCCGTTAGCCGGGCGCCTCTCTCCTATAGAACACTGGGGAGGGGACATGCGTGTCCCCCCAGAGTCATTCGTCGCAATATCGCGAAGAACGACCTTGGACACGCATGTCCCCTCCCCAAGGCTCATACGAGAGAGGGCAAGAGGGGGAGGAGAGCGAGAGAGGAAGCAAGCCGGCGGCTTGATCTGTTAAGCCGGGCGCATCCGGCGTTTACATTCACAGGTTTACGTGAAGTAATCATGATTGGAATTAACATTAACAGCGACACCTGCCGGATGCGCCCGGCTAACGGATAAGTACCCATAATAATAATAATATGGTAGGACATTACAATATGACTATGGCAGGGATTAGATTGTGAGCTCCTCTGAGGACAGTCAGTAACATGACTATGTACTCTGTAAAGTGCTGCGGAAGATGTCAGTGTTTTATAAATACTGAAAAAAAATAATGCCCGGAACTTAGCGCCGCCCACAACTCTACTTAAAAGTGCGCTTCTGACTCCGCCCCCTGTCCGTCCAAAATTTTGGGTGTCCTGCTTTTTTGGGCCTTTTGTCCGTCAAAAATTAGAAATGAGGTTGGCAACCCTGAATCTGACGTGTGTATGGGCCTTTAGGCTCTAACAACTTTTCCTGTGAAACACCTAAAAAAAATCTCTTGCTATTGTTCAAGCAGCTGATAAGACTGATAAGAAGTCAACCCAAATGTTGAATTGACTTCTTATCAGTCTTAAAAGGTGCTTGAACAATAGCAAGAGATTTTTTTTAGCTGTTTCACAAGAAAAGTCGTGAGAGCCTAAAAGACCGCTGTGTGTATGGGGCTTGAGGAAAAAACCCAGATACTCACCTAAGGAGAGGGAAGGCTCTAGAGAAGCCTTCCCGTTCCTCTCCTGGTCCCGTTGTTCCTGCACTGGCTCTCCAATTAGCAGTCTCCGACCAGAGGCTTTGGAAGTCTTCGGGTGATTGAGTGCTCCCAAAAACGGGTAGCTCCGTAATGTAAAGCGTGAGCATGCTGTCTCGTGCGCTTAGGACTCCCGAAGACTTCCAAAGCATCCCGCGGCAGGAGATTTGGAGTGGGGATCCAGCGCTGGAGCGCAAGGACCGTGAGAGGAATGGGAAGGCTCAGTAGGACTCAGAGCCTTCCCTTTTCTTAGGTAAATATCTGTTTTGTTTTTTAAATTAGCTTCCGATTTACTTTAAGTACTGATAAAATTGTCATGCACTGAATACACTCCTTTTTCTTTACTACTGGAACCAACAGTAGAAGTGCTGTTTATAACAACCAATTAACATTTTTATCGACATTTACAGAATACACACCATGGTCTCTTGAACTTTCTGTGTTCTACTGCATACATTTTTTTCCAGACATATGAACAGCGCAAAGTGGTGGAGTTCACTTGTCATACGGCATTCTTTGCCAGCATTGTGGTGGTCCAGTGGGCTGATCTGATTATCTGTAAGACAAGAAGAAATTCCGTCTTCCAGCAAGGCATGAAGTAAGCTGCCAGTCATCTATGAAATATACAAACGTACACATTTTTATATGTAACTGTTCAACGGGAATAAATGTAATTGTAAAAATATTTTTTTTCTTTTTGGAGCTTCATTTACTGGTTTCATTGCTAAACTCTTTTAAGCAGACATATTCTGTCCCTGTTGCAGTAAATATGTCATTACAAATATAAAAGTCCATACAGTTAATGTAGCTAGAAACAATTGTTAGTGATCATTTTGCATTACAATTTTAGTAATGTTAGTCATATAGACATGCTGCTGGGCCAAGCATATTATGGTTCTATGGTGAGAGGAGGAGGGATATTGAGTAACTGCAGAACTGTTCTCCTTAATAACTAATTTGTGGCAATGACAAACATTCTTGACATCAGGAGAGAGATAAAAGATACAGTAGTTCATAATTTCTCTGCATGGGAGCTAGACATAAAAAGCAGCAGCAGTAGATACCAGCAAAGGTCCTTATAGTCACTGCATAGTGTACTGGTTTAGGGCTCTATCTCTGACACAGGAGACCTGAATTCGCATCTCTGCTTTTCCTGTTCAGTTAGCAGGCACCTTATTCAGACAGAGAACTTGGGCTAGACTCCATTATACTGCTAGTTCTAGTGCGTCCAAGTGGCTGCAGCTCTGGTCCTTTGAGTCAGCCAGGAGAAAAGCGCGATATAAATACACTTAACAATGGTTATTTATACACTTAACAATGGTTGTGAGGAAAAAAAGTAATTTGGGATAGCTTCAGAAAGATCTTTATCATAAAAAACACACAGCTTGGCTATATTTTCAGCATTGTGTTCTGGTCAATGATAAAGTGGGGGGGGGGGGGGGGGTATAGCGTAAAGGAACTAGTGGAAGCCAGCTGATGGCATCTTCAGTGGTATATAACTCTAGTGATGAAAAAGAATGTTTAAGCATGTCCAATTGACAGCCATAGTGGATGTGTATATGTTAAAGCTCCTTGTAGTTTGTAAATACCACACTTACATAATACTGCATAATTGGCATAAATCTTTTGTTGTTACTCTCTCCCCAGGAACAAGATTTTAATATTTGGGCTGCTTGAAGAAACAGCTCTAGCTGCTTTCCTATCTTACTGTCCTGGAATGGATGTGGCCCTGAGAATGTATCCCCTTAAGTGAGTAGACCACATACCCAAAGATTAATTAAAATTCTGGTTAACAATTTGCATAAAGGAATTAAGCCGATTACTAAATCATTGTCTACTGACTTTGCTACACTGATATGTCTATAAGTATGCACAGTAGGTGGCGCTATTACCATAACATAATAATGTAACATTATACTTTCCTGCATTACATAACATTTCATTCAGATGATCACCGGTCATGTAAAAAAAAAGGCATGCCCCGTTTGAAAATAATTTAAACTAGACCAAGTAAGATCCAAACTAAGCTAGTTAGTAAGACAAACCATGAAGGCTAAATAAGGCTTATTTAGCCTTCATGGTTTGTCTTACTAACTAGCTTAGTTTGGATCTTACTTGGTCTAGTTTTAAATTATTTTCAACGGAGGCATGCCTTTTTTTTTACATGACCAGTGATCATCTGAATGAAATGTTATGTAATGCAGGAAAGTATGCTTATACTTGGCAGACATCTTTTCAGGGGAAGAGGGGGCAATGAACTTCATACCTAAGTAACGTGGGTTGCACATTGTGAGAAAACGCGGAAAAGCCGCCGCGTGCGCTCAGAACAAGGCAGCTGATTCTGCGTCCAACGCGGCGGTTTGCACGCGTAGGCCTACATCTGTCAGTATGGCTGAACGCGGAGAAACCGCCGCATGCCTTGATAGCGCTGCGGCTGGCTCCGCGTCCAGCGCGGCGGGTGGTACGCAAGACATGTCTGGTGTGGCTGGGACTGATAGTCCACACAGGTTCAGAAGGACGCACGCGCGCGTTGAGAGGCAGAGCTTTTATGACAGCCAGAAGGGAGTCAGCTGACGATTGTACCAGTTCCCATTGGTCCAGCACTTAGGGGAGGCGCTGGAGAGCGCTGGGCTATATATACTGGGTGCTGGTCATTCGCTGGTTGTCTGCCATTGCGATCACTATGTGGAAGCACTCAGACCTTATTGTCAGAATCTGTGTTATCATTCTGTTATACTTCAGATTAGTTCCAGGGTGTTGATGATCAAGGACCTCACACCCAAGATTAGGCACTTGTGTTATCATTCTGTTATACCTCAGACTAGTTCCAGGGTGTTGATGATCAAGGACCTCACACCCAAGATTAGGGACTTGTGTTATCATTCTGTTATACCTCAGACTAGTTCCAGGGTGTTGATGATCAAGGACCTCACACCCAAGATTAGGGACTTGTGTTACAATTCTGTTATACTTCAGACTAGTTCCAGGGTGTTGATGATCACGGAGCTCACACCCAAGACTAGGCATTGTTTATTATCTGTTATGACTTTCTGCTTTCCTGACCACTCTTCTGTTCACTGATTTGGTACTTCGCTATATCTGATACTCTGTTGCCAATCCCTGCTTGCCTTTGGATTACCAAATTAGCCTTCTGTCTTTGTACTGTGTATGTCCGTGTGTTGCCGACCTGGCTTGTCCGACCTTGAGAGCTATCTCCCCAGTTAAGAGATAGTTCACAGACCAATCAGTGACATCCTCTATTGGTGTTACTCACGCTCCGGTCCTTCCCTCTCCCAGTCTGACTCCTCCCTGCGGGAGAGTCTCAGGCTGCTGGAAGGTACTTACTCTAGCAGTATTCCTTACTGCCTTGTACCTGTCTTCCTGGTATTGTTCTCAAAGTATAACTGTTGCACCAAACACTCATATCTCTCAGTTAACCAGAGGTTAGTAATATATCTGATTATCGGTGATACTGCAGATCATCAATAATCGGGTATATATCTGTATTTTTGGTAATTCTGCAGATCACCAATAATCAGATCCTCTCTGTGTTACACCGATCGTTACACACATATCACGCAACGTGTGCTATGCTTGTGGCCCTGAATGGTCTTAATCTGGCTCTGCCTGGGTACTGACTATGCATATTGCTGCTCATTTCTGTTCACCCTGAAACCAGATTTGCCGAACCCTCTACACTGAGTTTTCACACTTCTCTCGACCACTAGGCGGAACTATTCTAGGTTTGACCCGGCAGATGGTAGACTGCAAAGTCCATCATCCCTTGCAGGGCGCTCTGGTGATAACCCAAGGTCACTAAAAGCGTACATTTGAAAAGGGCGCCTGGAAAAAAGGGCGCCTGATATATAGACGAAAAAAGCCAGATTCAGCTTGGGTTTGGGTTTGGTCTCCCATTCTGTAATGATCGGTGTCAGCATGCAGAGAGAATCTGATTATTGGTGATCTGCAGTATCACCAAGAATACAGATATATACCTGATTATTGATGATCTGCAGAATCACCGATAATACAGATATATTGCTAACCTCTGGACACCTGGATAATGTGAGTGTTTGGTGTAACAGTAGTACTTTGAGTATAGCACAGAAAATTAGAGACAGTATGGGCAATACTGCTCTAAAGATAAGGAAACCTTCCAGTAGCCTGAGACTCCCCAAGGGGCGGAGTCAGGCTGGAAGAAGGAAGGTCCAGAGAGTGAGTGACAATAAAGACAAATGTCACTGAGTGATCTGGAAACTATCTCTTAATAGTAGAGATAGCTCTCGAGGTCGGGCAAGCCAGGTCGGCAACACACGGTCAGATAAGGTACATAGACAGAACGGCTGATTCGGTATCCAAGGCAAGCAGGGTTTGGCAACAGAGTATCAGATGTGCAAGGTACCGAATCAGAGATCAGAGGAGTAGTCAGGAAAGCAATAAGTCATAACAGATATCAAACAATGCCTAGTCTGGGTGTGAGGTCCTTGGTCTCTACACCCTGGAACTAGTCTGATGTATAACAAAATGGTAGCACAAGTTCCCTAGTCTGGGTGTGAGGTCCATGGTCTCTACACCCTGGAACTAGTCTGATGTATAACAGAATGGTAACACAAGTTCCCTAGTCTGGGTGTGAGGTCCGTGGTCTCTACACCCTGGAACTAGTCTAATGTATAACAGATTGATAACACAGGTTCCCTAGTCTGGGTGTGAGGTCCGTGGTCTCTACACCCTGGAACTAGTCTGATGTATAACAGATTGATAACACAGGTTCCCTAGTCTGGGTGTGAGGTCTGTGGTCTCTACACCCTGGAACTAGTCTGATGTATAACAGATTGATAACACAGGTTCCCTAGTCTAGGTGTGAGGTCCGTAGTCTCTACACCCTGGAACTGGTCTAAGCATAAACAGAATACAATACAAGTAATCTGGCTCAGTGTGAATTCCCAGGTCCACCTGGTTCAAACACACTGCAGGATCTGACTAAGGTCTGAGTGCTTCCACGTAGTGTTCGCAACGGCAGACAACTTGTGACTGGCCAGCAGCAACTATATATAGTGTAGCGCTCTCTGGCGCCACCTCTAAGTGATGGACCAATAGAAACTTGCTCTGGCGTCAGCTGACCAGCCTGGTCAGCTGGTCCTCTCTTGGCCATCATAAAAGTTCTGCCTCTCAGAGTATTCCTAAACCTGTGTGAACTAACAGACACAGCCACACCAGAGGCACGCTACTGCGTGCAAACCGCCGCGCTGGACGCGGAACCAGCCGCCTCGCTGTCAGTACATGCGGCGGCTTTTCCGCGTTCTGCCATGTTACCAGACGCACGCCTCCGCGTGAAAACCGCCGCGTTGGACGCGGAATCAGCCGCCTTGCTGTCAGAACGCGCGGCAGCTTTTCCGCGTTTTCTCACAATGCCAAATTCGGCTACAAAGAGTGCCTGGTATAGCCCATATGCCAAATTCAGCTACAAAGGGTGCCTGGTGTAGCCGAAAAGCTAGTGTTAGTTTATAAAATGGATGCTGTCATTGTTAAGCTATACAAGGGATCTGGATATAACCGAGAAAAGTGATTACTATGACCTAACTTCTCCCTACTTTCACACAGAACCCTTAGACCTAACCCTAACTACCCCCACTGGCGGTGCCTAACCCTAACCCCTCCCTGGTGGTGCATAACCCTAAGACCACCTGGTGGTGCCTAACCCTAAGATCCCAGTGGTGATTACTATGACCTAATTTCTCCATACTCTCACAAAGAACCTTCCCCTGGTGGTGCCTAACCCTAACCTTCCCCCTGGTGGTGCCTAAGACTAAGACCCCCCCTGGTGGTGCCTAACCCCTCCCTGGTGGTGCCTAACTCTAAGACCCCCTGTTGGTGCATAACCCTAACCCCCCCCCCCCCTTGGTGGTGCCTAACCCCTCCCTGGTAATGCCTGACCCTAAGACCCCCCTGGTGATTACTATGACCTAACTTCTCCCTACTCTTACACAGAACCCTCACCTAGTGGTGCCTAACCTTAAGATCCTCCTTGATGGTGCCTATCCCTAAGACCCCCCTGGTGGTGCCTAACCCTAAGACCCTCCCCACCCATGTGATGCCTAATCTTAAACCCCCCCTGCACCCCCGTTTCAAAATTCTTGGCTATAAAAGGGCGCCCTTTTGTAGCAGAATCAAAAACCTTGTAGCCGAAAACCTTGTAGCTAAATCAAAAATATGGGCTACAAAGGGGCGCTCTTTTGTGGCAGAATCAAAAACCTTGTAGCCGAATCAAACATATGGGCTACAAAGGGGTGCCCTTTTGTAGTAGAATCAAAAACCTTGTAGCCGAATCAAACATATGGGCTACAAAGTGGCACCCTTTTGTAGCCGAATCAAAAACCTTGTAGCTGAATGAAAAATATGGGCTACAAAGGGGCGCCCTTTTGTAGCCGAATCGAAAACCTTGTAGCCGAAAAAAACTCAGGCGCCCCTTTTCACCACCTTGTGCCCATATTTGCAGAAATAACATTAAAGTCGGAAGCTAATTATCGATTGTTCCCATTAAAGGCTTGATTAGGGCATTTTCTCAAAATTCTATTGCAAAATCCAACATTCAGATCGAGTACATATTCCAAACGATCGTACAATTGTTTTACATCAACTTTGGACACACGCTGTTTTGTTCTTTGTACCATTTGAACAAATAATTTTTTGTACCACTCGATTGTAAAAATTGTTACTATTAATTGTACCTTAAAGATGGCCTAGCCCTGGGCAATAAGATTGCTGACACCCTAAAACTGAGCTTCATCATTGTGGCGAAGATCATACAGTGGTTTAACAGGACATGTTCCTGTCTTTTATAAATAGATATATGAGTGCTGGCAGCAATTCTGCAGAGGTTAAAGAGGTGGTGGGCTCAGCTTGTCAGTGCTCAGACCATATGCCACACACTACATCAAATTGGCCTGCATGTCTGTTGTCCCAGAAGGAAACCTCATCTAAAGATGATGCACAAAAAAGCCCGCAAACGGCTTGCTGAAGTCAAGAAGACTAAGGACATGGTTTACTTACTGGAACCATGGTCTGTGGTCTGATGTGTTCAAGATACATTTATTTGGTTCAGATGGTGTCAAGCGTGGGGGGGGGGGGATGTCATGATCAGGGCCAGGGGCTGCATGAGTGCTGCTGACACTGGAGAGCTACAGTTTATTGAGGCAACCATGAATCCCAACATGTGCTGTGACATACTGAAGCAGAGCAAGATGCCCTCCCTTCCGAAACTGGGCCACAGGGCAGTATTCCAACATGATAATGACTACAAACACACCTCAAAGATGACCACTGCTTGGCTAAAGAAAGTGAGGTTGTGTATTTGCTGCAACATTCACTCACAGGAAGGAGCACAGCTGCAAACATTCAGAAGGTCCTGGTAAGAAGCAGTGGTTTTGAGGAGGATATGAGATGCTTCTGAAGGATACCAAGGTAAGTATTTGACTTCCCTTTTAAAAGTCACAGTTTTTGTTAAGGCAGTGCTAGAAAATAATGGTGGGCACACAAAATATTGACACTTTGGGAAGAACTTTGACATTCTTCACATGGGGCTGTTTTCCATGGCCTGATTTTATTGAATTCACTTCGTTCTGTGCCACTGTCACATACCTGCCTAGGTCCATCAGCTGGTTGAAAAAAGGTCCCCTTTTGCAGCAGGACAACTAAAACCATGCATTTTAGAAAAGCAAAGTTCAATCAACTCAGGCAGGCACTAAGTTTGGTGAACTGGGATAATGTACTACAAGGGAAGGGCACTGAAGGGAAATGGCAAGCTTTTACAATTATTCTCAATCAATATTGTAGTAAATATATCCCATATGGAAACAAAACGGCTAGGAATAAAAAAAAGGCCTCTATGGATGAATAGAAAGGTTAGAGATAAAATGAAGTGGAAAAAGAATTCCTATAAGGTCTTTAAACAGGAGAGGACAGATGCTGCATTAAGCAATTATAAGGAGTGCAATAAAAGTTGTAAAAAAGAAATTAGACTGGCAAAGATTGAAGCTGAAAATCAAATCGCTAGAGATATCAAACGTAACCCAAAGAAGTTTTACAAGTACACCAACTCTAAAAAAAGAAAGGTTGACTGTATTGAACCCCTAAAGGATGAGGGTGGGAACTCAATGGTGGATGACCAAGGTAAGGCGGAGTTATTAAATGCTTTCTTTGCTTCTCTCTTCATAAGGGAAACATCACTGTTGCAAATTACAGTTGCAGAAGAGTCTCAATCTTCCAATTGTAATATTAAACACTTAACGCAGGAAGAAGTGAAGACAAGACTAAATAAATTAAAAATAAACAAGGCACCTGGCCCGGATGGCATGCATCCTCTGGTCCTAAGGGAACTAAGTTCAGTGATGGATAAACCCCTTTATCTTATCTTTTGTGACTCTCTTTCAACTGGCAGAGTTCCAGTAGATTGGCGTACAGCCCACGTTTTCCCATTATTTAAGAAGGGCAAAATATCAGATCCGGGAAATTATAGACCTGTAAGCTTAACATCAGTTGTGTGCAAACTATTTGAGGGGTTACTACGAGATACTATACAAGACTTCATAGTAGAAAATAATCTTATATCTCAGCATCAGCATGGGTTTACTAAAGACAGGTCCTGTTTGACTAACATGCTCAGCTTTTATGAGGTACTGAACGCTAATGTGGATATTGGGAATGCTGTAGATGTGATATACTTGGACTTTGCAAAGGCCTTCAAAAGTTGCGGATGCAAGGACTGGGGAAGAGTCTGTGTGCATGGATAGGGAACTGTATAATGGACAGAAAACAATGAGTTGTGGTCAATGGATCATATTTAAAATGGGTCAGTTAGCAGTGGGGTCCCACAGGGGTCTGTACTGGGTCCAGTGCTCTTCAATGTATCTATTAATAATCTATTAGATGCTGTAGAAAGCAATGTTGCTATTTTTGCAGATGATACAAAATTGTGCAGAATCATCAACTCTCAGGAAGATAGTGACATATTGCAACAGGATCTGGATAGGATGGCTATATGGGCACATAAATGGCAGATGAAATTAAATGTTGAAAAATGTAGTCATGCATTTTGGTCGTACCAATGTCTAGCACCATACAAAATAAACGGGATACAGATGGGGACATAAAAGTTGGAGAAGGACTTAGTACTTAGTACTCATCGACAACAAGTTAAATAATCGTTTTTAATGCCAAGCCGCTGCAGCTAAAGCTAATAAAATTTTGGGATGTATTAAAAGGAAAATAAAAGCTCTAGATGCTGGCATAATATTGCATAGACTTAGCATACTAAGTCTAGTAAGGCCACATCTGGAATATGGAATTCAGTTCAGGGCACCACATTACAGGAAAGATATTGCAGTTTTAGACCAGGTGCAAACACGAGCAACAAAATTGATACGAGAGATGGAAGGTCTCACTTATCAAGAAAAGTTAGATAAACTGGGTTTATTTAGTCTAGAGAAAAGACGCATTAGAGGCGATCTAATTAACATGTATAAATACATCAGATGGCAATATAATAGCTTGGCGGATGAGCTTTTTGTTCCTAGGCTTTCACAAAGGACTAGAGGACATGATCTGCGCATGGAGGAAAAATGCTTTAGTCATTTATGGTTCTTTACAGTAAGAGATTAAGATGTGGAGGAATGCATTGCCACAGGATGTAGTTATGACAAATTCTATATCTGCATTTAAAGGGGGCTTAGATGCTTTCCTTGCATTGAAAGACATCCATGGCTATAATTACTAGGTAATGCCCTGTGGTGTTGATCCAGGGATTTTATCTGATTGCCATCATGAGTCGGGAAGGATTTTTGTTCCTTTTGGGGCTAATTGGACCATGCCTTGTAAGGGTTTTTTGCCTTCCTCTGGATCAACAGGGATATGTGAGGGAGCAGGCTGGTGTTGTACTTTTTTTCTGGTTGAACTCGATGGACGTTTATCTTTTTTTCAACCCAAATAACTATGTAAGTATGTAACTATGCAGCAATACGTGGCCTCAGACATGGGGACTTGAATAGGTGCATGTGTTGAGGTATAAGCCTTTGTTAGATGTGGGGGCAGACATACGTTTGCATTAATATGTGAGAACTTGCATGTG
Organism: Hyperolius riggenbachi; assembly: GCF_040937935.1. Taxonomy (NCBI): domain Eukaryota; kingdom Metazoa; phylum Chordata; class Amphibia; order Anura; family Hyperoliidae; genus Hyperolius; species Hyperolius riggenbachi. Next base: position 133,944,483 of record NC_090654.1, read on the forward strand.
CATGCACAATTGTGCATAATTATGTTTTGGTTGGAGTTCCACATTAATCCCTTTTCCTAGAAACCTTGTTTACCATGACTTGGATTTAAAGTGAGATTAATCTCCTAAAACTAAGATTTTGGTTTATTTACTTTCACTGTCGAGAGCAGTCGAAGCTTGCTTATATGTGGTTAATTGGAAAATGTAATCATTGCTGGCTGATGCTCTCTGCCTGTGTCTTCACTCAGGCTTTAGGGCTGGTTCAGACGGATGTCTGCGTGTCGTCGCGTCTGGGGGCGTTGCGGTGGCTGCGCAGTCAGGCTTTCAGTAGCCTTCGGTCGCGTCGTGATGCGGTCGCGTTTTTTTCTTCCCCTAGGGGAACATTAGCCATCGCGGTTGGCCGCTCCCTGGAAGCAACATGTAGTTTCCAGGGGCAGCCCGAACGCTCGCGAAAATCGAGACCCGAACGCCGCGTTGAATGGGAGCATTTACCGCGACGTTCCGAACGCTTGCGGTAAACACTCCGCAAGCGTCGGTCTGAAGCAGCCCTAACTCTATCAGTAAGACTGATAAGGCTGTTTCTGAACGATCCGCTGAGTGGATCGTTCAGAAGCAGCCTTATCAGTCTGCCGACAGACTGTACACACGCTCTACTGTTGGCAGAACGCCCACCCAGCGGGAGGGTCTGACAGACCCGTCGTTCATTACAGTAGTGCATGTGTACATACCTTAAGAGTGGTTACTGAAATTTTAGCTTTCAGAGTACAATCCTTCTTTCACAGGTGAAAGGATGAAGGTTTGGTGTGATTCTACCAGTTTCTATTTAGTGTTTGACAAATCAGACTAACTGTACCATTATATCTCTTTTAGGGTGAACAAGGGCCATGTGACATGCACAACTGAAACTAATCACCTCATGTAGCTGGTGTAACTAATTGCTATTTCTAATGACTAGCTGCTATAATTTATGAGTCCATTACAATCTGTTTAGGTCTAATCACAGCTATTAGTAGTGGTAACTAATTTGTCCCATGCAGCATGGCCTTATAATTTATTGGTAGCCAAGACTTGTTTCACGGAGGGATGCATGGTGCATTATGCTTTGCTGACTTCATTTAAAACCTGCCCTCAAACCAACTCTGGGGCAATTAATGAACTACCAATTTTTTTCTTGTACAGTATATTGAAACTTATTTTAATGGTTCCAGCTTGTTTATTTCTGTACATTTTTTCTCCGCAGGGTGACCTGGTGGTTCTGTGCCTTCCCCTACAGTTTACTCATCTTTGTATATGATGAAGTGCGCAAATTCATCCTTCGCCGTGACCCTGGAGGTAAGTAGTGACTAAGGGGTTGATTCATTAAAGGGAATCTTAAAGAGAACCCGAGGTGGGTTTGAAGAATATTATCTGCATACAGAGGCTGGATCTGCCTATACAGCCCAGCCTCTGTTGCTATCCCAAACCCCCCTAAGGTCCCCCTGCACTCTGCAATCCCTCATAAATCACAGCCACGCTGCTGACAAACAGCTTGTCAGAGCTGGCTGTGTTTATCTCTATAGTGTCAGTCTGCTGCTCTCCCCGCCTCCTGCAGAACTCCAGTCCCCGCCTGCATCCCTTCCCTCCCTGCTGATTGGAGGGAAGGGACGGGGGCAGGGGCCGGAGCTATGCAGGAGGCGGGGGAGCAGCTGAGACTGACACTACAGATGTAAACACAGCCTCACAGCACGGCTGTGATTTATGAGGGATTGCAGAGTGCAGGGAGACCTTAGTGGGGTTTGGGATAGCAACAGAGACTGGGCTGTATAGGCAAATCCAGCCTCTGTATGCAGATAACATTCTTTAAACACACCTCTTTAAGTCAAGAAAGAAAACAGATTTTAACTTACCTGGGGCCTCTTCCAGCCCCCTGGACTCCTACTGTGCCCACAACGTCCCCCTGGCTCCCTCAGGGCAGCGGCAGCGACCCCCGCAAAGCTGAGCTGTCATTGGCTACTGCGCACGTGCAGCCCCGAGCAGCGCGCACCCTGGTCGTGCTCCCGGTGCTGGGGGCGTTCTGCACATGCGCCGTAGCGAATTATGCTTACTGTGCATGCGCAGAATGCAACCAGGGTGCAATAGACAGCCCAGGGCTCAGGGTGGGTTCAGTGAAGCATCCGTTACTTAGAAGGAGCGCAAGTAAGTTAGCGCTCCTCTCATTAAAGAACAAGTGACACCCATGCTTACCTAGAAATAAAAACCACATATATAAGTAGATAAATACTACCTCTACTTACATAACAGATGTATTGTGCTATCCACGTAATGATTCCTGTGAACTTTATAAAGGAAAAGCAGAAAATCCTTTTCTAGGCAGTGGACATCTTGCCAAGCTAATGCTGACATCATATTCTCCCTGACTCTTGTTTCCCCCCTCCCTTCTCTTGCTCATTGTGTATTCATTAGCTGCCCTCCTCCCAGAGTCTTTTTTTATTTACACATCCAATCACTGAGTCACCTCAGCCTTGCTTGTAAACACAAGTGATCAGCTAGGCAGGGAAATAAATGGAAGAGGAGGAATATATTATAGATAAAAAGAACTCCCAGCATTCAAAAGATCTCCCAGCATTCAACTTTTTGGCACTGTTTGGCACTAGGGCCAGTGCTCCTATAGTATGTAATAACTCCAAACCATAAGAGCAGAAAAAAGTTTTGAATGCAGGATTAGCATCTTTATCACTTAATACACTCAGAGCAGTTGCTGTTGAAATTTGATTTTTATGGTGACAATATCGCTTTAACCTCTTGACGACCAGCTAACGCCGATTGGCGTAAACTGGTCGTCTGTGGGTTACCATGGAAACGGCCGCTCGATCGAGCGGCCTTTCCATGTCAGTTCACGGAGGGTGTCTCCGTGAACAGCCGGAGAGCCGCCGATCGCAGCTCTCCGGCAAAATGTAAACAGGCGGGTAAGAAATCCCCGCTGTTCACATAATACGGCGCTGCTGCGCAGCAGCGCCGTAAGGCAGATCGGCGATCCCCGGCCTCTGATTGGCCGGGGATCGCCGGCATATGATAGGCTGAAGCCTATCCTTCAATGCGCAGGACGGAACTCCGTCCTGCGCATTACGGAGAGAGGGAGGGAGGGAGGTAAGGAGGAAGAGGGCGGAAATGGCTGCGGAGGGGGGCTTTGAGAAGCCCCCCCCCCGCAAAACGCAGATGGCCGGCGGCGATCAGACCCCCCCAGCAGGACATCCCCCTAGTGGGGAAAAAAGGGGGGTAGTCTGATCGCCCTGCTGCACTCCTGATCGGTGCTGCGGGCTGTAGAGCCCCCGCAGCACCGATCAGTGAAAAATCCATTGGTCGGCAAGTGGTTAAAGGGACTCCGAGCAGTGCAGAAACTATGGAAAGATGCACATCATTTTAAAGCTTTCTTTCTCCTCTTTCCAATGATATACAAACCACCGCCCTACGCCTTTTAGTTTTCGCTATTTTCGCGATTGAGATTGCCGCGGCCACGATTTCAATCGCGAAAATAGGGAAAACTAAAAGGTGTAGGGCGACGATTTAGGTGTCGCCAGAAAGAGGAGAACGAGAGCTTTAAAATGATATCCATCTTTCCATAGTTACTTGTATTACACAGGACGACACTTTCCCCAGTGTCAGCAGCTCCATTCAGCAGAATGCAGCTGCTGACTTTGAGAAAAAGTCGCCCTGTGTAATACAATGGTTTATATATCATTGGAAAGAGGAGAAAGAGAGCTTTAAAATGATGTGCATCTTTCCATAGTTTCTGCACTGCTCGGAGTCCCTTTAAGCTGCGCTGCCCCTAAATTCTTAGCCTTGCCTCTAGGTGGCACTCCTTTTATCAAACAGTGCAGCAGATATATCAGAACCAGCCCACAGAAAATAATGTTTGTGTTTTGAGCAAAATTGGAACAGATGTCTAGATCAAGCATTTTGATTGGTCACTCTGAGCTACTGCTCCACCCTCACACCTGTTTTGCACCAATTTTCCTTGCACTGTTTTTGTTAACTATTCCAAGTTGTTTTTTTGAAACAGTTCTAATTTTAGCATTTAGTGGTGAGCCCTAAACTGGGAGCTGGCTGGGAAATCATTCAGCAAACCTGGTCTGGATTTATCAAAAACTGACATTATCGGTGGCAAAAATTGCGGACTACCCCTAGAAAGTTTGGTGGAAGGATAATGAATTAGAAGCTGCTAATTTAATGTTCCGATTGCGGTTGTTTGCGGTTGTTTGTGTCTGCCCCTGTAAACCTGCAACAAATTATCTCCTTGACTGGATCAAAGTACCGCCTTCCACTACCTAGTAAATATACAGTAGCTGTGGCCCTTCAAAGCGCTGAAAGCATCTGATCCTCTTTTAAATGCAAATATTAAATTTGCTATAACTACTTATGTGGAAAGAGATGTGAGATTTCACATTTTAAACCTTTTATAAACAGGTAGTAAAATTGTTTCTGCATGTGTGGTTCATGTACTCTTGTCCTTTGTACTGACATAAGTAATATATATATATATATATATATATATATATATATATATATATTTGTCTAGATTTCATATTGTCCTTGAACATTTTTATACATGTTAATTAGGCATCCTCTAAAGCTACATATACACTTTCAATAACTGTCACCCATCAGAACTTGATCTCTACGGGCGACAGTTCTGTGTATCAGAGTACCGCATATGGCTACAGCCATGCAGGAAGTGGAGGAAGGGCAGGCTAAAGGGGAAGTGCATGATGCAGAGGCTTCTGACTAGTGGGGTGAGGAGGTGACCAGTGCGCTAGCTCATTGCTATCATTTAAAGATATGGGTTTTCAAAAGGCTACTTTGGCCAGAGTTTTTCTAGCATGTCTACAAAGCTTATGTCTCTTTTATGTGCTAAATAACAGGGCTGTGGAGTCGGTCCAAAAATCGACCGACACCGACTCCTCAGTTTAGGATTCCACCGACTCCTCTAATTTGCATATTACAATTTTGTTGATTAACAGTATGCAACGTGAAATTTGTCTCTTAACTGCCAACGTTTAGGAATTTTACAAGACAACTGAAGTGAGAAGGCTATGTAAACTGCTATATTTATTCCCTTTAGACTAAAACTAGTCCTTGGTAAGAGTACTTGTAAAAGGTACAGGCCGGAACAAAGAACATCTATCAGGCCCTAGGCAATGTGACTGTGGGTACATGTAACAGTGATGTGCAGGTACTCTGAAGGGGAATGAGGAGATTCTTCCTCTATTACACATTCTTCATGTACAATCTGAACAAGGTTTATGGGTGACAGACAACACCTCTGTGTTTAATGTGCACAACATTCTCAGTGGATTCCGTGCAGCTCTGTGGGGAGTGCATATGTAGAGTATAGTACTACTTTGTAACAAAATAAACCTGAGACAGATGAAATTAAAGTTTTATACATACCTGGTGCTTCCTCCAGACCCCTTCAGGCTAATCAGACCCTCGTTGTCCTCCTCCGCCACCTGGATCTTCTGCTATGAGTCCAGGTACTTGAGCCAGTCTGGTGTAGTGCGCATGCACACACTCCACCGCCGGGAGCGTACTACACCTGTGCAGCACTATTGCGCAGGTGCAGAATGATCCTGGCTGTGGAAGCGGCATGTAGCCAGACTGCTCTGACTGGCTGAATTACCAGGACTCATAGCAGAAGATCCAGGTGGCGGAGGAGGACAGCGAGGGACTGATTAGCCTGAAGAGGGTTGGAAGAAGCCCCAGGTATGTATAACACTTTTCTTTTCATCCGTCTCAGGTACCCTTTAATTTGTAGTCACCAAACCAAATTTTAACAACATATCAAATTATTTGATTTCATGAGCAAAAAGAGTGCATATATTTGCATAAACCAGCATCAATGCAGAATTATTTCCATCTCATTGACCATCTCTATTAGTGACACGGCTACACATCAGGCTTTATACTTACAGCATAGATGTTATTTCGTATATACAGTATAAGAGATTCCTGTGTACACATCATATATACTGTACAGTCACAATCAGATATGTATATCTGACTTTAAAAATACGGGGACTGCTTTATTGAAGCAGCACAAGTAACTAATTTTGATTGGTTTATTTCATTTTTGTGGACTAAGCACAGCTATTACTGTATATATACTGTATATATACATTATTTTTATTGACTATTATCTGAGAAATAGAACATTTTATCATATTTTCTATTTTAATTACAGTTACAAATTCATTAGGAGTCGGAGTCGGTGCATTTTTTTCCGACTCCGACTCCAGGCACCCAAAATTGCTCCGACTCCACGACTCCGACTCCACAGCCCTGCTAAATAAGCCATTTGTCTATCCTTTCTTGGTAAATAAAATCTTGCAACTTTTTTAATCTTCAACTCCAATTAATTTATGCTAAATAAACATTTTCCTTCTTAAAGCAGAAAGTAGGTGTAATTATTTAGTTTTACATAAGCAAGAAGGAGCTCCCATGGTGCATTACTTTTGCTTAGTGAGTGAATATAGAAATCTTCATATCCCTGGCCTGAACAGCTAAACACAGATCTAGAGCCACTGGTGTGCAGTATGCCTATAGACTATTTACTTTATAGAGTCAAAGCAGTTCAGCTTTCATCAAAACAAGTCATGAATCCATGTGGGTGTATGGGAAGGACTTGATATATAGGGATTTTATGGAGTAGCCAGTTAATTCATGGAAAACTAGAACCACTAGGACATTGTAATGGAGTTAAAGGAGCTATAGCTTGCACTGATGAAGGCCAAAAGCTTGAAGCAGCTGTCTGCAAGTTGGATTGGTATGGTTCTCTAATATGGAGAAACTATAAAAATACTTCAAAGCAGTAGTTTTGGCTGTGTGATTGGCTTTTAACGGAAATAAAGGATTGATTTGCATATTCACTTCCTGAGCAGAAGTGTTGTACCAGCATTCATTCTTACTTTTGTAAAGCTGAATAGCAAATACCTTATATTTAAACAATGGACATTTCTATTTCGGCTATTAGTTTAGGCTTTTAGGTTCCTTTCAAAGGGACTCTGCGCAGGACGCTAAAATGGGCAAAAGAACTTACCTGGGGCTTCCTCCATTCTGCCCATGGCAGCACCATTAGAGTGGCGACTTCAGCCAAAGTTGTACGCAACTGCACATGCACGGCCCCTTCCGCGCACCGTCTCGCTTGAGCGCCTGCCGCTGTAACTGTACTTTGTGTCAGCAGTACACTTACAGTGACGAGCGCGTGAGCGAGACAGCGGTGGTGCACATGTGCAGTTGTGCATGACTTTGGCTGAAGTTGCCAGTCTATCGGAGCCGCCGGCAGGGGAATGGAGGGAGCCAGAGGGACCTCACCGACTATGAGGGGCTGGAGGCAGTCCCAGGTAAGTTAAATTTGACCATTTTAGCATGCTGCTCAAGGTCCCTTTAATACATTACAAAATTTCCACTGTGTGAGATGCACTTTTTCTCCCAAAAAAAAATCGGGAAAATTTCCCTGCATCTTATACGGCAAAGGCAGGGAAACCCCAACTTACAAATGCTTGCAGATACGAACTGTAACCTGCCGCCATGTTGTGGATTGCCTGCCTGTGCCTCCACTCCCTCCGCATGCCTCTGCTATTCTCCTGTAAACTGCTTGCGCCCCCCCCCATGTGTGCAGCGTCTCCTCTTGTGTCCGTCCCCCCCGCATGCTTCCTCTTCCCCCGCATGCCTCCGCTATCCCCCACTAATGTCCTGGCCTTTACTATGCTACTCTAATGTCCTGGCCTCCCTCCTTATCTGCAGCGACTTACTTAACCACTTGAGGACCACAGTCTTTTCGCCCCTTAAGGACCAGAGCCTTTTTCTCCATTCAGACCACTGCAGCTTTCACGGTTTAATGCTCGGTCATACAACCTACCACCTAAATGAATTTTACCTCCTTTTCTTGTCACTAATACAGCTTTCTTTTGATGCTATTTGATTGCTCCTGCGAGTTTTACTTTTTATTATATTCATCAAAAAAGACATGAATTTTGGCAAAAAAATGATTTTTTTAACTTTCTGTGCTGACATTTTTCAAATAAAGTAAAATTTCTGTATACATGCAGCGCGAAAAATGTGGACAAACATGTTTTTGATTAAAAAAAACCCCATTCAGTGTATATTTATTGGTTTGGGTAAAAGTTATAGCGTTTACAAACTATGGTGCCAAAAGTGAATTTTCCCATTTTCAAGCATCTCTGACTTTTCTGCGCACCTGTCAGGTTTCATGAGGGGCTAAAATTCCAGGATAGTACAAATACCCCCCAAATGACCCCATTTTGGAAAGAAGACATCCCAAAGTATTCAGTGAGAGGCATGGTGAGTTCATAGAAGATTTTATTTTTTGTCACAAGTTAGCGGAAAATGACACTTTCTGACAAAAAAAAGAAAGAAAAAAAGTTTCCATTTCTTCTAACTTGCAACAAAAAAAAATGAAATCTGCCACGGACTCACTATGCTCCTCTCTGAATACCTTGAAGTGTCTACTTTCCAAAATGGGGTCATTTGTGGGGTGTGTTCACTGTCCTGGCATTTTGGGGGGTGCCTAATTGTAAGCACCCCTGTAAAGCCTAAAGATGCTCATTGGACTTTTGGCCCCTTAGCGCAGTTAGGCTGCAAAAAAGTGCCACACATGTGGTATTGCCGTACTCAGGAGAAGTAGTATAATGTGTTTTGGGGTGTATTTTTACACATACCCATGCTGGGTGGGAGAAATATCTCCATAAATGACAATTGTTTTATTTTTTTTACACACAATTGTCTATTTATAGAGATATTTCTGCGACTCAGCATGGGTATGTGGAAAAATACACCCCAAAACACATTATACTACTTCTCCTGAGTACGGCGATACCACATGTGTGGCACTTTTTTGCACCCTAACTGCGCTAAGGGGCCCAAAGTTCAATGAGTACCTTTAGGATTTCACAGGTCATTTTGAGAAATTTCGTTTCAAGACTACTCCTCGCGGTTTAGGGCCCCTAAAATGCCAGGACAGTATAGGAACCCCACAAATTACCCCATTTTAGAAAGAAGACACCCCAAGGTATTCCGTTAGGAGGATGGTGAGTTCATAGAAGATTTTTTTTTTTTGTCACAAGTTAGCGGAAATTGATTTTAATTGTTTTTTTTCACAAAGTGTCATTTTCCGCTAACTTATGACAAAAAATAAAATCTTCTATGAACTCACCATACTCCTAACGGAATACCTTGGGGTGTCTTCTTTCTAAAATGGGGTCATTTGTGGGGTTCCTATACTGCCCTGGCATTTTAGGGGCCCTAAACCGTGAGGAGTAGTCTTGAAACCAAATGTCGCAAAATGACCTGTGAAATCCTAAAGGTACTCATTGGACTTTGGGCCTCTTAGCGCACTTAGGGTGCAAAAAAGTGCCACACATGTGGTACCGCCGTACTCAGGAGAAGTAGTATAATGTGTTTTGGGGTGTATTTTTACACATACCCATGCTGGGTGGGAGAAATATCTCTGTAAATGACAATTGTTTGATTTTTTTTTACACACAATTGTCCTTTTACAGAGAGATTTCTCCCACCCAGCATGGGTATGTGTAAAAATACACCCCAAAACACAATATACTACTTCTTCTGAGTACGGCGATACCACATGTGTGACACTTTTTTGCAACCTAGGTGCGCTAAGGGGCCTAACGTCCTATTCACAGGTCATTTTGAGGCCTTTGGATTCTAGACTACTGCTCACGGTTTAGGGCCCCTTAAATGCCAGGGCAGTATAGGAACCCCACAAGTGACCCCATTTTAGAAAGAAGACACCCCAAGGTATTCTGTTAGGAGTATGGTGAGTTCATAGAAGATTTTTTTTTTGTCACAAGTTAGCGGAAAATGACACTTTGTGAAAAAAAAAACAATACATATCAATTTCCGCTAACTTGTGACAAAAAATAAAATCTTCTATGAACTCATCATACACCTAACAGAATACCTTGGGGTGTCTTCTTTCTAAAATGGGGTCACTTGTGGGGTTCCTATACTGCCCTGGCATTTTACAGGCCCAAAACTGTGAGTAGTCTGGAAACCAAATTTCTCAAAATGACTGATCAGGGGTATAAGCATCTGCAAATTTTGATGACAGGTGGTCTATGAGGGGGCAAATTTTGTGGAACCGGTCATAAGCAGGGTGGCCTCTTAGATGACAGGATGTTTTGGGCCTGATCTGATGGATAGGAGTGCTAGGGGGTGACAGGAGGTGATTGATGGGTGTCTCAGGGGGCGGTTAGAGGGGAAAATAGATGCAATCAATGCACTGGGGAGGTGATCGGAAGGGGGTCTGAGGGGGACCTGAGGGTTTGGCCGAGTGATCAGGAGCCCACACGGGGCAAATTAGGGCCTGATCTGATGGGTAGGTGTGCTAGGGGGTGACAGGAGGTGATTGATGGGTGTCTCAAGGTGTGATTAGAGGGGGGAAATAGATGCAAGCAATGCACTAGCGAGGTGATCAGGGCTGGGGTCTGAGGACGTTCTGAGGTGTGGGCGGGTGATTGGGTGCCCGCAAGGGGCAGATTAGGGTCTAATCTGATGGGTAACCGTGACAGGTGGTGATAGGGGGTGATTGATGGGTAATTAGTGGGTGTTTAGAAGAGAGAAGAGATGTAAACACTGCACTTGGGAGGTGATCTGATGTCGGATCTGCGGGCGATCTATTGGTGTGGGTGGGTGATCAGATTGCCCGCAAGGGGCAGGTTAGGGGCTGATTGATGGGTGGCAGTGACAGGGGGTGATTGATGGGTGGCAGTGACAGGGGGTGATTGATAGGTGATTGACAGGTGATCAGTGGGTTATTACAGGGAATAACAGATGTAAATATTGCACTGGCGAATTGATAAAGGGGGGTCTGAGGGCAATCTGAGCGTGTGGGCGGGTGATTGGGTGCCCGCAAGGGGTAGATTAGGGTCTAATCTGATGGGTAACAGTGACAGGTGGTGATAGGGGGTAATTGATAGGTGATTGATGGGTAATTAGTGGGTGTTTAGAGGAGAGAATAGATGTAAACAATGGATTTGGGAGGTGATCTGATGTCGGATCTGCGGGCGATCTATTGGTGTGGGTGGGTGATCAGATTGCCCGCAAGGGGCAGGTTAGGGGCTGATTGATGGGTGGCAGTGACAGGGGGTGATTGATGGGTGGCAGTGACAGGGGGTGATTGATAGGTGATTGACAGGTGATCAGTGGGTTATTACAGGGAATAACAGATGTAAATATTGCACTGGCGAATTGATAAAGGGGGGTCTGAGGGCAATCTGAGCGTGTGGGCGGGTGATTGGGTGCCCACAAGGGGTAGATTAGGGTCTAATCTGATGGGTAACAGTGACAGGTGGTGATTGATAGGTGATTGATGGGTAATTAGTGGGTGTTTAGAGGAGAGATTAGATGTAAACAATGGATTTGGGAGGTGATCTGATGTCGGATCTGCGGGCGATCTATTGGTGTGGGTGGGTGATCAGATTGCCCGCAAGGGGCAGGTTAGGGGCTGATTGATGGGTGGCAGTGACAGGGGGTGATTGATGGGTGGCAGTGACAGGGGGTGATTGATAGGTGATTGACAGGTGATCAGTGGGTTATTACAGGGAATAACAGATGTAAATATTGCACTGGCGAATTGATAAAGGGGGGTCTGAGGGCAATCTGAGCGTGTGGGCGGGTGATTGGGTGCCCGCAAGGGGTAGATTAGGGTCTAATCTGATGGGTAACAGTGACAGGTGGTGATAGGGGGTGATTGATAGGTGATTGATGGGTAATTAGTGGGTGTTTAGAGGAGAGAATAGATGTAAACAATGGATTTGGGAGGTGATCGGACGTCGGATCTGCGGGCGATCTATTGGTGTGGGTGGGTGATCAGATTGCCCGCAAGGGGCAGGTTAGGGGCTGATTGATGGGTGGCAGAGACAGGGGGTGATTGACTGGTGATTGACGGGTGATTGACGGGTGATTGACAGGTGATTGACAGGTGATCAGGGGGGATAGATGCATACAGTACACGGGGGGAGGGGTCTGGGGGGGGGTCTGGGGAGAATCTGAGGGGTGGGGGGGTGATCAGGAGGGGGCAGTGGGCAGGGGGGGGGGATAAAAAAAAAATAGCGTTGACAGATAGTGACAGGGAGTGATTGATGGGTGATTAGGGGGGTGACTGGGTGCAAACAGTGGTCTGGGGGGTGGGCAGGGGGGGGGTCTGAGGGGTGCTGTGGGCGATCAGGGGGCAGGGGGAGGGAAATCAGTGTGCTTGGGTGCAGACTAGGGTGGCTGCAGCCTGCCCTGGTGGTCCCTCGGACACTGGGACCACCAGGGAAGGAGGCAGCCAGTATAATAGGCTTTGTATACATTACAAAGCCTATTATACAATGTAAGTGCGGCGATCCGGGTGCTAGTAACCCGCCGGCGCTTCCGAACGGCCGGCGGGTTACTACGAGCGGTGGGCGGAGCCAGTCCCCGGCGGCTGATCGCGTCACGAATGACGCGATCGCCGCATAACCACTCCCGCAGCCGCCCCCGCCGATGGGCGTATTGCGGTCGTTTGGGCCCGGACTTTGCCGCCGCCCATCGGCTGGGGGCGGTCGTGAAGTGGTTAATACACACCGCTGCAAAGACTGCACACACCAGACTACTCCATACACTTGTGAGTGGCTTGTACTGATTGCGTCATCAGTAACCGCGCCACGAAGTGTATAAAGTAGCCAGGTGCATTCTTCATGGTGGCATGTATCGGGTAAGCCGCTGCCACTGCAGACAAGGGGGGGGGGGGGGCAGGACATTAGAGGGGGATAGCGAAGGCCAGGACATTAGAGGGGGATAGCGGAGGCATGCGGGGGGAGCAGAGGCATGTGGGGGGGCATGAGGAGATGCTGCACATACGGGGGGCGCAAGCAGATTGGACGGGGATAGCAGAGGCATGCAGGGGGAGCGGAGGCACGCGGGGGGACACAAAGGGACACATGAGGGAGACATGGGGCACACAGGAGGGAGACATGGGGAACACAGAAGGACACATGGGGCACAAAGAAGGACACATGGGGACACAGAAGGACACATGAGGCACAAAGGAGGAGACATGGGGTACACAGGAAGACACATGGGGCACACAGGAGGACACATGGGGAGACATAGGGCACACAGGAGGACACATGGGGAGACATGGGGCAAACAGGACACATGGGGGAGACATGGGGCACACAGGAGGACACATGGCACACACAGGAGGACACATGGCACACACAGGAGGACACATGGGGAGACATAGGGCACACAGGAGGACACATGGGGGAGACATGGGGCACACAGGAGGACACAACAGGCACACAGAAGGACATATGGCACACACAGCAGGACACATGGGGAGACATGGGGCACACAGGAGGACACATGGGGGAGACATGGGGCACACAGGAGGACACATGGGTAAACATGAGGCTTACAGGAGAACACCATTTGGGGGATAACATGTACAAGACATTCCTGACGCACCAGGTTAGGTATCTTTTTTTCCCCTGGTTTTTGCCCTCTAAACCTAGGTGCGTCTTATATTCTGGAGCATCTTATACGGCAGAAAATACAGTACTAGTAGTTCTTGTTTGTATGAGTTATGAGTACATTGCATTCATCCAGTTTAGTTGCCTATTGTTGTACCTGTTCAGATATGTCAATGTCCTTGCTATAGTGAGGTGCCCAAAACTATATCCTGTACTCCTCGATAAGGGGCTTATACAGAGGCAACAAGCAAGCTGTTTCCTCTTTCCTACATTTATGCATCACTGATCCTCAGTTGCTTTGAGCACACTCAGCATATTGAAAGGCAACATTAATAGGTTTTAAGTGCCTGCGCTGTTTTTGATGTGGTCTGAGTGCCTGCCCACCCCCTCTTTTCTCTCCCCTACTGGAATATTTGTTGTAATGTGTTCTCATCTGATACCTGATTTTTGTCATCCTTTCTCTTCCAGGGTGGGTTGAGAAAGAGTCATACTATTAAAGACTTGTCAAGCCGGAAGGAACTATGCTGTAGCTTCACCGTATTCATTATCTATAGAAAAGGACTGAAAGATGCTCAAATATCCTGTCCATTAGTTAATCCGATTTTTTTTTAATTAATGTAAGCTGGGAAGACACTTCAGAGATGACCATTCTACAGAAAGACCATCCATAGCAGTTGCAATTGGTTATTTATACAATTAGACCTTAACAAAGGCATTGGCTCATTCCACTTTTTCAGAAAAATGCTGTTTCTACAGACAGTTTTGAACTTGGACTACAAGATTTTTCCCACACACGGGAAGATACGTAGTGTCTGTCGATATTGCATGAATGTTAAATCGTACATAAAACTGCTGCAAATAGGGCTCAATCAGAGGCATAAAAGCATCTTGCGAATGCTATAGCAGTGCAGACAATCTGATGATTCTGTGGCTAATACACCTCTCTGAGAAATCTAGGCGGAAACCACCCAAGAACTTGTAAGTTCTCCTAAAGTGTATCTATTATAAAGAAAGCATTAGTCATTATCATTCAGTCAAGGGAAGTATTTGCATCAATATGCCTTTATATAAGCAGGGTTGCAGGTGCTACTTCTTTGTTACCTTCTCAAAGAACTGTTCCTGGTGGCTGATGAGTAGCTGAAATACTTGATATGTATTTGTACTGGCAATAATCAACAACATGAAACACTGCAACAATGGTATATACTGTATGCAGTTTGCTTCATGTACAGCATCATCCAGGGAAAGGTAACATTCAGCAGGCAGACTGAGGAGTGAAGCTGACACCTAATATTCATGTAAATGTACCCTTTGACTGAGTTATAGACTATATAATTATTGTGGCTGAAGTCCTCTGTAACTGCTCACAAACAACATTCATTTTGAGAGTTTAAACCTATATTTTGAGAATGCAGTCATTCCATGTAATAAAGTCATCTGTTTTGTATGTAGTTTCTGAGAACTGGCAGGCCAGGCCAATATTTATATGCCAAAAATGGCTGCTCTTCTGTTTTTAATGGTTCTACATCCACTTCTGCACAACTAACAATGATGGACTGGTGTGACTTTTGACTGTTTCTTCTGTGTGATACAAGTAGCGCTTTATCTGATTTTTTTTTATTTTTTTGTTTTCGAGACTCCAGACCTGCATAACCTTCTACTTTATATAACATCTATGTTTATAAAAATGAATTGATCACACTGTTCTTTGTGTCCTTTCAATGGTTTTGTCTATTTGAGTTATGTATAGATTTGTTGTGCCTTTGCAGCCTTTATTTAAAGGATAAGTGAACTTGTAACTTAAATACACCAACTCAACCCCAAATTGCCCCCTGATCGAATGCAATTATAATCCATTACTGACTTGGTAGCCAGAGTTTCCAGACACCTTTCACCGGAAACAGCCTGTACATGTACACCAGCACTGCTCTGGATATGCAGGCTAGTTTGACAGTTGCTTCATTTCCCTCCCTGCTCCAAGGTAGAGTTGCCAACCGTTTGTAAGGCCCCCTCCCAGCATGTAGGGTGCAGTTACTGATTACCATAATGGGGGTATTAAATTTGTGCGCACTAAAATTAGTGGGACTCTGTGGGGGCACTACAGGGGAGGCAAATAAAATGGGGGATACAATAAAAAAAAAATTAGCACATCTGCTTTTAGAAAGAATTCCCTTCAGTTCTGATGATCGGTATTTTGAGCACAGACAGAAGAGAAATGGATTGCAATAGACCTACTTGGGCTTGGTATGGAGCTATCAGATCACAGTAATGTGAGGAGTACTGTTACACACAGCAGTTGGAAGAGGTGGTGTTGTGTTGCAGGGGAAGCTGTCTGACCAGAAAGCAGTCCTGTATCAATGCTGGTGTACAGTGCTGTAACCATTGGAGACCTGTAAGTTTCACAGGATCAGATTTGTACAGATTTTTTATTGCAAAACTTCAGGGATACATAACATTTCCCACATAATGAATATGGTAACAGTGACAACACCAGTATCACATGCAGATATCCATTTTATTTCTTGAGAGGTGGTAATTTAGAGGCAAAAAAGTATGCCACAAAAGACATTATATATAGGAGTAATTTTATGCTCAGAAGCTCCTGCAACAGTCTAACAATGCATAACACAGGGATCGGTAGCAGGGGATTATCCCTTCTGGGACAGGCAGAGATGGAAGCATGTCTAGAGAATATGTCCTTGCAGTTTACCAACACCAAACTTTATTTGTGCTGTACAAACTATTTACAATATACAGGTATACAGGAAATTAACGTTAACAAAACCTTGCCACTGGATGGACTACTGACTAAACTTAAAGGATACCTAAGCTTTTTGGAATTTTCAAAATGGGGAGAGCAGGCATGTGCAGCAAGTGGTCCTGATACCCACAGCTCGCACTGTTCTTCACCCCCCCCCCCCCTTCGATTTCTTGTAAAGGCTGCCCGAAGTTACTTCCTTTTCGGCTAGGAACGGTGAGCAGGTGCTGCCCGGCGATGCATGCCCATGGCCTCTCTGTACAAAACAACTCTAAGGGCTTGTTCACACTAAGGACGCTTTTGGCTTTTTTTAAGCGCCAACGATTTTCAAAATCGCCTTAAAAGAGCTTGTGCAATGACTCCCTATGAGAGTGTTCACATATGAGCGGTTCAATTCCGATCCACTCACCAAAACGCTGCCTGTACCATTTTCAGGGCAACTTGCCTCAATAGAAGGTATAGGGAAATTGCAAAGCACTTGGACTTTTATTGCCCAGCTGAGCAATCCTGATCTGGATTCCTATGTTCACCTGAGCACCTGTTGCAAGGATGGATGTTCCAAAATCCCAGTGCAGATGGCAGGGCAGATAGGAGAAATCTGGAACATACATACACACTGTCAACTCTATCACTTCCCCTTTTGAGTAATTTAAGTAAAATGCCAAGTGCAATATAACAGGCAGTCCCTCATCTAAAGCCTGTTAGGGAATCCACTAATAAGTGACACTGACTGTGCTAGCTGAAGGGTTAAAGTCCTCCTATTTTTTTATTTTTTACACAGATGTGACTCAGGAGCAATTAGCCACATGAGATAAGGTATAACCTATAGAAACGCATGGGCCTATTCTCCCATGCATGGCTTCACTGTGTCTGGGTTTGTCTATGTAATTTCCAAGTCATCGAATTGCCACAGACTGCCAGAGTGGTACAGCATATACAGTATGTACTATACAAATATGCTGCCATTCCAACATAGTGTGAAACAGCCCAAAGAGCTAGACTGGGGTACACACATACTATATAACCAGGGTAGTATAATGAGAGTGCTCTAAGAGGTCACTCTACGTTGTAGGTGCCATGCACTTTGAGTCCTTTAGGAGAAGGTGTTATACAAATGTTAGCTCATTAATTCATAGCTCATTCACCCATTAACTACTTTAAGACCGCCTCACGCCAATGAAAGAACACAATGCAGGACAGGGCAGCTATTATCCTCCACTGTGCTTACTCTACATTGTTGGAGGAGGCAATGACAACCTAATAAGAAAGGGGGGGGGGGGGATATGGGAATAGAACAAAAACCACCTAATACTGCTATCTGGGAGATAGAAGGCCTCAAAGGTAGGAGGGCACAGATGGATTTCCCAGGTGTGCTGGCGTAACTGTCGGAAATATGAAGTGCAGCGCAGTGAAGAGAGGTAGCGACATAGGCAAGTCAACCCTCTCAGCCGTGACCTGAAAACGCCGGGATAGTTTTGCTTTTCACAAAACTGTTAATGAGCATGCTTAATCCTTGCCTCTATCCAGTTAGGTTTTAAACACAACAGCACATAAAAAGAGATATAGAACGTTGATTTAGCACAAACCAGACATTTATTACCTGGTTGGACCACAATATGCTTATTTTGAATATAAAGGGTATACCAAATCATTACTCAAACAACCATGATTTAGGGAGTTTGTTACAGTTCTACTGCCAAAAACAAAATCTCCAAACCCAATACCACCTATTAAAAAAAAAAAGTCAGCTACAAATTCTCCTGGTAGGTAGCTGGTGGATTCTGGAGTGTTCGTTGCTTGTTCTGGGTGTCACTCTCAACCTGTTTAAAAAACATATTCCAGAATTAGGCTCTGTTTCCACTAGATCAGAGAACGGACAATTATTGTCCATTCTCCACTCATTGCTATGCGGAGAGTGAACTGCTCCTATGTTATACATAAGAGCCGTTCACACTTGTCACGCTGCCACGTATCCGCGGGATCATTAGCAGTAATAATCCCGGGCCAGGCGGGTGCGTTCCCCCATATAGTCTATGGGGGAGCGCATATGCCCCAGGCTCCAGGCACATCACTGCGGACCATCGGAGCGGACATTATACTGTCTGCTCCCGCTGGTCTCACGTGATGTGTACGTAAGTGGGAACGGAGCCATAACAATGTTTGTAGCAAAACAAAAAATTCTGCCTATTGGCATGATGCAGCTGGCAAATATAAAACGCCCAGAAGAACCTGCAGCATCCCTTTTCCTTTGCCTTAAAAATATATAAAATAAACACTTTAATGTGTCAGTTTTTTGTTGTGGTAATCTAAACAACTATCTTCAGCTTTGTACAGTACTAGTGAACCTTATTTTCACTAGCAAGTGGCACCTCAAAGTGCATAGTCACACACCATGATAAATGTTTAAAAAAAATTAAATGTTATAAATAGTGCCAGAAGTCTGTAAGAATCATCAGAAGAATTCACCTAGGCAATGCATGGAGAAGCTGAGCTGGGAAACACAAGAAGTCATCCATATTCAATTCAAGTGCATGACTGGAAGCGCCGCGTAAAGAGACAAGTAGGAATCTTTGAAATGAAAACCGAAAGAATTCAAAGTCTCAGAATCAATGGACAGTAATTGGAGGGCAGATTTGATATCCACCTTAGCAAGGAAGGCTACAGAGGCTTCAGTTCATCCAATGCTTATTTAAAGGAAGCATACAAAACTGAAATCAATCTCCTCAAATAGCTGAAAAGGATAAGGCCCCTTCCGCAAGTCAAATGTCCGTTGTGATGCGATTCTTCGGCAACCACCGCAATGGTCTTGAAAGGTCACACCGCACTTACCACTGTGGAGCGACTATATAGCAAGGCATACTTTCCAGTGAAAGTATGCCTCAGTTCTGAGTGAAGGGCACATGAAGCACGGTTACTTATGTGTTATCACGACAGAACCGCACTGCGTTCAATGTGATAGCCCCATAGGACTATAATTACCTCTGCAATGGGATGCAGTGTTTTTGTGTGACACGATGGATCATGGGGAGTGAGAAAGGGCTCTAAATGGTGCTTCACATAAAATCTGTACTAAAAGTCCAAAAATGGAGATGACACAAAAGGACTACCTACTCTGCCATGAACAATGTCTTTAATAATATTATAGTACAGCAGAGCAACTGGAAGGTGGATGTGAACTGGAGCTTAGATACAACTAATAGTAAAACTAGCATCTTTACTATAGTTTTTCTCCTGGCAGACTCAAATCACTTGAGTTGCAGCCACTAGGGAGCGCTCAGTAGGCAGCAGCAGTGTTGAGTCTAGCCCATGGTCTCCTTACTAAATAGGTGCTGGCTTACTTAGCAGGAAGAGCCAAGATTTGAACCTAGGCATCTTGTGTCAGAGGCAGAGCCCTTAACCATTACACTATCCAGCCACTATCCAGACAAGCTTGGCACAAATTGATAATATAATTATAAACTCATATGCACCATAGTAGAGTACAGTACATATTATAATACATATTATAATTTAGCAGGTGACATTCTCCCTTCTTGTTTGTTTTTGTCTCCCAATGCCTGTTTTAGGACTTTCTGTATATTTGAAGTGGTCAGAGTGTGGTTGATGATCTCTCGGTGAATAATAGCTTAGATACTTGTGTTGAGCTGAAATGTCATATTTTCTGACACATTACATTACATCACAACACAAACTTTTCAACTACAACACAAAATTGAAATTCGTAATTATCAGAAAATTTGTAATTTGGTGTCGTAATTTCGCTTTATATCGTGATTTCATTCGGAATTCCGTAATTTAGCAGAATTACAAAAAGAGTACAAGAAATTACAAAACTACCAGTAACACAAAATTGTAATTTTGTGTTTTCTATGAGAAAATGTGTTTCTGAAAAATAGTCGTTATGCTGAAATTTTCTCGTAATTTTTTTGTGAATACGACTTTTTTCCATGATATGATTGTAATTACGAAAAATTACATGAAATTGCATTACATTCGTAATAATTAGCACATTACGATCATTACTATTAGAGAACTATCATCCCTTTTTCAGAGGCAGTCTCTTATAGGAGGAATCTGCAAGATTTGTATAAAATGGACTGTGTCTTATTTCACAGCATAGGAATAATGGATGTGAGGCAAAAATTATCAGAGGTCAGATTGTGTGCTTACTTTAATAGGTGAGGGTTCAGGTCACATTGATGATTTCAAACGTTAGTGAGGGTGGGACAGAATTAGGGAGGTAATTCCAGTGGAGGAGAGAGGCATGTAAGAAATAATTTCTATAAAAGGAGGAAGAAATGTGATTAGGGAGGATGCACTTTGCATTTTTCAACTCAAACATAGATAATAAAGTTCATTTTCCTAACAATCTTGGATGTTATGGGGAGAGACAGACAGACATTTCTGCAGTAAACACTTATTTACTTCATGACATTGTTTAACCTGGGATAGAAACATGATGTCATCTGAGAAGAGTAATCTAAACTGTTTGCATTCCATTGAAGGGGCAGAAAAAAACGTCAACAGTTGGGCCTACAGCAATGAAAAACAGAACCACTGTTGCATCTGTCAAAATAGACCTGATGCTGATCCATCCTTGTGTGAATTGACCCTTATTGATGTGCAATTGATATTTACTGATCAGTCCAAAGTTAAGCTTATTCAGAAGGCAGAAAAATACTATCTCTGGTGCTTGTAATGCCGTTAATTATTACAGTGTACTTTTCTGCCCTATCTGATCACAGTATCATTCATAGTAGGCACTGGTATCGCAAAATCAGATACCGGTAAATCAATTACAAGTCAGTTGCTATATTGTTAAATGTCCCATATACAGTATGTAATGTGCACTTTAATAAACATGGAAGTGCTGAAAATGCAGTGAGTAGGCGCTAATGCTGTGAATACACCATACAATTTTCTTTTAGATTTACCTGCCAGATAGATAAATTCCAACATGTTGGAAATTATCTATCTAACCATCTATCTGCCTAGCAATTAGGAATTGTTCTACTCAGCAGGAGATAACCAGAAGACAATGCACCAGAGATAATGACCAGTCTCTACACAAAATAATCTAATTATGCATTCTAACAGAAAAGGTCCGTACACACGCCGGACTGGAGGCAACGACGGGTCCGTCGTCACCTCCCGCTGGGTGGGCGTTCCAACGACAGTCCGGCGTGTGTACGCACTGTCGGCGGACTGATTGCGGACCACTCAGAAACAGCCGTATCAGTCCGCCGACAGTGCGTACACACGCCGGACTGTCGTTGGAACGCCCACCCAGCGGGAGGTGACGACGGACCGCGTGTGTACGAACCTAAAATCTAACAGAAAATTGTATGGTGTATTCCCAGCATAGGCTGATAAATTAAACTCCATACAATTTAATTATGAACCTTGGGATTTCCTCTAGAGATCTGATGAGACCAGGTGTTAATAAGCCACACGGTGGCGTAGAAATAGGGGTTGCAGAGGTAGCGACCGCATCAGGGCCCTTGGGTCAGAGGGGCCCGAGGGGTCTTACCTCAAGCACAATATTAGCTCTCTATTGGCCGTGTGCTGGTAATAATCACTTCTATAGATGCTTTAAATAGTAGTAATCATTAACAAACTGTTTCCCATCCCCTACTTGCTCCTCTGACACTGGAAATCCTTGGCAGGTTTTGGTGCGCCGTATCATTTGTTATGTATTCAGTGCTTGGGAGGGCCCCATGTAAAAGTTTCACCGGGGCCCACAGCTCCTTAGCTACACCACTGAAGCCACAGCAGTGGAGATGATTGTGGAAGAGAATGTGTTCCCTGCACCTCTCTCCCCTCCATCTATTAATACTCAGGCTTGGCTGGCAGCTGTAAAATGTAGCACTCTCTGAAATAAGGTACGAGGCTCACTGGCCGAGGATAAAGTGTGCTTCATACCAAGCACGTATCATTACACTTCTCCAATATGCCAGCTCCTCAATACTTTCAGAGAGCTGTGACCTTTTCTGACCTCACCTGCTCACAGATGCCCCAAAGCATACAACAAGCCGATAACATGTACTGTACTTCACACCTCTATCCCCCCTGTGGGGGTGATCCGGCCCCTACACGCAAACCCAATGCCAGGAAAATCATTATTTTACTTTTGGGTAGAGTAATGGTTGAGTGATAGTTTTCCTATTTCTCTGTTCTGAGTAAATCTGTACAGCAGGGAAAGAGATGGCAAAAGGGAATATTGTGTTGGGAAGATTAGAATGTCTATAATGTTTTTAGGGAAGTTTCTTGTCCCTGGATCACCAGGGATCACAGTAGCACCAGGAAGGGAGATTCCCCCAGATGGAACGATTCTAGTAGAAAAAAATGCCCTTATTGATAATTACTTTTTTTCCTATGAAGCTGGGCGCAATTCCAGAATTCTCAAATAATCCCACATTACATTCCCGCCCCAACACATGCTGCTTACTATTGAAGGATTTATAAAACTTACATGATCCATCCCCCATATAAAGCTTACAGGATCCATCCCCCATATAAAGCTTACATGATCCATCCCACATATAAAGCTTACATGATCCATCCCCCATATAAAGCTTACATGATCCATCCCACATATAAAGCTTACATGATCCATCCCCACATATAAAGCTTACATGACCATCCATATAAAGCTTACATGATCCATCCTCCATATAAAGCTTACATGATCCATCCCCCATATAAAGCTTACATGATCCATCCCCCATATAAAGCTTACAGGATCCATCCCCCATATAAAGCTTACAGGATCCATCCCACATATAAAGCTTACATGATCCATCCATATAAATCTTACATGATCCATCCCCCATATAAAGGTTATATCAGAATCAGAATCATTTATTTCCCCAAGTACAACGGGGGTTGTACCCGGAATTGATTTTGGCACTACAGGGTCGGTGATGGTACAGTACATGCAGTGGTACACAGTAACAACAGTATGGTGAATAAAAACGCTTACAGTAACAATGTGGTCAGCATACAGTAGATTATAGTAGATACACAGATAAGCCAAGGAGAGGGACCAGGTTGGCAATCCGCTGCCGTCTATGGCACTCAAACGCTTTGCAGCGAAATTTGAATCAGACCCCTTGGAAAAGGGCAGTGAGAGATAGAAAGGAAATGGAGAGAAAAGTGAGTCCGTTAGTGTTGTGGCAGAACACTGCTGGCTGGTGCCCTGGAGTAGTGTTCTGGCTTGGCCTCTGGCTCCACTAATAGGCCGCTACTGCTCGGGTGATCTTCTGGGATGATGAGCTGAAGGCTGCTCCCCCCTCCCATCCCAAAAAAGCAAGATACTGAATCCATTCCCCATATAAAGCATGACCCCCCCCCCCCCCCATATAAAGATTACATGATCCATCCCCCATATAGAGCTTACATGACCCCCTCACATAAAGCTTACATGATCCATCCCACCTATAAAGCTAACATGACCCCCCCCCCCCCCCATATAAAGCTTACATGATCCATGCCCCATATAAAGCTTACATGATCCATCCCCCATATAAACTTACATGATCCATCCCACATATAAAGCTTACATAACTCCTCCGTATAAAGCTTACATAACCCCCTCATATAAAGCTTACATAACACCCCCCCCCCCCATATAAAGCTTACATGATCCATCCCCCATATAAACTTACATGATCCATCCCACATATAAAGCTTACATAACTCCTCCGTATAAAGCTTACATAACCCCCTCATATAAAGCTTACATAACACCCCCCCCCCCCCCATATAAAGCTTACATGATCCATCCCCCATATAAACTTACATGATCCATCCCACATATAAAGCTTACATGCAGGGCCCATAAGGCAGGGTGAGGCGGGTTCCTCAGACGGCAAAGAGCGGGGGTCGACACTCACCTGGCCGCGGGGGTGGGGGGCCGCCGAGATAGAGGAGGTAGCAGGCAGGAAGGGGGTATTGGGCACAGCTGTCTTCCTCACCTGGGTTCCCTGATCTGCGCTTCCCCCTCTAGCTTTAAAGTAGCGTATTAATAGGAGGCAGCGGGCGGGATGACTCACCTCTTCCGCGTTTCAGCGTGCTTTCCACTCTCGTCACTTCCTGCAATGTCGTCCACTTACAATACATCCCCCATATAAAGCTTACATGGTCCATCCCCCATATAAAGCTTACATGATCCATCCACCATATAAAGCTTACATGGTCCATCCCCCCATATAAAGCTTACATGGTCCATCCCCCCATATAAAGCTTACATGATCCATCCACCATAAATAGCTTACAAGATCCATCCCCCCATATAAAGCTTACATGATTCATCCCCCATCTAGAGCTTACATGATCTATCCCCCATATAAAGCTTACATGATCCATCCCCCATATAAAGCTTACATGATCCATCCACCATATAAAGCTTACATGATCCATCCCCCATATAAAGCTTACATGATCCATCCACCATATAAAGCTTACATGATCCATCCCCCATATAAAGCTTACATGATCCATCCCCCATCTAGAGCTTACATGATCCATCCCCCATATAAAGCTTACATGATCCATCCCCCATATAAAGCTTACATGATCCATCCCCCATATAAAGCTTACATGATCCATCCCCCATATAAAGCTTACATGATCCACCCCCCATATAAAGGTTACAAGATCCATCCCCCATATAAAGCTTACAAGATCCATCCCCCATATAGAGCTTACATGATCCAGCCCCCATATAAAGCTTACATGATCCATTCCCCTATACAGAGCTTACATGATCCATCCCACCTATAAAGCTTACATGATCCACCCCCCATATAAAGGTTACAAGATCCATCCCCCATATAAAGGTTACATGATCTATCCCCCATATAAAGCTTACATAACCCACGCCCCATTGATTAAACATTACAGTAGTATCTTCTTAATATTACTTGGCGAGTTCCATTAGCGTTCTACATTTTTTTTTAGATCAGATAAACTGTGGAATGGTTCATTGTCGGAAACTGCATGATTACAGAAACAACTCAATGTTTGAAAATCACTTTTTTATATCTATAAGCTAACACTAATTTAAAGAGGAACTCAAGTGAAAATACTGTAATAAAAAAAGTGCTTCATTTTTACAATAATTATGTATAAATGTTTTAGCCAGTGTTTGCCCATTGTAAAATCTTTTAAATCCCTGATTTACATTCTGACATTTATTACATGGTGCCATTTTTACTGTTGGCAGGTGATGTAGCTGCTGCATACTTTTTTGGCAGTTGGAAACAGCTGTAAACAGCTATTTCCCACAATGCAGCAAGGTTCACAGACAGGAAACTGCCAAGAGTACGTACTCTGAATGTCTTTGTGGGAGGGGTTTTCACCACAATATCAGCCATACAGCACTTCCTGATGGTCTGTTTGTGAAAAGGAATAGATTTCTCATGTAAAAGGGGGTATCAGCTATTGATTGGGATAAAGTTTGATTCTTGGTCGGAGTTTCTCTTTAAGCCAGGGATAAAAAAAAAATCAGTTTTACTCACCTGGGGCTTCTACCAGCCCCCTGCAGCTATCCTGTGCCCTCACAGTTACTCACGGATCCTCCTGTCCCCCGCCTCCAGCTAGTTTTGTTTTCGCCAACAGGCTTACTGCGCCTACGTAGGCCTGGGCACGTGTCTCCTTCTTTGCGTTCCTGTCCGCAATAGCGTTCTGTAGACAGAAATGCGAAGAAGGCTATCTGTGGTCAGGCCTGTTGGCAAAATGAAACTAGCTGGCGGCGGGGCACCGGAGGAACCGTGAGTGACTGCGAGGGCGCGGGACGGCTGCAGGGGTCTGATGAAAGCCCCCTGGTGAGTAAGACTGATTTTTATCGCTAGCTTAACCACTTGAGGACCTAGGGCTTTCTACCCCTTAAGGACCGGCCACTTTTTTTCCATTCAGACCACTGCAGCTTTCACGGTTTATTGCTCGCTCATACAACCTACCACCTAAATGAATTTTGGCTCCTTTTCTTGTCACTAATAAAGCTTTCTTTTGGTGCTATTTGATTGCTCCTGCGATTTTTACTTTTTATTATATTCATCAAAAAAGACATGAATTTTGGCAAAAAAATGATTTTTTTAACTTTCTGTGCTGACATTTTTCAAATAAAGTAAAATTTCTGTATACATGCACCGCGAAAAATGTGGACAAACAGTCAAATCAGTGTATATTTCTTGGTTTGGGTAAAAGTTATAGCGTTTACAAACTATGGTGCAAAAAGTGAATTTTCCCATTTTCAAGCATCTCTGACTTTTCTGACCCCCTGTCATGTTTCATGAGGGGCTAGAATTCCAGGATAGTATAAATACCCCCCAAATGACCCCATTTTGGAAAGAAGACATCCCAAAGTATTCACTGAGAGGCATAGTGGGTTCATAGAAGATATTATTTTTTGTCACAAGTAAGATATTATTTTTTGTCACAAGTAAGCGGAAAATGACACTTTGTGAGAAAAAAAAAAAAAAAAGTTTCCATTTCTTCTAACTTGCGACAAAAAAAAATGAAATCTGCCACAGACTCACCATACCCCTCTCTGAATACCTTGAAGGGTCTACTTTCCAAAATGGGGTCATTTGTGGGGTGTGTTTACTGTCCTGACATTTTGGGGGGTGCTAAATTGTAAGCACCCCTGTAAAGCCTAAAGGTGCTCATTGGACTTTGGACCCCTTAGCGCAGCTAGGCTGCAAAAAGTGCCACACATGTAGTATTGCCGTACTCAGGAGAAGTAGTATAATGTGTTTTGGGGTGTATTTTTACACATACCCATGTTGGGTGGGAGAAATATCTCTGTAAATGACAATTTGTTAATTTTTTTTACACACAATTGTCCATTTACAGAGATATTTCTCCCACTCAGCATGGGTATGTGTAAAAATACATCACAAAACACATTATACTACTTCTCCTGAGTACGGCGATACCACGTGTGTGGCACTTTTTTGCACCCTAACTGCGCTAAAGGGCCCAAAGTCCAATGAGTACCTTTAGGATTTCACAGGTCATTTTGAGAAATTTCGTTTCAAGACTACTCCTCACGGTTTAGGGCCCCTAAAATTCCAGGGCAGTATAGGAACCCCACAAATGACCCCATTTTAGAAGGAAGACACCCCAAGGTATTCCGTTAGGAGTATGGTGAGTTCATAGAAGATTTTATTTTTTGTCAAAAGTTAGCGGAAAATGACACTTTGTGAAAAAACACAATTAAAATCAATTTCCGCTAACTTTTGACAAAAAATAAAATCTTCTATGAAATCACCATACTCCTAACGGAATACCTTGGGGTGTCTTCTTTCTAAAATGGGGTCATTTGTGGGGTTCCTATACTGCCCTGGCATTTTAGGGGCCCTAAACCGTGAGGAGTAGTCTTGAAACGAAATTTCTCAAAATGACCTGTGAAATCCTAAAGGTACTCATTGGACTTTGGGCCCTTTAGCGCAGTTAGGGTGCAAAAAAGTGCCACACATGTGGTATCGCCATACTCGGGAGAAGTAGTACAATGTGTTTTGGGGTGTATTTTTACACATACCCATGCTGGGTGGGAGAAATACCTCTGTAAATGGACAATTGTGTGTAAAAAAATCAAAAGATTGTCATTTACAGAGGTATTTCTCCCACCCAGCATGGGTATGTGTAAAAATACACCCCAAAACACATTGTACTACTTTTCCCGAGTACGGCGATACCACATGTGTGGCACTTTTTTGCACCCTAACTGCACTAAGGGGCCCAAAGTCCAATGAGTACCTTTAGGATTTCACAGGTCATTTTTGTTTCAAGACTACTCCTCACGGTTTAGGGCCCCTAAAATGCCAGGGCAGTATAGGAACCCCACCAATGACCCCATTTTAGAAAGAAGACACCCCAAGGTATTCCGTTAGGAGTATGGTGAGTTAATAGAAGTTTTTATTTTTTTTGTCACAAGTTAGCGGAAATTGATTTTAATCGTTTTTTTTCACACAGTGTCATTTTCCGCTAACTTGTGACAAAAAATAAAATCTTCTATGAACTCACCATATTCCGTACGGAATACCTTTGGGTGTCTTCTTTCTAGAATGGGGTCATTTGTGGGGTTCCTATACTGCCCTGGCATTTTAGGGGCCCTAAACCGTGAGGAGTAGTCTTGAAACCAAATGTCGCAAAATGACCTGTGAAATCCTAAAGGTACTCATTGGACTTTGGCCCCTTAGCGTACTTAGGGTGTAAAAAAGTGCCACACATGTGGTACCGCCGTACTAAGGAGAAGTAGTATAACGCGTTTTGGGGTGTATTTTTACACATACCCATGCTAAGTGGGAGAAATATCTCTGTAAATGACAATTGTTTGATTTTTTTACACACAATTGTCCATTTACATAGAAATTTCTCCCACCCAGCATGGGTATGTGTAAAAATACACCCCAAAACACATTATACTACTTTTCCTGAGTACGGCGGTACCACATGTGTGACACTTTTTTGCAGCCTAGGTGCGCTAAGGGGCCCAACGTCCTATTCACAGGTCATTTTGAAGCATTTGTTTTCTAGACTACTCCTCGCGGTTTAGGGCCCCTAAAATGCCAGGGCAGTATAGGAACCCCACAAGTGACCCCATTTTAGAAAGAAGACACCCCAAGGTATTCCGTTAGGTGTATGGCGAGTTCATAGAAGATTTTATTTTTTGTCACAAGTTAGTGAAAAATGACACTTTGTGAAAAAAAACCAATAAAAATTAATTTCCGCTAACTTTTGACAAAAAATAAAATCTTCTATGAACTCGTCATACACCTAACAGAATACCTTGGGGTGTCTTTTTTTCTAAAATGGGGTCACTTGTGGGGTTCCTATACCGCCCTGGCATTTTACAGGCCCAAAACCGTGAGTAGTCTGGAAACCAAATGTCTCAAAATGACTGTTCAGGGGTATAAGCATCTGCAAATTTTGATGACAGGTGGTCTATGAGGGGGCGAATTTTGTGGAACCGGTCATAAGCAGGGTGGCCTTTTAGATGACAGGTTGTATTGGGCCTGATCTGATGGATAGGAGTGCTAGGGGGGTGACAGGAGGTGATTGATGGGTGTCTCAGGGGGTGTTTAGAGGGGAAAATAGATGCAATCAATGCACTGGGGAGGTGATCGGAAGGGGGTCTGAGGGGGATCTGAGGGTTTGGCCGAGTGATCAGGAGCCCACACGGGGCAAATTGGGGCCTGATCTGATGGGTAGGTGTGCTAGGGGGTGACAGGAGGTGATTGATGGGTGTCTCAAGGTGTGATTAGAGGGGGGAATAGATGCAAGCAATGCACTGGCGAGGTGATCAGGGCTGGGGTCTGAGGGCATTCTGAGGGTGTGGGCGGGTGATTGAGTGCCCTAGGGGCAGATAGGGGTCTAATCTGATAGGTAGCAGTGACAGGGGGTGATTGATGGGTAATTAGTGGGTGTTTAGGGTAGAGAATAGATGGAAACACTGCACTTGGGTGGTGATCTGATGTCGGATCTGCGGGCGATCTATTGGTGTGGGTGGGTGATCAGTTTGCCCGCAAGGGGCAGGTTAGGGGCTGATTGATGGGTGGCAGTGACAGCGGGTGATTGATGGGTGGCAGTGACAGGGGGTGATTGATGGGTGGCAGTGACAGGGGGGGATTGATGGGTGATTGATAGGTGATTGACAGGTAATCAGTGGGTTATTACAGGGGAGAACAGATGTAAATATTGCACTGGCGAATTGATAAGGGGGGGTCTGAGGGCAATCTGAGCGTGTAGGCGGGCGATTGGGTGCCCGCAAGGGGCAGATTAGGGTCTGATCTGATGGGTAACAGTGACAGGTGGTGATAGGGGGTGATTGATGGGTGATTGATGGGTAATTAGTGGGTGTTTAGAGGAGAGAATAGATGGAAACACTGCGCTTGGGTGGTGATCTGATGTCGGATCTGCGGGCGATCTATTGGTGTGGGTGGGTGATCAGTTTGCCCGCAAGGGGCAGGTTAGGGGCTGATTGTTGGGTGGCAGTGACAGGGGGTGATTGATGGGTGATAGGTGATTCGCAGGTGATTGACAGGTGATCAGTGGGTTATTACAGGGAAGGACAGATGTAAATATTGCACTGGCGAATTGATAAGGGGGGGTCTGAGGGCAATCTGAGCGTGTAGGCGGGTGATTGGGTGCCCGCAAGGGGCAGATTAGGGTCTGATCTGATAGGTAACAGTGACAGGTGGTGATAGGGAGTGATTGATGGGTGATTGATGGGTAATTAGTGGGTGTTTAGAGGAGAGAATAGATGTAAACACTGCGCTTGGGTGGTGATCTGATGTCGGATCTGCGGGCGATCTATTGGTGTGGGTGGGTGATCAGATTGTCCGCAAGGGGCAGGTTAGGGGCTGATTGTTGGGTGGCAGTGACAGGGGGTGATTGATGGGTGATAGGTGATTGGCAGGTGATTGACAGGTGATCAGTGGGTTATTACAGGGAAGGACAGATGTAATTAATGCACTGGCGATTCGATAAGGGGGGGGGGGTCTGAGGGCAATCTGAGCGTGTGGGCGGGTGATTGGGTGCCCGCAAGGGGCAGATTAGGGTCTGATCTGATAGGTAACAGTGACAGGTGGTGATAGGGGGTGATTGATGGGTGATTGATGGGTAATTAGTGGGTGTTTAGAGAAGATAACAGATGTAAACGATACATTTGGGAGGTAATCTGACGGCGGGTTTGCGGGCGATCTAATGGTGTGGGTGGGTGATCAGATTGCCCGCAAGGGGCAGGTTAGGGGCTGATTGATGGGTGGCAGTGACAGGGGGTGACAGGGGGTGATTGATGGGTGATAGGTGATTGGCAGGTGATTGACAGGTGATCAGTGGGTTATTACAGGGAAGAACAGATGTAATTAATGCACTGGTGAATTGATAAGGGGGGGTCAGAGGGCAATCTGAGCGTGTGGGCGGGTGATTGGGTGACCGCAAGGGGCAGATTAGGGTCTGATCTAATAGGTAAAAGTGACAGGTGGTGATAGGGGGTGATTGATGGGTAATTAGTGGGTGTTTAGAGGAGAGAATAGATGTAAACAATGGATTTGGGAGGTGATCTGATGTCGGATCTGCGGGCGATCTATTGGTGTGGGGGGGTGATCAGATTGCCCGCAAGGGGCAGGTTAGGGGCTGATTGATGGGTGGCAGTGACAGGGGGTGATTGACGGGTGATTGACAGGTGATTGACAGGTGATTGACAGGTGATCAGGGGGATAGATGCATACAGTAAACAGGGGGTGGTGGTCTGGGGGGGGGGGTCTGGGGAGAATCTGAGGGGTGGGGGGTGATCAGGAGGGGGCAGGGAGCAGGGGGGGGGATAAAAAAAAATAGCGTTGACAGATAGTGACAGGGAGTGATTGATGGGTGATTGGGTGCAAACAGGGGTCTGGGGGGTGGGCAGGGGGGGGGGTCTGATGGGTGCTGTGGGCGATCTGGGGCAGGGGGGGGAGAAATCAGTGTGCTTGGGTGCAGACTAGGGTGGCTGCAGCCTGCCCTGGTGGTCCCTCGGACACTGGGACCACCAGGGCAGGAGGCAGCCTGTATAATACACTTTGTAAACATTACAAAGTGTATTATACACTTTGTATGCGGCGATCGCGGGGTTAACATCCCGCCGGCGCTTCCGTATAGCCGGCGGGATGTTGCGGCGGGCGAACGGTGACAGGCGCCGGCGGAGGATCGCATCACGGATGACGCGATCGCTCCGCCCATGCCCTTAGAAGGACCGCCGCCTCTGTGGGTGAGCCGGTCCTTCAGGGCTTCACTTCCCGGCCGCCTCTGTGCGTTAGGCGGTCGGGAAGTGGTTAAAGAGGAACTCCAGTAAAAATAATGTAATAAAAAAAGTGCTTTATTTTTACAATAATTATGTATAAATATATTTAGTCAGTGTTTGCCCATTGTAAAATCTTTTAAGTCCCCGATTTACATTCTGGCATTTATCATATGGTGACATTTTTACTGTTGGCAGGTGATGTAGCTGTTGCATGCTTTTTTGGCAGTTGGAAACAGCAGTAAACAGCTATTTCCCACAATGCAACAAGGTTCACAGACAGGAAACTGCCAGGAGTACCACGGTCCTCAGAGTTTCTTGTGGGAGGGGTTTCACCACAATATCAGTCATACAGCGCCCCCTGATGGTCTGTTTGTGAAAAGGAATAGATTTCTCATGGAAAAGGGGGTATCAGCAACTGATTGGGATAAAGTTCAATTCTTGGTCGGAGTTTCTCTTTAAGTATCCCTTTAATGAAACCTGTGCTTTTTCATGAGCCAAACAACCCATTGCAATTGATGAAGAAAACAACTTGCAGCACTGGAATCCTAGCTTCAATTCCTCCCGAGGACTTTGAGGTTGATTTACTGAGGTTGGAGCAACTGGAAAACTATAGAGAAAACAAGCAATTCAGTAAATTTAACACATTTTTTTTCCAACCTCTGCATCACGTATTGCTACACCACTGTGGGACAGGTAACCCTAAAACTGGTCCTGTGGGGGTAAACATGATGTTTTCTCACAAAAGCTTAGTTTAAAAAAAGTGGGGGGCATTAAAAGATTTAAGAAATAGCCACTCATAGTTTGCCTTTCTCCCATATTGACTTGGGGCTGCTTGCTCCATCCATATAATGGAACAACAAGAACCACACCCTGTCAATAGGCAAGTGCACACATGAGAATAGTTACATATGTTTGCATGTCTGCACTATGCATGTTACAGGGCCAGCGTTAGGACACCTATGTTTACCTGGGTACTTCTGCGCAGTATAGGTGACTAAGCATAAGAATGCATTCTTCTGTGAACTAAAACCCCGACTTTTAACTTAGCTGTAGGGATAACAGTTGTGCCTGGATGAGTGAATCTGTGAATGGATTTGTCTGAACATTTGCATGCGAGAGTGCGAAGGGTTAATAGATTTTTGCTGTTTTCTAGCCACACCCCCTTCAGCACTCTCCTTTCCTTAAACGGACTTCGAGCAGTGCAGAAACTATGGAAAGATGCATATGATTTTACAGCTCTCTTTCTCCTCTTTCCAATGATATATAAACTGCCGCCCTACGCCTTTTAGTTTTCGCTATTTTCGCGATTGAAATTGCCGCGGCCGCGATTTCAATCGCGAAAATAGAGAAAACTAGAAGGCGTAGGGCGACGATTTAGGTGTCGCCAGAAAGAGGAGAAAGAGAGCTTTAAAATGATATCCATCTTTCCATAGTTACATTGTATTACACAGGGCGACTTTTTCCTAAAGTCAGCAGCTTCATTCTGCTGAATGGAGCTGCTGACACTGGGGAAAGTGTCATCCTGTGTAATACAAGTAACTATGGAAAGATGGATATCATTTTAAAGCTCTCTTTCTCCTCTTTCTGGCGACACCTAAATCGTCGCCCTACACCTTTTAGTTTTCTCTATTTTCGCGATTGAAATCGCGGCCCCGGCAATTTCAATTGCGTAAATAGCGAAAACTAAAAGGCGTAGGGTGGCGGTTTATATATCATTGGAAAGAGGAGAAAGAGAGCTTTAAAATGATATGCATCTTTCTATAGTTTCTGCACTTCTTGGAGTCCCTTTAATAACTTATTTAATGTCCTAACTAGAGGCGATGTGCCTGGATATATGTATTTTTTTTCATATTTTTTTCTTGTTACTGACCCCTGTGGCTAGGGTCTAATTCAGTGCACTCCCTCCTTCCCCTGTATGTGTTTGTCAGCATGCACACAGCTTATGCTGGTGTATGTGCATGGTGCACATGGACACACAACGTTAGCTCCCTTGTGCGATTGGTAAGCTGCACTGTCTGTCCCAGGAGAGGACGTCAGGCTGTGTGCTCCTAATCCATTGATAGGTTTGATGCAATGAATGTGTTTGCATGTCTGCACTATGCATGTTACAGGGCCAGAGTTAGGACACCTATGTTTACCTGGGTACTTCTGCGCAGTATAGGTGACTAAGCATAAGAATGCATTCTTCTGTGAACTAAAACCCCGGCTTTTAACTTAGCTGTAGGGATAACAGTTGTGCCTGGATGAGTGAATCTGTGAATGCATTTGTTTGAACATTTGCATGCGAGAGTGCGAAGGGAGGGAGCGCACTGTACATGTTCAGACTGGGCCGCGGCTGGCTGAAGTTACGAGTACCGGAGCTGGAGAAGGCTGAGGACGGCTGCATGGGAGCGATCCGTGCATATGGGGCTGGAGGAAGGAGGAGGTTGAACTCTAATAAGGCTCCACTCTAATAGTACATCATTAAACTGGGCCACAATTGGATGCAAAGGCATCCATTTCACATACCTAACCAGATGCAGTGCCCTTACCTCCTGAAGATTTCTCCATTGGAAAACTCTCACATTTACACTACCCATTAGCTGAGGATTACCCAACAATGGAAGAAGAGGTGCAGGCCAGAGGGAGATATTCTCATGCTCCCTATAGTTGGCAAAAACACTGAGCATGTACATTAACGAGGACCCCGCCTGGATGCATAACTTTATGTTTGCTTTCTAACCAGGGGGTGTGATGCAGAGGCTACCCCAAGAGCTCCTTCTCCATCCCTACCCATTGTTTCATATCCCCATGTATCAATCTACAATATGCGTCAGGATAGCAGCCGCATGGTACAAACCAGCATTGGGAACTGGTAGTCCCACCACTCTCCTTATTCATATACAACAACAAGATCACCTCTATCATTCATTGTTCTCTGACCCAGAGGCGTTGCTAAGGTTTTCAGTGCCTGGGGATAAAGACAGTCTTAGCGCCCCCTGGATATTCCCAAGCTTGGGGGGGAGGGGGGGTAACCATGCAACCAAATGTGGGCATAGTCATGTGTAGAGCCAAATGTACATGATGTTAGCAGCGGTGTAAGTAGACCTGCTAATGGAAGAAAAGTGATGAAATTATGTGAAAAATATAATTTAAAAGGGGTGTTTTATTACTTAATCTTTATTTTATTGGGCTAAGATATATATATATATTTATTTATGTATATTTAATCAATAATTTTTTCCGACTGACTGTAACATTACACACATATGTTACATTTTTCCCCAATTATAAAAAAATGCTTGAAAAAATTGATTGGGTCTATTCATCAAGTAAACTGACAATCTACCCTACACCATTCAATTTTCATAAAAATTTATCAGAAAAATCCAACACTCCCGATCTTTTTTTATCGAATAAAAACAGGAAATTCTAACACATTTCTCAGACACATGAAAAAAAAAAAACCAATGGATTTTTCAGGACAACCGATTGTTTTTATTGAATTGCAGTAAAATTGGATAATTTTATTGTGTGGTATGTGGCCACCTTAAAGAGGAACTCCAATGAAATTAATGTAATAAAAAAAGTGTTTAATTTTTACAATAATTATGTATAAATGATTTAGTCAGTGTTTGCCCATTGTAAAATCTTTTAAATCCCTGATTCACATTCTGACATATATCACATGGTGACATTTTTACTGTGGGCAGGTGATGTAGCTGTTGCTTGCTTTTTTTGCCAGTTGGAAACAGCTGTAAACAGCTATTTCCCACAAGGCAACAAGGTTCACAGACAGGAAACTGCCAGCCAGAGCTTCTTGTGGGAGGGGTTTCACCACAATATCAGTCATACAGCGCCCCCTGATGGTCTGTTTGTGAAAAGTAATAGATTTCTCATGTAAAAGGGGGTATCAGCTACTGATTGGGATAAAGTTCAATTCTTGGTTGGAGTTTCTCTTTAAGGGTCCTTTTTTCGCTTAATCAGTTGCTCTCAGTTATAACTGAAAGGAAAACTGATATTCAAAAAGTCATGCCCATGGTTTTCTATGGCTCAATTCCCACTATATGCGTTTTAACTGAAAGCTTTTTCACAGTGCATTGCTATGGAGAAAAAAAAAAAAGCAACGTTTACTAGCGCATTAAGGGAAAAGGACCCTAAGGGCTCAAACTCACTAGCAGCCTTTTCTAAGCACTAGTGATTTGAAAAGCTCTTGCTTATGCAATGCTATGGGTGATTTTTATAAAATCACATTGCTCAAGTGGGATCACAGCCATAGCATTACATTAGCAAGAGCTTTTCAAATCACAAGCGCTTAGAAATGGCTTAGTAATGTACTGCTAGTGGGTTCTAGGCCTAAATGTTTTCCCTTACTGGGCATTAATGTGGCCACTAGGGAAAAAACAAATTGGACCAGAAATTTTCTGCTATGGCTCGAATACAGGAGGGATTTAAGAGAAAATAATACAGATCATTTTCTGAATTAGATTAGAATTACATAATTATAATAGTGTAAATATTAAATATTACATATTAGCAGCCAGCAGGAATCATGACCTAAACATGATTCCTTACTATGTTCAGGCCAAATTTCACTTCTCTCACCGCTAAAGATGTTACCAAATGTTACCAAAGCAACGGTATTAATATTATAGACCAATTATAATTAAAGTATGATTTTTCTCCAGGAAGAGATGTTCTTTAACAAATAGATAATTCAGTATCAATTACTATTTATTTGGAAAAAAAAAGTATTAACTTTAATTTATCTGGAATCCTATAAAATATATTTTTTACATATTTAATTATTAGGGCATACAAATTACTAAATATTAATAACTTAAATAAACAGTGATTATTCAGCTTATCAAATATACATACTGTACAAACATTTATAACATATAATGAAAATTTCAAAATTTCTGCCACACCCTGGCAGACATTTATCAAATATTCATACAAAAACTGAAGAAAAAAAAAAACAAAAAAAACTAAATGTCATTTAGCTGTGATCATTTTATTGGAAAAACAACTTGTTTGCCCTGTGTGTGGAATTTGCCATTTTGCTCGTCTTGGTCTCATTCCTGGGAACTGTGAATAAGACAGCTGTGGGGGTGATCTGGGTTCTTTCAGCAGCAGGTCAGTCCGCAGTACTTGGATTTAAGATTTTTTTTATAATCAAGCTCAAGAGCTCATCAGGGTAAGTGGATCCCGGCTGCGTTTTAAAAATAAAGTGCTCAGGGTCAGCATAAAGAGCTGAAATTCTGTCAGGGGCTGTCAGCCAGGAAGCATCTCACACTTTTTAAAATAACAGCAGCTGAACAGGCCAAATCACCAGAGATGATGATGGTAATTATACCGTAATATGGTCCGGTCCAAACCGCAGGACGGGATGGTGCCCACATCCAGATCAGTGACCAGAATCTGGAACAAGTTACAGGAAATCACTGATGTAGATGAGCACAAAAGCCAATTAGGAGCTGTTTCCCAAGGATAATATATGTTTGTTTACATATTTGCCTTATTTGAAAGCTTCAAATGATTATATAGTGCTGGAAGGAACTCACATGGAGCGTTTGTGTAGAAGATCCTAATTTCAGATAGAGGAGTTGTGAAGTATTTGGTTAGGAGCTTCTTTACCAGCTATTTTCTGCATCAAAGACTTTCGGAGCTGCAGGCTGTGATCTTCAGAGGGAGCTAGGTTTGTGTTCAGTCTCTGCAGTATGAACAGTATAAAGATAGCAGCTCTGCTCCCAGAGCCTGTTATCTTCTTCTTCCCATAATGTGACCACATTTTTAAAATTGAACTTTCAGATATTTTGACACAAGAAGGTAACATTTCAGGACCCCACATACTGAGACAAATGGTATAGGCGTATTTTACAATGTACCTGAGCCAAAGCTGGGGTACAAAACCACATACTTACCTAACACGAGGGACGCCTCTGGATTCTAATGAGGCTTCCCATGGCATCCTCTTGTACCCCATTGCTGCTTGTGGACCCTCCAAAGATTACCGATGAGGGCTCCTGAGGCAGGGGCAGTATGGTCACGTCTGTGCAGTAAGCTGGAGTAGCTTGCATGCACGAGTAGCTTAGTAGTATTGCACAGATGAAGCCTGCAGCACGGCCGCACTTGTGCCAGAAGAGGTGCGTGACCCCAGTCAGCTGGAGGGTCAGAGAGTGGCAATGGGGGACCAGAGGACGCAATGGGAAGCATCATTAGGATCCAGAAGCTTCCCTCTCCTTAGGTATGTGTTTCTGAACTCAAGATTTTGGCTCAGATCTGAAACGTCTACCTTTTTGTAAATGCAAAAAAAAAAAATATGCATATACATAAAGAATATATGTGCATGACACGATAGGGGTAAAGCTGATGCCTGATAGTATACTCCTTTCAGTGAGTTTCTGCAGTCCGCAAAATCAGATCATCGTAATTTCTCAGAGTTTTTTTGTTTGTTTCTTTTTTTTTTTTTTAATTTAAGTAGGACAATACATGAATGTTAAATGAGCTTTGTGTAGGCGGTTTTTAAAGAGGAAAAAAAAGAAATGCCTATTAATATGTCTTTTATTCCAGCACTTCCTGTGTGACAAGTCCATGTCTTAGCTAAGCAGTTTTATAAGACTGAGCTTGATGTCTGCCCCTTCCACTTAAGTATGTTGCCTGATTTTGGGTCTATGGCAGGACTCTTCACATAGCTGATCTTTATCCTTCTGCAATGACAAACCAATAATCACAAATAATCATAGGGACTATGATAGATCTATACCAGGCCTGGGCAATCTATGACTGGGGCCACGAGCCAGATTCAGTCCCTTGCTGCTATGAAGCCAGCCTGGCTGCTGCCCCTCTCCCCTTCTCTATCCCACCGTCCTTTCAAAACTATGTGCAGCGCATGTACAGGAGAAGCAACTTAGCTAATCGCTCTCTCCAGCGCTGATCTCCATGACAACAGAGGCATCATGTGACCTGCCGTCAGTACGTACCAGCGTCTCACATGGTGCCGCCATGCAGATCACAACTGGAAAGTGCGATTGGATGACTTACCACCACCAACCAATCTTCCCCCATGTGCTCATTTTCCAAAGGGAGCGAGTGAGGAAGGGAGGGAGGCCGACAACCAATCCAAGAAAAGTTTGCCCACCCCTGGTCTATACTTCAGGTACACTTGGGCAATTGCACCTTCCCTCATGAATATGAGTGGATATGGCCAGGGCCGGTTTAAGCAACAATGGGGCCCCAGGGCAAAATAAACCTGGGGCCCCCCCAACATATACCCCGGAAAAAAAATCGGCATTAGGGGACCTTTTTTGCAGCTGGTATAGTCAGGGTGTGAAGTCCCAATCGGTCGGAGCTCCACATTTTGGCTATCCCAGCCTGCATGGGGGACAAGGGGTTAAAAAGTTTCAGGAGGGGGGACCCCACATAATTTAAAAAAAAATAAAAAATTCCCACACTCTAAACATAAAAAAAAAATTGGGAAAATAGAAAAAAAATTCAGGGATCTTCATACAGCCATATTGCGGCTGTATAGCGTTCCCTGGCCAAAGCGCTGCGGCTGCGTATAGACCCCCTGGAAACCCCGTCAGGAAATGTATTGCGCTTTCGTTTGATGCATATAAAATTACACTACCGTTAGGTTTGCTACTAAAAGTGACATTTACCGCATTTAAAAGTATACTTTTTTCCTTCTAAACTTTAAAATCGATTTTCTCAAAAACTATAAGGTCTTTTTGAAAAATTGTTTTTTCCTCTTATTCCTAATGATCTCCTTAACATATCCTGCAAATTTAGGGTTTCTAGCATTTAAGGTGGATTTGCTATTAACCATTAAAGTCGGCAGGTTTTTAAATGTGTATTTTTTTTTCCCTTTGAAACTTTAAAATAGATTTTCTCAAAAACTATAAGGCCGATTTGAATTTTTTTTTTCCTCTTGTAGCCACTGGGGGCCCCTACAAGCTCTAGGGCCCTGGGGCAGCTGCCTCCTTTGCCTTAATGGTAGCGCCGGCCCTGGATATGGCAATGGGAAGCAACATTTAATACAAAGGAGTATATTTACTAAACCCTGTTAAACTTAACATGTACAAGCAGCGCATGTCAAGTTTACAAGGCTCTACGCAAATTCCGAATACGTTACATACTTTGCATAACTTGGTTTATCCGTGCATCATTATGACATCACTGGGCTGAGATTCGATGGACACAACACAGTTCTTTCCTTCCTCTGCAGGAAAGAGGTTAGGCACTATTGGGGAAAATGATCAATGGGGACCCCCTAAGCAACAGAATGAAAAGAGGCACTCTACCACAGGGGAATAATTTAATGGAGATCATTTGTTAGGGGGGCTTTACATAGGGGCAACATACTAAGGTGGAACTATGAACTCTGTAAGGGAGAACTACAAATGAGGGTGCATTATATAGTGAGCAATAACAGTGGGGTATCATTATCTGGAACACTATGAGAGGAGAACTATAAAATGGGACTATAAAGGGGGCACTGTAAGCTAGGACTTCTGCATGGCAGGCACGATGAGGGAGCAACTATAAATGGAGGGATTATAAACTTGGATGGCACTACATGTGGGGGAACATTATACACTATAACATGGGGCACTGTAAAGGGAATTCTAAAGGGAAGGCACATAGAATGGAATGGTACATGTAAATGAAGCACTCTAATAGAGGGATAGAGCTGGAGCTAAATATGCGGGCCATTACGATGAATTTGCTGTTTAGCCACCTCTTATGATCACATATAATACCACCCTCCTATACGACAAAATAACCAATTCACTTCCCAAATAAACTCTCCTTTCTCATTTGTAGGATTGATTTTTTATTGAACAGGACCAGGTTCACATGTCGTAAGCGAAGCAGGGCTTTTTGGCTCCTGCCTCGGGCCGCGTAGCGCTGAAGCTTGGCACGGCTATAGCAATAATGTTATAGTCCACATGGGTAGTTCTGGAATCCGATGTTTGTTGGACCCCAAATTATTGGAGGGGAAACAGTATTTAACACCCCCCCCCCCCCCCCCCAATTTGTGCCTCAGCAAGGTCATTCGTCTCACCTGTGCTAAAACAACCCCCGTGTCAATATGCCATGTACGCTCTCATAAGCCTATAGGCACAAAAGCTCTGGTGCTTTAATCTCTGCCTTCCTCTAAACTCGCAAATCCTGATACGGTCATGGGTTCATCCACCAAACCCATTCTTTGGTTAGCTGTCACTTCTTCCTGTGCCCGGTGTGCACACGCTCACCATCCTACCTGAGCTGTTGTCATCACCTCAAGAGCACAGAGAGCAGGCTGGACAGTCCGTCCAACCTGACCTCTATGCACCAGAGGATGGTGATGTAAGTGCGACTCCAGTATGGTCACAGGTTTGCAATCCAGTGACAGTTGCCACTCAGCACACTGGTGCCTCTAGTCTTGTACCAGCTACATCATTTGAGTGTAGTGATAAATGTGTAAAATAGCCAAGTACAATATGTGTTTCTTTATCTACAGTATTTTAAAAAAACTAATGTATAATGGCTGAAAACTGAGGCAATAGTTTTGAGGATGAGCATGGAACAGATCACCTTCTCCGTCAAGTCCAGTGTGCTGTTGTTTGGAGGGGGAACACAGGCAGTGACCAATCTAGTAGCAATGGGGTGCAAAAAAAGGCACTCATTTGTCACTTGTCAATGTCATTAATAAAAATTTTTTTTACCTCAGTAGTGGGGAGTCTCTGGACAGTCCAGAGGCTTACCAGGTCCTCTTACAATCCACTTTTCCAGTGCTGCGTCCCTCTATACCTGCTATTCCACCCAACTTTACTACCACTGAGGTAAGCATCTATCTTTTTTGTTTTAGTTCACTTCATATCAGGATGGCTTTAAATTTAGAATCTGTTCATGCATCATCACTGTATTCAACAGCAGCAGCTCTTGCCTTTGTGCCTGGTACTGCTTCCTCCTATCCAACTCTCAAGCTTGCCCACTACTCGCCCTCTATGTGCATACATTCAAAAGTGCTGCCTGCTTATTTGGGCGTGGCATAAACCCCCCAAAAAATCGTTTGAAAGGGCGCAAGAAATTGCAGTAGTAGAATTTTGGTAAATTTACCGATATGCTACTATTTAATTCATATAGTGAAATACTGGTAATATTTGCTGATATTTCACTATGACCTAACCTCTCCCTACTCTCACACAGACCCACCCCTGGTGGTGCCTAACCTTAACCTCCCTCATGGTTGTGCCTAACCTTAACCTCCCACCTGGTGGTGCCTAACCTTAACTCCCCACCCCCGTTGAGCAACTTATCTGCCCCCACATGGGCACCTATACTTAACCCCCCAGTGGGCAACTAACCTTAACTCTACCCCCGACCCTAAACCCCCAAGACAAATTTGGGTGACTGTTAAATAGCGGGAGACGGGGCCAACCACCAAACCCTAAATTTGTTGCGTTAGTTTTAGCTGTTCTGCTCCATGCTGCCTCTTACAGTTTCTGGAAGGGATCAAGTCACCGTGGTAATCTGGTGCTATCCATAATATACTTTCACATAGCTTCCGGGTGTGCATTCTGCACTATTTCCGATTCGGAGGAATTGACACATTCATCTAGCACTTGCTGTACCATGGACTGATAAAGTAGTCCAAACCAGTTCACAAACTGCTCTCCCCAATGTTAAAAGCAGATGGCTGCCTGTATGCAATTCTGGGTGACCTGAGATCCTCGATTCATATATGACCGTTTTAGATTTACTCCACGGTGCGGTTGCTTATCAGATTGCCATGTGGCTGGAAGCCAACCAGACGTTAGGCTGAGGGGATCCACATTTCACAGTAATAAAGGTGGCGTTAATTCACAAAAATAGATCGGGGGAGGGAGAATTCTAAAAAGATAGCAACACTTCTCTTTCTCCATGAGCTTGGAAATAGCTTGAAATGGGAAGAAACTATTTATAATGAATTAAGAGCAAATGTACATTAATTTGGCACCTTCACAATAAATGTACTGTACTTGTAATGCGTACGTATATATGCGCCGCGGGTGAGCTGGGCGCAGGATGAGCCCAATGACGGCTCACCCCACTGCCGCTCAAATTCCTGGCAGCATTAGATACTATTCCACCTCCTAATTGTAGCAACTCAGAGGAAGTAATTCGATTTACCTTTGCACGGGGAGCGTAGTATAGCACTAGTGTGCTATAGTGGCACCTGGTCTCGGCGCCTCGCGCTGAAACACCCTGCTTCGCCTGTAACATCTTTTCATGTGTCCGAAGCCTGGTGCCATAGTAAATACTTTTGTTTTCTCTATATACCTCCTAGGTCAATCTTATGATGATCCTTCTGCTATAAAAATGGCCAGAGGGAGGGAGCGCCGGTTGCCGGGGGAATGTCAGGAAGGTGAGTGGATCCGCTTCTTCCCCCCGTACTGCCGCATCTCTTACAGTGATCACTAGCGATCTGCCGGCGATCGTAGTGATCACGTGATCAGGAGCCATACGTGATGGCTCCTGATCACTGAGGGGAGATGTCAGCTGCCTTATGACAACTTAAAGAGAATCTGTATTGTTAAAATCGCACAAAAGTAAACATACCAGTGTGTTAGGGGACATCTCCTATTACCCTCTGTCACAATTTCGCCGCTCCCTACCGCATTAAAAGTAGTCAAAAACAGTTTTAAAAAGTTTGTTTATAAACAAACAAAATGGCCACCAAAACAGGAAGTAGATTGATGTACAATATGTCCACACATAGAAAATACATCCATACACAAGCAGGCTGTATACAGCTTTCCTTTTGAATCTCAAAAGATCATTTGTGTGTTTACCTTCTGTCCCCTTCTTCTCTCATGCACTGAACATTACAGGCTTCCTGCAGACAGCTCTGCCTGTGCCTGTGTTTGTAATTCCTCAGTATGTGTCCGCCAGCTACTTTCAACAGAGGAGGATTTTTATCCAGCTCTCTTCTATC
This sequence comes from Hyperolius riggenbachi, assembly GCF_040937935.1. Classification (NCBI taxonomy): domain Eukaryota; kingdom Metazoa; phylum Chordata; class Amphibia; order Anura; family Hyperoliidae; genus Hyperolius; species Hyperolius riggenbachi. The sequence goes on from NC_090654.1 coordinate 133,988,465, forward strand.
ACTGATAAGATAGCAGAGAAGCTGCTGGCTTATGTAAATAAAACACACACTGGAGTGTGCATAGAGGAACAGACCAGCACGGAAGAGTTGGCAGCCTTCCAGACACAGGCCGACAAGTCTGACAGGGGAAAGATACATTGATTTATTACAGAGACCTTGATAGTACAAAGTGCTGCAGTGAGCCAGAACAGATTAGAATAGGTTTAGGAACTTGTAGCATGGTAGAAAAAACGTTGTCATTTTTGTTACAGAGTCACTTTAAGCTCCTCTTCAATTGTGCACGATCGCGTCGGGAGCAGAAACGGCAGGCGGTGTAACTCCTACGCCACATCAGCCTAGGGCAGTGATCTGCAAACTTGGCTCTCCAGCTGTTAAGGAACTACAAGTCCCACAATGCATTTGCCTTTATGAATCATGACTGTGGCTGCAGGGCGGGTTTAAGCAACAATGGGGCCCCAGGGCAAAATAAACCTGGGGGGCTCCCCCCAACAGATACCCGGAGAAAAAATTGGCATTAAGGGACCTTTTTTTCAGCTGGTATAGTCAGGGTTTGAAGCCCCAATCGGTCGGAGCTCCACATTCTGGCTACCCCAGCCTGCATGGGGACAAGGGGTTAAAAAGTTTCAGGAGGGGGGACCCCACATAATTAAAAAAAAAAAATTCCCACACTCTAAACATAAAAAAAAAAAAAAAAAAATTGGGAAAATAGGAAAAAAATGCCAGGGATCTTCATATAGCCATATTGCGGCTGTATAGCGATCCCTGGCCAAAGCGCTGCAGCTGTGTATGGACCCCCTGGAAACCCCGTCAGGAAATTTATTGCTCTTTCTTTTGATACATGTAAAATTACACCACCGTTAGGTACTAAAAGTGACATTTACCGCCATTAAAAGTATACTTTTTTCCTTTGAAATTTTAAAATCGATTTTCTCAAAAACTATAAGGTCTTTTTGAAAAATTGTTTTTTCCTCTTATTCCCAATGATCTCCTTAACATATCCTGCAAATTTAGGGTTTCTAGAATTTAAGGTGGATTTGCTATTAACCATTAAAGTCGGCTGGTTTTTAAATGTGTATTTTTTTTTCCTTTGAAACTTTAAAATTGATTTTCTCAAAAACTATAAGGTCGATTTGAAAAAAAAAATTCCTCTTGTAGCCACTGGGGGCTGTCAGACTCCTGCAATGCATTGTGGGACTTGTAGTTCTTTAACAGCTGGAGAGCCAAGTTTGCAGATCACTGGCCTAGGGCAGTCACAAGTGTGGCGTAGGATTTACATGCGGTGGTCCCCAAAGGGTTACGGAAGGCCTTTTTTTCAGCATAGTACTTAGTAAATGCCAGTGAAAAATGGCAGAAAAACGCAAGCGCAGAAAAATTACATAAAAACTCAAACACAGAAAAATCGCTAAGTCACTAAGGGACTGCAGGTTAAAACAGATACATACTCCTGAATGTACAATTATTATTTATTGTGGGGAGGGGGAATTCGCGTGTATCAAAAAGGGCACCTGGAAAAAAGGGCGCGGGGTGTAGCCGAAATTGTAAGTTTGAATGCAAAACCATATTTTTTGTTTAAGAGGTTATAAACGATAATGTAGTGCTAAATAGGTTAAATAAACGGAAATGAAATGGCAAAATACCGTCTATAACAGCAAACGAATTCTGAAATTAAATATCAAATAGCGTCTATAACAAAAACTATATTTACAAATGTTTTAAGCATAGTAATAGAATGGTAGACTTTACAGGTATTTTACTGCAATTATACCTAACTTTAGGGTCACAGATATCTCTCCTTATCCCTATCCCTAACACCTAGAACCCCCTTTGTGTAAATACACATAATGTAATAAATTGTAAATATTACATATATTGTACTGTAACTATAGCTAACCTTACTCTCATACAGAGCCCTCCCTGTACCTATCCCTAACCCCTAGACACCCCTGGTGGGGCCTAAACCTAAGACCCCCCTGGTGGTGCCTAAACCTAAGACTCCCCTAGTGGTGCCTAAACCTAAGACCCCCCTGGTGGTGCCTAAACCTATGACCCCCCTGGTGGTGCCTAAACCTAAGACTCCCCTAGTGGTTGCTAAACCTAAGACCCCTCCTGGTGGTGCCTAAACCTAAGACCCCCCTGGTGGTGCCTAACCCTAAGACCCCCCTGGTGGTGCCTAAACCTAAGACCCCCCTAGTGGTGCCTAAATCTAAGACCACCTGGTGGTGCCTAAACCTAAGACCCCCCTGGTGGTGCCTAAAACTAACCATCCCCATCGCACAAACACGCTAAACACATACAGTATAAACAATAATATATTTAATCCTTAAAAGATTTTACTACAAATAACATGAATAAAATAATTTATATATTTATAATAGAATAACTAGCCTTAAAATCACGTATACATTAATAATATTATAAGTAGAAAAAGTTATATATATATATATATATATATATATATATATATATACAATACAATAGATAGCCTTACAATCACGTATGCATTAGAAATCTTAAAATAACAGTAATATTAAAGGCGATATTTTAGTAACTATAATCAACGCATTAACAGTGTAAAAACAAATTTAATACCAAAAGTGATGTATTTCTAATACAATCAGGTTGAGAAATGGTATTTAAGCATTATACATATGAAAATGAATTTTAAATGATAAAAGAAGTGTAAACGAAAATTTGGTTGTTATAGTTTTGTAAGCAAAATTTTTAAACTAATAAAATACGTAAAACTCATATAAGCGAAATTTAAAATCGAAAAAATAAGTATAATACAAAGTTAAAACGAACTTGTAAACGATATTTGTTATAAACATCCTGTAAACGAAAACTTTTGTTACCACGATCCCTGTAACCGCTATTTCTCGGGGCGCCCTTTTTTCCTGTCGGGCGCCGAATAGCTGATATTTTGCATTGCAGTCTATGGTGGCGCCCTTTTTGTCCACTATCCCTGTGCGCCCTTTTTTACTAGCTCCGGGGGAATTCATATACTGTACATTGATTTTAAAAGCATTGGTTCATCCCGCTTTAACAATGAGAACTTTAAAGGATACATATGGGAAATTGCAAAAAAACAAAAACAGATTTACATACCTGGGGCTTCCTCCAGCCCCTGGAAGCTTATGTTTCCCTCGCCGCAGCTCCACTCCAAGCCAGTCTTCTGGGATCCCCTCTGTAGCAGCTGCCAACCCGGCTAGGTTAGCAGCCCCTGCAGATGCGCAAAGTACTTCACCTGCACAGAACACTCCTGGCGATGGAAGTGCAACAGCAAGTGGTGCAGCTGTGCTCATGTGCAGTGGCTGCCGTCCTGTCAGGATCGGCGGCTGCTACAGAAGGGACCCAGGGAGAACAGCTTGGAGCGGAGCTGCAACAAGGATTACATAGGCTTCCAGGGTAAATGTAAAGTAAATCTTTTTGTTTTTAATTTCCCAGATGTATCCTTTAAAAACACTGTTCTGGAGCTGGAGCTATTTTTTAATTATCATTTCTGGGCTACAGCAGAAACCAAAGAATTTGTTTCTTTATAACTGTCTAGTACCAGTTCAGGACCTATAATCGGGAGCCAAAGCAAATTCCTTGCCTTCGCCCCCTTTTCACCTTAATCCTTCTTTAAAGCTAATTTGTAACATCATCATCTACGATCTTTTCCACCAAATCCAAATCAGATGTTTGCTGTGATCCTTACATACTCACCCTCCCCCACAGGGTCGGTTTAAGCAGCACGGGGGTCCTGGGGCAAAGGTAACCTAGGGGCCCCCACTCTAAGGCAAAGTCAGTCACAACCACCTCCCCCATTAACTCCCTGGCAGCCAGCCCAGTGGTCCATTCCCCCCCATAGTAAAATTACAATTTCCCAGTAGTCAGGGGCGTATCAGGGTCATATAGCGCCTACGGCAAACACTGAAATTGTGCCCCCCCCTGCATGATATGAGTCCCCCCAGTATAAGTGGCACCCACAGTATAAGTAACCAGAGCTAGCACCCTAGTATAGGTAGGCAGTGGTAGGTAACTCAATATAGGTAGTCCCCAGGTTAGGTTACCAAACCAGTATATGTAGTTGGAGGTATCACTACAGTACAATTAGCCTTCTTTAGCATAAGTGGTGAGAGGTGTCTCCCCAGTATAAGTAGTCCCCCAGTATAGGTAACGAGAGGTGTACCTCAGTATAATTACTACCCCCCCCCCCCCGCAAGTATCCCTTCAGCAGTACAGGTAGTGAGAGGCGTACCCCAGTATTCAGTATAAGAGCAGGTACAAATGCCCGAGAGACATCTCCCCGTGTTTTAGTGGGTCATGAGGGAGAAGGGGACAGCCATAGCGCCCCTGGTGCTGTGGTGCCTATGGCACAAGCCATGCCTGCACTCTTCTAGATACGCCTCTGCCAGTAGTCTCTCTTCATAGGTATTGTGGTGTACCCAGTATAGGTATAGTAGTGACCCCTATAGGTAGAGTGCTACCCTTAGTATAGGTAGATTAGCACCCCCAGTACAGTTAGAAAGGTGCCCCAGTATAGGTATAGATGTGCCGCCAGTATAGGTAGAGTAGTGGCCCCAATAAAGGTATAGAAGTGGCTTTAGGTTGAAGGGTAAAAAAAAATGGCTCCATAGAAAAGAATAGGGAAGTTGCGAATGCCCCAGTGTAGTTCACATTACTCTTTAACGGACGGGAACCATTGGACAGCGAACTTGTTCTGCCATCCCTAATTCTGAATATACAGTATCCTGAAGTGCAGAGTGCAGTGGAAGCAATTTTTACCAAACCTGCACAAATCCTCCATCTGCTCCTCCTCTGACACAACACCAGCATGTTCCGAGTACATCTTCTGTACTAATGCAGCCTGCGCAAGTCCTCTGACTTCAACTGGTGCAGTCTAACATGGTCAAACAGTGCACCAGCATGCATAGGAGGAAGGTGAGATAAATAGGTAGAGGCACAAGACAGTGCCACCTCTTCCTGCTAATGTCCTAATGTCCCAGCTGCACCACAGCAATCATTCTCTCTACTCATTCTGCTGCTCTGCACATTCCTTCACTGCAGGCTGTGTGTAGCGAGCAAGGAGACACATTGCCCGTGGGACAGAAAGGTGTGGGGGGGGTGCTGCATCTAGTGCAAGAAGTAGCACAGTCATCTGCACTGCCTGCTGCTATTTTCCCGATTGTTGCCCAAAGTATGAGAAAGGTTCCCAGGTGTAAGGACAAAGTGGCTGAGCACCACAGTGGCACCCCTAGCCATGGCTATACCTGGTGTTGTGAGCACTAGAGAAGGCCCGGACTGTTCACCGGCGAACTGTTCCCAGCAAACTTCTGGTGGTTCGCATTCGCCAGTGAACGCAAACTTTTCTGGAAGTTCGGTTCGCCCCCATAATGCACTATTAGGGTCAACTTTGACCCTCTACATCACAGTCAGCAGGCTCATTGTAGCAAATTAGGCTACACTCCCTCCTGGAGCCCCACCCCTTATAAAAGGCAGGCAGCATCAGACAGTGGATTCACTCGTGTGCCTGCAGTAAATAGAGACGGGACAGCTGCTGCAGACTATCTCATAGGAAAAGCTTAGTTAGGCTCTTGTAGGCTTGTTAGCTTGCTCCTTGCTGATTCTTATTGCTAAAAAAGCATACCATAACAGCTCTTTTGAGAGCTAATCTTGTTCTTGTGATCTATTTTTTTTCTGTGTGTCCCACTGACACTTATGTTGCATAGACAGCCTTGATAATTCATACTGTGTGTGTGCAACTGCCGTGCCCAGCACATTCAGTAACTACCTGTGTGTGTGACAGTTGCACATTGTAATACCCATTACTGCATATCCCTACCTACCTGTTGTTCACAGTGCACCCACTTACCTACGTGAGCTGAGCGCACGCAGTGTCACTGTGCCTGTCCGCTACCTGTCTGTGTGTAACAGGTGCACATTGTAATACCCATCACTGCATATACCTATCTACCTATTGTTCACTTCAGTGCACCCACCTACCTACGTGAGTTGGGCGCACACAGTGTCACTGTGCCTGTCCGCTACCTGTCTGTGTGTGACAGGTGCACATTGTAATACCCATTTTTGCATATACCTACCTACCTGTTGTTAACAGTGCACTCACCTACCTACGTGAGTTGAGCGCACGCAGTGTCATTGTGCCTGTCCGCTACCTGTCTGTGTGTGACAGGTGCACATTGTAATACCCATCACTGTATATACCTACCTACCTGTTGTTCACAATGCACCCACCTACCTACGTGAGCGCACGTAGTGTCACTGTGCCTGTCCGCTACCTGTCTGTGTGTGGCAGGTGCACATTGTTTTTAGTCACTACCTCGGGACGTGCATGCCATGCCTGCTGCATTCCTTGAATGTGTGGTAGCCGTTCCTGCTCCTTTGCCCACAGCGTGCCTGCTGCCTTTCTTGGATGTGTGGTGGTGGTAGCCATTTCTTAGGCTCCCACTCCGGACCAGAATCAAACCAGGATTCCCCGGCCATTACCTGTGGTCACTCGCAATGGCAGACTTGCCCTCCACAAAAGATTCTTGATGCAGGTACTGAACAGCAAGCAGAACAAGTATTTAAAAAAATAGATGTAAGCTTTAACAATGGTAGAGAAAGAACCATCGAAAGTTGATAAGGCAGTCAGACATTACCTGATATCACTGAGTGAGGAAGAGCAATCTTGCCATGGTGCGCACCAGTCCAGCACGGCCATCACTACGGAAACAGCTGTTTGCGGTGCCTTACACAGTGAGTTTGGTGTGTCAGTGTGAAGCAGTACTCTAATTACACTCCCTGATTGATATATACACATGCAAGATGTTTTAAAGCACTTTAGGCCTGCAATTTAGCATTCAATGTGATTTCTGCCCTTAAAACGCTGCTTTGCGTCCAATCCAAATTTTTCCGGGACTTTTGGCATCTATCCCACTCTGCCATGCCCCCCTCCAGGTGTTAGACCCCTTGAAACATCTTTTCCATCACTTTTGTGGCCAGCATACATTTTTCTAGTTTTCAAAGTTTGCCTCCCCATTGAAGTCTATTGCGGTTCGCGAACGTTTGTGCGAAAGTTAGTGTAGTTAGTGTAGCTGGTGAGGACAACAGGAGTTGGTGTAGCTGGGCAGTGTAGTTTAGATAGAGACAGTGTGGGAAAAAAAGTCCATAAGTCGTCCCTGCACTATAGACGCACCAGGTTTAGTATATATTTTTCCCTGATTTTTGTCCTTTAAACCTAGGTGAATCTTATATAATCTGAAGCGTCTTATAGCCTGAAAAATATGGTACATGCTTAGAAAAGTGGCAGTCATTACCAAATGCTTCCCCTTGCCCTGTTCACACCACTTTTCCACTGTGGCTGTAGAAGTCAGATTTTTGTGGTCCTTCTCATGTTATTTTTAGAGGAGGAGCAGTGTAACATCCTCAGTGGGGCTCATCGTGATGGGCGAACATCCAGATGTTCGGGTTCGAGGTGGTTCGGCCGAACATGCCCCCGATGTTCGGTATGTTCGGGCCGAACCCCGAACCCAACCCGAACATGTCCCTTTGGGGCCCCTATAGGGTCCCAGCATAAAGGGAGAGCATGCCCCGAGCGCGGGGGGGGGGGGGGGGGGGGTCGGAAATGCCCCCCAACCCTTCCCCGCTAAGCTCTCCCTTTTGCAGGTACCCTATAACGTTAAATTTAAGCCCCCCAAAAGTACCTGAGGAGGAGGGCAGGAAGCGGGCAGCCGGAGATGCTAGGCGCTAGTACCATCTGGTACTTCCGCCCTCTCTTGACGCACTTCCTGTTTACATTTGAAGTCGCGTCAAGAGAGCGCAGAAGTACCGCGATGACATGAACGAGGGTACGCGTCATCTACATGATGACACGTACCCTCGTACGCATCATCGCGGTACTTCAGATGTTCGGGTTCGAGGTGGTTCGGCCGAACATGCCCCCGATGTTCAGCATGTTCGGGCCGAACCCCGAACCCAACCCGAACATGTCCCTTTGGGGCCCCTATAGGGTCCCAGCATAAAGGGAGAGCATGCCCCGACCCTCGTACGCATCATCGCGGTACTTTTGCGCTCTCTTGACACGACTTCAAATGTAAACAGGAAGTGCGTCAAGAGAGGGCGGAAGTACCAGATGGTACTAGCGCCTAGCATCTCCGGCTGCCCGCTTCCTGCCCTCCTCCTCAGGTACTTTTGGGGGGCTTAAATTTAACGTTATAGGGTATCGGCAAAAGGGAGAGCTTAGCGGGGAGGGGTGGGGGGCATTTCCGACCCCCCCCCCCCCGCGCTTGGGGCATGCTCTCCCTTTATGCTGGGACCCTATAGGGGGCTATGTTCGGCCAGACACGGCTGTGTTCGGCCGAACAAAGAAGGCACGTTCGGGTTCGGGCAGCGTGGCCGAGCACCCTCCCGAACACCATGAGGTGTTCGGGGGGTGCCGAACCGAACCCGAACAAGCCAAAATCCGGGCGAACCCGAACAGTGGCGAACACTGTTCGCCCATCACTACTCATCACTCTGTATCTACACCACTGTATCCCTGTGTTAAAGTTTTACACATACTCAGTGATCTGTAGTCACATCTGACAATTGTTCCTGGTGAATGCCTTCCTGCCCCGTCTACTGAATTGCAGACCAAGAATTTCATTATAGCTTTTTTGTTAATCATTATTATAACATAGCAAAATAGTTAGTTTGGTTGAAAAAAGGCATCCGTCCAATGAATTCAACCAGAAGAAAGAAAACAAAATTCAAAAATCCACCATTCTGAACCCGCACATATCCCAATTGATCCAGGGGGAGGTGAAAAACCTTACAAGGCCTGGGCTAATTAACGTTAAAGAGAACATGAGATGACAGGGTATAAAAGTTTTATACATACCCAGGGCTTCCTCCAGCCCCCTCCATGCAGATCAATTCCTCGTAGCCCTCCTTCGCCTCCTGGTTCTTCTCAAATTGGCAGCGGAATATCATCTGGTCACTGCGCAGCCCGGCCCCTTCACACTTCCATGGCCTGGAGTGTTCTGTGCCTGCACAGAACTACTACACAGGTGCAGAACTCTCCTGGCCACAGGAGTGCGATGTAGGAGCATGTGCGGCCAGACTGCGCATGCGCCAACTGGCCCTGAATGGAGGGTTTTCCGGGGCCAGTTTCAGAGGATCCAGCAGTCAGAGGAGGGCGAAGAGGGAGCGACAAGCCTGGATAGGGCTGGAGGAAGCCCAAGGTATGTATACATTTTCCCCCTCCCTGTCTCAGGTACGCTTTAAAAGGGGAATATACCTTCCCAACTCCAGATGGCAGTAAGATAAATCCCTGGTTCTACTCCCCCGGGAATAACCTAGTAATTATAGCTGTGGATGCCCTTCAATGCAAGGAAAGCATCTAAGCCCTCTTTAAATGCAGATATAGAGATTGCCATAATTACTTCTAGAAGTAAGATATTCCAGATTTTAACTACTCTCACTGTGAAGGACTTGGGGACAGCTGTACTGGGGACAGCCCTGTCACTTGGCTGTCCCCTGGAGTGGCAAGAAAAAGGATCGTTCTCATAGGCTAATGCCTATGAGAGACGCTCATGTTGATTGGATCCCAGGGGGAGGGAGAACAAATTAAAAAAAAGGGCAATTTTAATTTAAAAAAAAAAATTATATTAAGTAAAAAAAAAAAAAAAAAAAAAAAAACGCAGCAGCAATCAGATGCCACCAACAGAAAGTTCTTTTGGTGGCAAGAAAAGGAGGCAAAAGTCATTTGTGTGCTAAGTTGTATGGCCGTGCAGCACACTGTTAAAGCTGCAGTGAGCTGAATTGTAAAAAATGGCCTGGTCACTAGAGGGATGTAAGCATGTGGTCCTTAACCCTTTGAGGACCGGCCGCCTAACCCCCCTTAAGGACCAGGAATATTTGCTGAAGGGGGGGGGGGGCATTTGGGGGGGGTCAGGCAGCCGGATCCCCAGTGGGGCGTGCTGGGCACGGTGTCCCCCCTGTAACCAGGTGCCCCCCCTGTAGCTGGCAGCCATTACTCACCTTCCAGGTTACAGCGATGAGCTGCAGTGGACCTCTTTGCACCGGCGGGCATCCCCGCTCCTACTGCCGCTCAGTTCTGAGTCGTGGCTTGATGACGTCATCATGCTGGGACCCGGCACTGACGTCAGAGAGAGCGAGGATGCCGGCCAGTGCGTTGAGAAGCGCCGATCGTCGTGGGGACGGAAGGGAGGTGAGTGGATCCTCTTCTTCCCCCCTACTATCGCAGCTGCCAATAGTGATCACTACGATCCGCTGGCGAATGTACTGATCATATGCGATGGCTTCTTATCACTGAGGGGAGATGTCAGCTGTCATATGACAGCTTAATCTTCCCTCTCGGGTGTGCATGATCGAGTCGGGAGCGGAAACGGCGGGCGACGTAGATCCTACGCCGCATCAGGCTAAAACAGCCACAAGTGCGGCACAGGATCTCATAGAGGCGGTCCCCAAAAGGTTAAAGAGAAACTGTGATCAAGGATTGACCTTCATCCCAATCAGTAGCTGATACAACCTTTCCCATGAGAAATCTTTTCCTTTTCTCAAATGGATCATCAGGGGCTCTGTATGGCTGATATTGTGGTGAAACCCCTCCCACAGCATGATGTCAGGACCATGGTGCTGACATCACACTGTGAGAGCCTTCTTGCATTGTGGAAAATAACAGCTGTTTCCAACTGCCATAAAAGCAAGCAGCAGCTACTTCCACTGACATCACCTGCCAGCAGTAAAAATGTCGCCATGTGACAAATGTCAGAATGTAAATCAGGGGGAGGAAAGATTTTACAATGGGCAATAACTGACTAAATCATTTATACATTTTTGTTCATTACGTAATTTTTACTGTTCCTCTCCTTAAAGTTCCTCTTTAAGTGGTTAAAAGAAAGTACAGCATTTTGCATTTTAAAGTATTTGTATTTCCATTCAGTTAAATTGCATTTTGCTGTCACCTCTCACTGGTTTACCGCTCTTTGAGCCGGGACTGGAGCGGGGCTTTTTTGGGACCTGGGGAGACGATGAGAAGGTCTGTCTGCGACATATATGGATCAAACGCAGATTGATGACTCTGGAGGAACTTCGCCAGGATTATGGACCGTTCCCCTTTGACTTTTGGAGGCTGAGACAGTTGGAGGCGTAGTGGGGAATAACTCTATAGAGCTTAAAGGGAACCTAAACTGAGAAGGATATGGCTTTTTCCTTTTAAAATAATACCAGTTGCCCGACTCTCCTGCTGATCCTGTGTCTCTAATACTTTTAGACACAGCCCCGGCCCTTAACAAGCATGCAGATCAGGTGCTCTGACTGAAATCAGACTGGAATAGCTGCATGCTTGTTTCAGGTCTGTGATTCAGCCACGACTGCAGCCAAAGAGATCAGCAGGACAGCCAGGCATCTGGTATTGATTAAAAGGAAACATCCATATCCCTCCCAGTTAAGGTTCCCTTTAATGATGAGGAAAAAGTGTCTGAATGGGTGGGTCGCTTCACTAGGAAAGTAAAAATAGACCATTAGGTCTCCAAATTATATCAATTGCTCTTAGATCTTAGCTCAGACGAGTACTTTTCCGCTGCACTATTTAAGAGCTTGGTAGAGGGAGTTTGGGTCCCTTTTAAATGATTCTCAGAGAGCTACCATTCTAGATCATGCACATACGTCTTCAATTAGCACAAGAATACAAGAGGGGACTTACAAGACACTTACTAGATGGTATAGGACAGGGCTTTTCTGTTTCTTCTTTTAACCTATTCATCATGTGCACTCAGCAGTTAAACTGTATACACTGGGTCATCAGCTTCTGACCAACAGGCGTGTCAGGGGCTGTACTGTTAGAGAACTGTCCTTTCTTTTATCTGTTCATGCCTAGTTTATAATACTGTTAAATATGAAGGGAAAGACAGCTAATATCTATACATTGTGGTGTTATGAGATTGTTCTAAATATATGGGCCCCTGCGTGGGCAATCTTTGCTCTCATCCAATGTTGTATAGTGGATGCCTTTCTTGATCTGAATAAAATTATGTTAAAAAAATTGTGATTTGCGTTCTGTAGTGGAAAACAGCCTTTAAAGATGAACAACTTGATTGACGCTGGCTGTATGTCAGGCTTGGCAAGTTATCACCAGCTCACAGTTCAGCTCCTATGTCCCAATCTACCACCACCCTCTTCACCACCCTAACGTGCCATGTCTCCGCTTGAACGGGAGGTGAAGAGCAACATCTGCCCGACTTTGGTTACACCCAGGCCTTGTAGGTGCAAGGTATAGGTGCTGAACCTAGAGTGAACTATGTAACTCACCAGAACCTAACAGGAGATAGCGAAAGTCCAGGAACAGGTGAAAGTTATACACGTTAAATCAAAAGTATCAAGTACAGTAGGAGCAGGCAATATCAAGGTGAGACAATCCAAGGTCGAGGCAGGCAGCAGACAGAGAGTGGTCAAGTTCCAGGCAGAGGGTCGGTACAGGCGGCAGGCAGAGAGTAGTCAGATTACAGGCAAAAGGTCAATACACGAGTAATGCAATAGAAGTAATCACACCCAGCAAAAGCACACAGCCAAAGCTATCACGGGCAATGGCAGAATGCACTCAGCAGGTTTAAATACTTCATGCAACCAATCAGTGGCCGGCCACATGCACACAGCAGCCAATAACACGCAGGCAATAATCCTGTTCAAGTGTCAACTGACAGAGGGATCAGCTGACTATCAGTCAGCTGATCAGTCAGCTGACCAGAAAAACATCCTGACTGTGTGTCAGCAATCAGCTGCCAAAACATGATAGCGTAGTGGTTAAGGGCACTGCCTCTGACGTGGGGGACCAGTGTTCAAATCCTGGCTAGGGTCAGCATCCATTCAGTAAGGAGTTCAACAGGAGAAAAGCGCCACACAAATGCTCAGATTATTGTTATTATAAAACAAACAAACCCCTGCCTAAGTATCAGCTGACTATCCTGTCAACTGACACTACCTCTGTCGCTGCCTCAGGCAAAACTGCGGCTGAGAGGAGCGAGACATCTGCCCACCAGTATGCACAGAGCAATCCTCAGTGCGCGCATAACCAGAGGAGGACAGCCGCCGACATGCGGAAGTGGAGGACCTGACGCTACTCTCATCAGGAGCGGTCGCATTGGAGGAACCTCCAGGTGAGTTCCTAACACTGTACACTTGAGGTGTTCGAAATCGGGAATGCTTTGATAAAATCATGTCTCACTGCATTCATGTTTTCGGCCCCTTTTACACTTAGGGCTGTCCATGAAATTGCATCGCACAAAACCACCACATCCCATTGCAGAAGTAGTGATAGCCCTATGGAGATATCAAACTAAACAGGGTGCAGTGTGTTGCGGGGGCTCCCATCGTAGCACCGCAAGAGTTGCATTTGTGATGGCACAGTAACCCCAGAAGTGAGGCATACTTTCCACTGATTTCCACTTTCTGGAGGCTTTTTGGCCTCCAGAGCTTTCCGAGAGCTTTTTAAAAAACGCTCCCATTGACTTCCATTAAAATCGCGGTAAAATCGCAATTGCAGTAAAAATCACACGATTTTACTGCAATTGATATTCTGCCACAATTTTAATGGACGGATGTGATTCGATATTCGCAGCGCATCATCCCGCTAGTGGAATGGGCACTAAGCTTTTAACTAATAAGCCTTCTTGTTCCTGTATACTGACAAGATTTTAGAGCACACACACACACACACACACAAATATATATATATATATATATATATATATATATATATATATATATATATACAGTGCTGCCCATAATTATTCATAACCCTGGCAAATTTTTACATAAAGTTACTTTTAAAGTTACCAGCAAGTATTTTTACTTAAAGTTACCAGCAAGTATTTTTACTTAAAGTTACCAGCAAGTATTTTTTTGACAAGAAATGACAAAAGATAATAAGACGATATACAAGAGGTATTATTGTGGAAAAAAAAAAGTCTCAGCTTTTATTAACATTTTAGCAAAATTACTACCATTCAAAGCATCTATAGAAGTGATTATTACCACCATAGGACCAATAAACAGCTTATACTTTGTTTTAGGAAGGGCCCCTCTGGCCCAAGGGCCCTGATGCAGTCACTACCTCTGCAACCCCTATTGCTACGCCCCTCGTTAGCAGACAACAACATTAACTTTTTAAGTCAGGTGTGTGTTTGAGGCTTTACAGGACATTAACCATTTTAGCCTTTTGGACGTGACTGTCACGTCCAAAAGGCTGCTGCTGCGCGCTCCCGGTTGCTACCGTGCCGCCCCTGTTAGCCCAAAGATCTAAGTCCCCGGTAGAAAGACCAACAGCTTCTTATGAGAAGCCACACAGTCTTTCTGAACAATAAAAAAAAAAAATCACGTCCTCATTATACTTCCTGTAAGCGAGAGTGCTCACTGGAATAATAAAAAAAAGGACTGTGGCCATCATGTGGCCAAATAGTAAAACTACATGTACATACATTTTTTTTTCACACAAAACACAATAAATTACATTTAAAATTACCTGTTCACCCCAACACCCAAAAATTACCCAAATAAAATTTTTAACTAAAAAAAAAAATTACAAATGAAAGAAAAAAAAAACATAAATAGTTACCTAAGGGTCTGAACTTTTTTTAATATGCATGTCAAGAGGGTATATTACTAATATTTTTTAAATTATAAGCTTGTAAATAGTGATAGATGCAAAACTGAAAAAATGCACATTGATTTCCAAATAAAATATTGGCACCATACATTGTGATAGGGACATTATTTAAATGGTGTAATAACCGGGACAAATGGGCAAATAAAATGTGTGGGTTTTAATTATGGTAGCATGTATTATTTTAAAGCTATAATGGCCGAAAACTGAGAAATAATGATTTTTTTCCATTTTTTTTGTTAATATTCCTGTTAAAATGCATTTAGAAAAAAATAATTCTTAGCAAAATGTACCACCCAAAAAAAGGCTAATTGGTGGCAGAAAAAATAAGATATAGATCAATTTGTTGTGATAATTAGTGATAAAGTTATTGGTGAATTAATGGGAGGTGAAAATTGGTCGGATGCATAAGGTGAGAAACGACTGAAGGCTGACGTGGTTAAACAAACATAGAGGGTGAGAACTTCAGTGAAGGCCACTCTGTATTAAGGTGCGTACACATGTCCAACAAAGAGCAAGACCAACTCGACGACATGACCAACCCCACGAAAAACCGCTTACACAACTTGTATTTTCCACACACCAACCAACATACTGCGTGCGCAAGCTAAACGACTGTACGACATAGCTGCATTCAAAAAAGCGCTCAACCAACGTGTAAACACTTGGCCAACTGCACGATATCAGCCCAACAGTCGTGTGAGTTGATCCCTCCGATGGATTGGGCAAACGGCCTGTTATCAGTCGCTTGTCTAGTCCTTTGCCACGCGTACACAGGCCTTACCGTCGTCCAACAGACAAAATCAGATGACAATCAGGCATATTTGTTGGACGTGTGTAAAAAGCCTTTACACTGTCTTCACAGGGCATGGTGAATTTCTCTGCTGCATGGCTTAAAGGATTCAGAAGACAGGCCACTTCGTACTGTGCTTGCGTGAGTGCGCTCTCTTGCGCATTCACAATACAGAGCAGCCTGTCTTCGGGAGCATTCGGGCTCCCAAAGACTGCCAAAGTCTCCCGCAGCAGAAGAGAGAGCAGTCTCTGACCCATCATCAGAGACTGCTAACGTGGGAGCCAGCGCATGAATGACGGGACCAGAAGAGGAACGGGAAGGCTCTATAGGACCCAGAGCCTTCCCTCTCCTTAGGTATTTTTTTTTTATATTCTGGCTTCAGACTCCCTTTAAAGGCAGGGGGCACAGTTATTAGAATCACATGAGTTTTGTCGCAGAGCAGAGGTCATTACGAATACTCATTTGTGCTGTGCTGTGCTGCGCTGCGTAATATGTTGGCACTTTATAAATACAATAAATAAATAAATACATTTGACTCTGGTTCCTGACTTTTGTTCCTGACTTTGTCATACAAGGCCTTGTTATTGTTAAAGTGACCGGTAAGAAAAAGAGACCTGCTTTCCAGCTATAGTTGTCTCACATGTGTCTACTAAACATTGCAAGAAAAAAATCGTTAGTTTACTCTATAAGTTAATAAATGTATAAAACATTTTGTTGGCCGTCCATTGCGTTTCTGTGTAAAAAACAGCAGTAGGCTGGTCTATTGACTTATGATTAGAAAGGATGACTTGATGCATAGCATGCCCAGATTTTGTTATGTATTGACTCAATATTCATTTTGTAGAAATTCCAATCTTGCAAAGCTGTGGATTAATCACAGCACTTGAACCTGACATGCCATGTTCTTCATCAATGCAATTTGCAGCACAGGGGGGGACAAAGTCCTGAAGGGAGGTCTGACCACTGCTGACTTACAGCAAAACAAAAATAAACTTTTGGAAGAGCATGCGGTCAGCCGAGGAGGAGGATTGCATTACGCCCTAAGACTTAAATCAGCTTGCGGTTAAATATAGAGCATCATTGCTGGCGGTTCAGAATTTGTGATGATCCAAGAGTGAATGGTGCTGTCCTAGACCTGGGCGTTCTCACATGGCATGCCAGGCATCTACTTGACCCACAGCATAATTTCTGGGATTTTGTAGGTTCTATCATCATTTTAGAAATGCTGCTACTGACATATTGTATCTGCCAAAATATTTGCTTTTCTTTTCAGCATCTCTTCTAATTCACACATCTCTACCACATCTCAGCACACAGCATAGTCAGAGGGTGACAACACTATTCACAATCCCAGCTATGCCTCTGGGGACTTGTAAAAATGTCAAAAGCTATATGTACCTGCTGGTGACATATATAACTATTAAAGTGGCAAAGGCAGCTCTATAATTAGGTATACCAGACATCTCATGTAAAGATGGTCACGCCAAGAGCACAATATACACCTGTAATATAAACACCTGTGCCTAAACATGAAGTCAAGCCAAACTGCTATATAAACAGCCTAAATGCATATTTGAGTCCTTGCTGTCAAAGTATTTTGTCATACTGTTCATGTTCAGCCACTTCTGTGCTTCCGACATCCCTGCAGTACTGCATAGGCAGAGTGAGGGTGACACCAGTACTAACCACTGTGGAACTGCTACTTCTTGCGCCATCTCCTCTCCTCCAACCTTCTCGGTGGATGAGAATAAACTAACTGCTCAGAATTGCAATACATACTCCTGTAGTATACATTAATTTTGAGACAGATTTCACAAAGCTGGAAAGCGAGGCTTTGGAAGTCTTCGGAAGCCCAAGTGCTCCTGAAGATGGGCCGCTTCACACTGCACATGCGGGAGCGCCCTCTCTTGTGCACTTGCGCATGCACAGTATGTAGCCACCTGTCTTGGGAGGACTCAGCTCCCGACGACCTCCAAAGTCCCCCACGGCGGGAGAATTAAACAGAGGAGTAGGCTCTATTGGACCCATAGCCTTACCTCTCCTTAGGTAAGTATCTGGCTTTAAAAAAAAAAAAAAAAAGATTCCTGTTGAGTTTAAAAACTTTAAAGTGTACCAGAGCTGAATAAAAGAAAAAGTTTTATATATACCTGGGGATCCCTCCAGCCCCATCTGCACGGATCGCTCCCACGCCGCTGTCCTCTGCTGTCTGCAGCACCGGTATCAGGTCTTGTTGTCACCTTAGCCAGTCGGGGCGTGTCTACGCAGGAGAAGTGTGCCCTTTACGTATCTCTCCAGCGGCTGCTGGAAAGATACGCATAGAGCGCACTTCTCTTACATCTCTTACGTTAAGCATACAGACCAGTGCAGGGTTGACAGAAGTTTGTAAACACAAAGGATAGTTATTAAGCACAGGCAACGCGTTTCGCGGGCCTGAGCCCGCTTCCTCAGGCTAATAAAAGTGCTAATAAGAACAAAGATGTCCAACATAGGGAGCCTCCCTATGTTGGACGGCTTTGTTCTTATTGGCACCCATGAAACGCATTGCCTGTGCTTAATAAATGTTCTTTTGTGTTTAGAATGTTCTCGTTATTGAGGTAAGCCACCTAATTTTTTTCCATTTTAACTGCTTATAAAAGTTTTATACACACCAGGGCGCCTCTTTCCCCTATTGTGCTTATCATATCCCCCAAAAAAGTTTGTTGGAGTGGTTGAGACTGACCTCTAGTGGTCTTGACCCTGCTAGCCGTCTGTCACTGTTTTCAAGGAGAGCGACCACACCTAGGTCCAGTTAGGCTACCCCGAGTGGAGTCAGGTTCATTGTCTCCACCTGCTTCTTTTGGTTGGCTGCTCCCTCTGCAACCCACCTTTATGAATAGAAAATCTATTTACATTTCATTTTAAATCTTGCATTTTTGCATATTGCACTACTGGGCTCCCGATTTTGTTTCCTGTATTTTTCTTTAGGGTGTCAAGACAGGTAACAGTAAAAAAGGGCGCAGGAGGCTAGTGGACAAATCGGGCGCCGCCATTCACTTCTATAATAATTATCGTTTAATGGGCGCCGAACAGGAAAAAAGGGCGCCTGAGAATAATAACGTTTTCCAACGGCGCCCGAAGATTTTTCATGTTTTATAACTGCTTGTGATGATTTACGTTTCTTATTTCAATAAAACATTATTTTAAATGTTATCCCTTACTGTTTGTAAAACATTATTATTCACGAAACAAAGCGATCAGTACGTAATGTAAATTGTAATATATTTCATCCCTTACTGTTTTTAAAACATTATTCTACACACAATACAGTGAGCACTAAGGAGGGTCTTAGGTTTAGGCACCAACAGGGGGGTCTTAGGTTTAGGCACCAACAGGGGGGTCTTAGGTTTAGGCACCAACAGGGGGGTCTCAGGTTTAGGCACCAACAGGGGGTCTTAGGTTTAGGCACCAACAGGGGTTCTTAGATTTAGGCACCAACAGGGGGGTCTTAGGTTTAGGCACCAACAGGGGGTCTTAGGTTTAGGCACCAACAGGGGGGTCTTAGGTTTAGGCACCAACAGGGGGGTCTTAGGTTTAGGCACTAACAGGTGGGTCTTAGGTTTAGGCACCAACAGGGGGGTCTTAGGTTTAGGCACTAACAGGGGGGGTCTAGGGGTTAGGGGTAGGTACAGGGAGGGTTACTTAGGCACCAACAGGGGGGGTCTTAGGTTTAGGCATCAACAGGGGGGTCTAGGGGTTAGGGGTAGGTACAGGGAGGGTTACTTAGTAATTTTTTTTTTAAACGTTATTATACGTTTCACTATTTAAACGGAAGATTAACGTTTTTACAATTGCCGATTTAATGCACATTATTTAATGATTTATAACTTTATAAAACATTAATTTTAAACGAAATACAGTACAATACATTTTTAAACGTTATCCATGCTTATCGTTTAAAACCCCGCGCCCTTTTTTCCCAGCGCCCCTTTTTAACGTACGCGTCAAGACACCCCTACTACTGTACATTTATGCAGCAGCTAGACTTCTTTATCCTTCCCATTATTCTTCATCTGGTGTTCCTATCTGCGGATTTCTGGGCAGCATGGTGGCCTAGTGGTTAGCACTCTTGCCTTGCAGCCCTGGGTCCCCAGTTCGAATCCCAGCAAGGTCAACACCTGCAAGGAGTTTGTATGTTCTTCCTGTGTCTGGGTGGGTTTCCTCCTGATAAATTAATTGGCTTCCCCCTAAATTGGCTCTTGACTACGATATATACACTACACGATATGGACAAAGGACTATGGTAGGGATTAGATTGTGAGCCCCTCTGAGGAACAGTTAGTGACAAGACAATACACTCTGTAAAGCACTGTGTAAGATGTCAGCTATATAAATACTAAATAATAAGAATAAGAATTAAGAAATAATTAGAATCATGCGGAATGCGGGAATAAGAGAAGTTGACCAAGCTACAGAACAAGAGGGGCTCGTGGGTGGAGCGAAGGTTCCAGGTGGGGTAGTATCTGGAGATTAATGAGGAGAGGACAACATATGTAGAACTTTGTATGATAGAGTGAGGAGTTTAAACTTTTGGGGACCGCGTAATGTAAATCTTACGCCTCACTTGTGGCTGTCTAAGCCTGATGTGGCGTAGGATTTACGCCACTTGCCATTTTCACTCCTGACAAGATCATGCCCACCCAAGAGGGGAGATTAAAGGGATACTGTAGGGGGGTCAGGGGAAAATGAGTTGAACTTACCCGGGGCTTCTAACGGTCCCCCGCAGACATCCTGTGTTGGAGCAGCCACTCACCGATGCTCCGGCCCCGCCTCCGGTTCACTTCTGGAATTTCAGACTTTAAAGTCTGAAAACCACTACGCCTGCGTTGCCGTCCCCTCGATCCCGCTGATGTCACCAAGAGCGCACAGCGCAGGCCCAGTATGGTCTGTGTCTGCGCATTACACTCCTGGTGACATCAGCAGGAGTGAGGCCATGGCAACACAGGCGCAGTGGTTTTCTGACTTTAAAGTCAGAAATTCCAGAAGTGAACTGGAGGCGGGGCTGGAGCATCGGTGAGTGGCTGCGCCAACACAGGATGTCTGCGGGGGACCATTAGAAGCCCCAACTCATTTTCCCCCGACCCCCCTACAGTATCCCTTTAAGCTGTCATATGACAGCTGACATCTCCCGTCAGTAATCAGGAGCCATCGCGATTGGCTCCTGATCACGTGATCACTACGATCGCTGGCAGATCGTAGTGATCACTATTAGAGCAGCGGCGGTAGGAGGGGAAGAAGAGGATCCACTTACCGTTCTGACGTTCCCCTGGCGATCGTTGTTCCCCTACATTCTGGACAGCATCTCTGCTCGCTCTGACGTAAGTGTCGAGTAGCGCCTTGATGACGTCTTCAAGCGGCAACCTGGGACTTAATGGCAGTGCGAGCGAGGATGCCGGCCAGAGCAGAGGGGGCTAGAGCTGCTCATCGCTGGAGCCTGGGAGGTGAGTAAAGGCTGCTGGCATTTCAGGGGACACTGGGCTACACTGGGGACACCATGCCCAGCTAGCTACACTGGCGATCCGGCTGCATGCCCCCCCCAAATGCGCTCCCCCCCCCCGCCCCGCATGGTTAGGTAGCCGTTCCTAGTCGGGTCCCAAAGGGTTAAATTGGATCCTTTAATAGTTAGCCAATGGAGAATTTGGCAGAAAGTGGCTGCCTCAGAGGAGCGGGAGGAGGGGTGAATGAGGCAATCAGCAGAGTTCAGTAGGGACCAGAGGTGCCAGTCTTGTTTGTGGTAGACCATAGAGTAGGGTGTTACAATTGTCAGGATGGGATATGATTAGAGCATGTACAATATTTTAGTAGCCTCCCGTGAAAGGAAGGGTCATATTCTGGAAAAGTTTTTGAGATGGACGTAGCAGTCGGTAGTTAATGTGTTAATATGTGGTCTAGTGTAGAGTCCAGAGTTACACCCAGTGTCTAGAGCGGCAAGGGGCTGAGAAATAGATTTGGGTTTTATCAGCATAGTAAAGATATTGAAAACCAAAAGAGCTTATTATTTGTCCCAGGGCATGATTTTAAATGGAGAAGAGGTCCAAGGAAGGAGCCTTGTGGTACACCAACAGACAGCGGATGTGGAGAAGAAATAGTATTAGAGTAGGAGACAGTGAAGAAAGGTCCAGAAAGGCAAGAGTGGATCCAGGTGTGTGCTATGTTGATGATTCTCACTGAGAAGCAGAGAATGATCACCCTGTCAAAGGCAGAGGAAAGGTCAAGGAGTATAGTACAGAAAATTGGTCTTTTTACAATGAGGTCATTTGCACCTTTAGGGCTCGTTCACACTATGAGCTTTATTCTCTAAACAGTGATAACTCATATCATGGCCGTTTTCATGTGCATTTTCGCGCGATCGCCAATTTGTGTGCGATATCGCAAATTTGCATGTGAAAATTTGTGATTGCATGTGAAGATTTGCGATTGCATGAGAAAATTCACGATTGTGCGTGCAAACTCGCGATGGCGCACAAATGCAAAAACACGCTAAATGGCCGTGATATGAGTTATCACGGTTTAGTGCATCAAGCCCTATAAGCGCTGCCGATTTTGCAAATCGCCCTAAAAGCATCTGTGTAATGATTTCTTATGACAGTGTTCACATGTAAGCCTTTTGATTTTCTTGAAATCGCAAATGTGTTACATATACCATTTTCTGAGCACTTTGGCTCAATGGAAGGTATAAGGAAATCACAAAGCTCTTGAAATATAGGGATTTCCCAGGCACTTTATGAATAACTACATTGTATTTATTTATTTCCTGGTTACAGAGTTCACGTCAGTAAGTGAAAAAAAATCATCGCTGAACAAATGAGCTTAATAAAGCGTTTTTCGCTTATGGGAAAAGCGCTGTAAAAATCACAGTATAAAATAATTTCAATGTACAACATTTCCCCCAAATAATATAATTAAGCAGGTTGTCAAGTTGTTAAATATGATTCTGTCCCTGTAGTGCTCTCCCATATTTTAACCTATTCCCAGTAGTGCCTCCCAGTAATACTACCAATGTCTCTCTTAAAGTGAACAGCTGGTGTGGAATGTGTAAAATCGAATCCTGTATTTACCGTAAATAAAATATATAATTTTTGAAAAACATAGCTGTACTCATTACTCACACATTGGTAGCTCTTTGTCCCGCCTCCTCTTGAAAAGGTCCTTGGTCTTTTCTCCTTGCCAAGTGTGGAGAGGAGTGTGGTAGATCATGAACTTCTCCCTTGTCCATGCCAGCAATCTATTGCATTATTTGGCACTAGAGCCTGCCCTCATTCATAAAGAGATAAAGAATAATTTATCTTTCTCAAGGGCATACATAAAACAATTTTACTTATTTTGAGGTAATTCTTTGTGCACACACAAAAAAAAAGATATGCTTAAATTCTATACTGGAAGATATTTTGACTGGAAGTATGCTTTTCTTAGCCCTTTCACTAACATGCACATTTGGTAGTGCAGCATATATATTTACCTTCTCCCCTGTTCCTTCTCACAGCACTTGTCCACCTCCCTGTATCCCGCACATCCTCAATATCCTGCTACCCGTGTGTTACTTGACCATGATAATACCAGGAGTGGGAGAAGAGACATGTATAGAAGCACAGCAATGCTGTAATCAGGCATGAGGAAGTGGCATGTATCTTTGTATCTTATGCTCCACTGCCAATACTGCACAGGAAGAAATTCTGCTGGGGGTGTGGAAAAGTGGATTGAATCTAAGTCCCCCCAAGAGTGCAGTGGACCAGACTCCTTGGGCTATTATCTGGTTTGCTTAGCTTTGAAAAGACAAAAAAAAATGAAACCGAGAGCCCAATATGGTGCAGTATGTCAGGATCAAGTGGAGATGAATTAAAGGCAAGCAATATATGTACTCACAAGCCTGGGTTACCACAAAGGCAACCACTGGAACAGCAGGCGGGGACGATTATGACCTGACCCCACTCAGGTATTAAAAAGTCGCTCTCTGTAGGTAGAAAAATGGGGATACACCCCTCCACCAAGGGTGGACTGATCAGCAGCAAAAAGCAAGAATAACAGAGGCGCCAACAAGAATAAAATAATTAAAATCCGCTTAAAAGAAGGGATGCAGGTGGACTCACCTCCCTCAGGTAAAAAACAGACCAGCCAATAAGCCATTAAATTATAACAGTACTATTTATTGGGGACTCTCCAGGTATGCAACGCGTTTTGCGGGCAAAACTCCTGCTTTATCAGGCAATCAAGTTTGGAGAAACACAGCAGTAGGTCTCGCTCAGGGTCAAGCGCCTCTGTCCCGCTTGGGTCAAGCCCCTCTGTCAATGCGCTTGACCCTGAGCAAGACCTACTGCTGTGTTTCTCCAAACTTGATTGCCTGATGAAGCAGGAGTTTTGCCCACGAAATGCGTTGCATACCTGGAGAGTCCCCAATAAATAGTACTGTTATAATTTAACGGCTTATTGGCTGGTCTGTTTTTTACCTGAGGGAGGTGAGTCCACCTGCATCCCTCCTTTTAAGTGGATTTTAATTATTTTATTTTTGTTGGCGCCTCTGTTATTCTTGCTTTTTGCTATCTGGTTTGCATAGTTCATGAAAAAGCCCTTCCTCCAGTGACCTGAAAATGACTCCCTTAGTAATAACCTGTCCCCATGCACAGCTCCAAGACCTCTCCAGGATTGTAACCAGTTTCTAGAATTCTCTCTCTGTCCCATTAGGCTTGCTAATAGAGTCATTAGCAATCATGAACACACACCTCTTCCATACCTCCCAACTTTTTGAGATGAGAAAGAGGG
Organism: Hyperolius riggenbachi; assembly: GCF_040937935.1. Taxonomy (NCBI): domain Eukaryota; kingdom Metazoa; phylum Chordata; class Amphibia; order Anura; family Hyperoliidae; genus Hyperolius; species Hyperolius riggenbachi. The sequence continues at coordinate 134,012,698 of NC_090654.1, forward strand.
GCACTTAAGCCACACCCCTGGCCACGCCCCTATCACAACCCTAGTCACGCATACCATAAAGATTTCATAAGAAAAATATATTGTTTTATAAAGCAAACCACACTGGTCCTTTATATCCTGGTTCATTTTCCTTCATAGTAACATTTTACAATTAGTAATATATCAATTTAAAGGATGGGAATAAAGTTTAGAGTCAATCAAATACATTTTTTAGTAGAGAAATACATATATTTACATAGAAAGAGGGACAAAGTCCTGAAAAAGGGACAAATGAGGAGGAAAAAGGGACAGAGGGACAGGGCTCCCAATGAGGGACTGTCCCTCTGAAAGAGGGACAGTTGGGAGCTATGCTCTTCAGGCTTGCCTATTTTTCTCCCACTCTTCTTAACTGCAGTCTGTTAGCCATATTTCCCCTATTTCTGCGGAGTATTCCTTCACCTTATAGATTGTAGGCTGTATTCCTGATAGCTACGCCACTGGACCTATGACTCTCCTACACCACTGGATATTGAGTAGCAGACTGCAGGTACTGGGAATGTGATGTAGACATGTTCAGGCAGCACATAGAGATCTAGCAGATGGTGCATTCATAACAGATATTTAAGGATCGTAAGGCTGTAAGACACAAAGAAACAATTAATTACAGATTTCCCAGCAGGCTCATGGTGAACCAGAACTCCTAGCAGTGTGTAAGGGACTAAAAGCCCTCTTACTAAAATGCTATGCAAAACAGAATGTTGCCTTCTTAAAGTGTACCAGAGCTGGATTAAACATAATGTTTTATACATACCTGGGGCTTCCTCCAGCCCCATATGCACGGATCACTCCCACGCCGCCGTCCTCAGTCTTCCGCAGCTCCGATACCGGGTCCCCACACTTCCATCAGTCGGAGCCAGTCTTCACGTAAGTGAAGCTCGCTGTTTGCCTATCTCTCCAGCAGCCGCTGGAGAGATACGTAGAGGGTGCACTTCTCCTGCGTAGACTGGCCCGACTGACGGAAGTGTGGGGACCCGGTATCGGAGCTGCGGGAAGACTGAGGACTGCGGCGTGGGAGTATTCTAAATGTTTTGTTTAATCCAGCTCTGAGTCCCTTTAAAACAAAAGGTATTTGCGATTATTCAGGTTGGAGTGAGTACATGAGGTGTACCACAGAGCGTCACTGCTGAATATGCAAATAGTCCTCTGTACAATTAACAAGCTGACACATCATTGCATTCCAGTGGTTCTGGAGGTGTGTCTAGCTTTCAGGGACAACAAACTGAAAATTTGCATATTCAGCAGTGAAGCATTGTGGGACACCTCATATGCTCACTCCAGCCTGAATAATCGCAAAAACCTTCTGTTTAAAGAGAACCCGAGGTGGGTTTGAAGAATATTATCTGCATACAGAGGCTGGATCTGCCTATACAGCCCAGCCTCTGTTGCTATCCCAAACCCCCTTAAGGTCCCCCTGCACTCTGCAATCCCTCATAAATCACAGCCACGCTGCTGACAAACAGCTCGTCAGAGCTGGCTGTGTTTATCTCTATAGTGTCAGTCTGCTGCTCTCCCCGCCTCCTGCAGAACTCCAGTCCCCGCCTGCATCCCTTCCCTCCCTGCTGATTGGAGAGAAGGGACGGGGGCAGGGACCGGAGCTCTGCAGGAGGTGGGGGAGCAGCTGAGACTGACACTACAGATGTAAACACAGCCTCACAGCACGGCTGTGATTTATGAGGGATTGCAGAGTGCATGGGGACCTTAGTGGGGTTTGGGATAGCAACAGAGGCTGGGCTGTATAGGCAGATCCAGCCTCTGTATGCAGATAACATTCTTTAAACACACCTCGGGTTCTCTTTAAAGAAGGCAAACGTCTGTCTTTATAAAGAAACTGTGAGGATGCGCTGGGCTGCCTGCGCAGGCAGGCAGCCTTTTGACCACTGTTCAGGTCTGCATTCTGCAGGTCTCTGGAAGAGAGACCTTTTGTCAGTATTGCAGCTTGCTGCTGAAGAATTTGCATACGTTTGTCATGCAAATTGCCTAGCCACATCCCTTGTAGGCCTGCTCTATATATACCATGTGATATCACAGACCTTTGCTGGTCATAAGAGTTAGATCCTGTGTGACACTCGCCGGGAGTGTCAGCCTTGCTCTTTGTTGAAGATTAGCCTAGAGTAATCCCTGGAAACTGCACTGGGCAGGTTTCCTTAGTGCAGTTAGGATTGCTTATCTGTTTTGTTTGTCTGTTGCGATTGTCCTGTCCCAGCGGTGGTCGACAGGAAATCGTTCTGTGTGTCTGGGTGCTAACCGGAACAGCGGTTGTTACTGGTAGCCCCTTCTGATCTGTTTCCCTGGATCGCACTAGCATCCTGCGCTAGTGCTCTGGATCCTTCTGTTCTGCTACTCTGTACCTGGATCGCACTAGCATCCTGCGCTAGTGCTGTGGATCCTTCTGTTCTGCTACTCTGTACCTGGATCGCACTAGCATCCTGCGCTAGTGCTGTGGATCCTTTTGTTCTGCTACTCTGTACCTGGATCGCACTAGCATCTTGCGCTAGCGCTGTGGATCCTTCTGTTCTGTCTTCCTGGATCGCGCTAGCCACTTTCGCTAGTGCTGTGGATCCTATCGTTCACTTATTCCTATTTTCGTGTGTCTGTCTTGTCTGTTACGAACGCTTGTTGGAGGCTCGGTGAGGTAACCGTTAAGCAAGCGCTCACGTCCTCTGTTTCATGTTTGTCTGTCGTTGGTTAGTCAGGCGTGCTTGTCTCTATTGTGCTTATCACGTGGAGACCGCGCATGAACGCGTGCACTGTTGCGAATGAGTGCGGTGTTCGCGTTCAGTTAGCGTTTGTTATTTTCCTTATCTCCTCATTGTATAATTTGCTGTGCCTTTGCTACTCTCGTGTTCTGCCTTGCTGTAGCCTTGTGTCACGTCTGGCGATCGCACCTCTCGCGATCGCGTTCCTACTTCATATCTGCTGTGGTGTGTGCACCGTCGCGGGTTGGCGACCGGTTTGGTGCACACACATACAGTCTGTCTCTGTGCTCACTCTCAATCGCCTCTCTTGCGATTGCGTTCCGTCCCTTCATGCAATTCCTGTCTGGCGTGTGTGGTAGAGCAGAGGAGCTGTTCCTCTGCACTCCACAGCTCCCTCTGTCGACAGGAATTTCCCTCTACAGGTGCATTGCACCTTCTGCTGGGTTTCCGCAAATTATACGTTTGTGGAGGATTTCCGCAGTGTCAGCGCACACGTCTTGTGCGCTGATCACGGAGAGAATTCCACAATCGTTACAGAAACAATAGCATATTACGGACATGGTGCTGCCTGCATTAGGGTAAAATATTTTAGTAGAAGCACGTTCTGGCTGCTCATATTACTGCTTTACAGATACACTGGTGCTATAATAACGGTTTAAGAATGGATTTCCTGCTTTGCCGATAGAACTGTTTTATTTCTGCTCCATAGTTATTCAAAGAGGCAGGAAAAAGAAAACGCTCAATAGCCCATCACGCTCCCTCTCAAATGATAAATGTATCACAGAGATGGCAGACTATTTTTACTTTCAGAAGCTAAATTATTCATGTCACTATAAATCTTCCCCTCTCAATAATTTAAAATTGTTCCCAGGCTTTTGCTATCAGTTATAGGGTCAATGCTCCCAAGAGTGGTATTTTGCCTGTAAGTAGAGTCTGGTGGGCAATGTCCCCTGCTGCTGCCACTATCTTAGGGGATGCAAAAGTGAGCTCTTCCTACCATACAGTAGTACCTTAATTATTCCTTTACTTCACCACAACATTGGTCCAATAGATCTTCGTGAGAGAGTGTTTTTTGTTTTCTTTTGTAAGACACAACCAGTTAACAGGTAGTTTAGGTTTTCTGGTATTACTGATTAGTTGATGTTTTTTTCTGCTAGAGTTAGGGTTAAGGTCTGGTTACATCTTACACTTTGACTCAGGGTTAGGCTAGTGTCAAGCAGAAGGTAATAATTCAATTAGCTTTTATTTTTAGGTTAGGAATATGTTAGTATTAGGTGAGATTAAAATAGGGTGGGAGTTAGATGACTGTTAGGCAATACTTGATGGTTATTTAAATGTTAGGTGTCAAGTGAGGATACTGTTAGATGTTGGGTACAGATTTAGTGAGCGTTATGCAACACAAGAGAGACTGGCACCAATCCCCTACATGGGATGTGCAAGCTGATTAATGTTACAACATTATCTATAAAATAGCAGTAGGACCAATTGCCAATAATCTAAATTGTTATCCAGGGCACAATAAATGACATCAGAATACTAGATAAACAGCTACAGCCATTTACTAAAGAGCGTGATTTACAGAAACACATTGTGATCCCTTGGCTTAGTACTGATGCAACCGCTGCCAAGGTAATAGGCGAATGAGAGTACAGAGGCAAAAATGATACTGCAGCCATGCACGAATCCATTTAACTACAGTAAATAGGGATAAAGTGCAAGTGTGTGCATGCTTTCCTAGTATATTGCTTGCCAGCTGGGATGATATCCTGCCTGTATTTATCAAGTACTGTAAATGTGCAGTAACTAGCTGACAATTACAATATTTGGCAACGCAACTTCTGACAGCACTCATGCACGTGCATATGCCAATATCATAGACGTAGTATGAAAAGTGGGACTTTTTAAAATTAAAGCTACATAATATGTTGGTGCTTTATAAATACAATAAATAATAATAATAATAATAATAAAAGAGGACTTGTTTAAAAGCATTGAACTTTATTCCAATCAGTAGCTGATACTCAATCCCTTTCCCATGAGAAATCTTTACCTTTTCTCAAATAGATCATCAGGGGGGGGTCTGTATGGCTGATCTTAAGGTGAAACCACTCCCACAGTGTGATGTCAGGACCTAGGTCCTGACACTTTCCTGTTTGTGAACCTTGTTGCATTGTGGGAAATAATGTCTGTTTCCAACTGCCAAACAACCAGTATCTCCCTTTGTGCAAATGTATATCTATAAAAAAAAACCTTTTTAGGGGGTGTGGTTATAGATAATGGCAGTTGGTGCTGCCGCTTTCTTTTTATGTTTGCCAGTAGTAAAGATGATTACGTGTAGGCTGGTTGTGGATCAAACAATATGAACACATGGCAAATATCAATCAATTATTGATCTCTCTTCTATTTTAATGTCTCATTTTTGCAATGTATTGATTTTTTCCCCCCTCCTTGCTAAAGTTCCTCTTTGAAGAAAAAAAAAAGTATACCTTCTTGCCCACCTAGTTTTCACTAGAATTCACACTGTTTGACCAATGTTTTAGGTATTATTTCTTAAGAATAATATATTCTACCTAATAATTCCTGTAGGTATCTGCATCCATCAGCTGCGTCCGTGTCAGCTGAGTGCGCATGCATGGAGCCACGGGTGCATGCACGGGGTTGCAGGTGCGACACTGTTCGGCGCTCGTTATGTAATGGGCTAAAATCACTAGTTACTATGCCTTTTGGTCTATGATAAGCACTATATGCATTTGTCACAAATTGGGCTTAGTTCTAGTGTCGAGCTCGAATTTCACATAATCATTATTGTGCATCAAAACTTGCAATTACAATGTCAAATCGCAATGCAAAATTTCCAGCAAATTGTAATTTCACTTAGCCCTAATTATGTTCCATAATTTCTTGATTACATGTAATTACATGAAATATGATTCTTTGGGAACAAGTCCATTTTTTTTCAAAAAAGACCTTGTCGTTTATGGGTTATTACTTGATTTGTAAAAATTCAAAGAAAAAAATGTGTTTTAAACTCGGCAAAATGCTAATTTTATATGTACTGAATTTCTGAGTTCTGTAAACACATTTTAAAGGATACCCGAAGTAGTAGTGTAGAGACCGCCACCATCAATAAGTAATTATGCTCTTTGTTAAATAAAAAGACACATAGACATGAGGCACGACGTTTCGGAGGAGTGTCCTCCTTTCTCAAGTGAATGTCAGTGTCTGATTAAAAACAAACAAATACACATTTATATAGTACATCGGCATGGAGTATGAACCAACCACATTAGAGTACGCCTATGGCGACGTTCCTGGCCTTGAGGGGCGGTCTGTTGGCCGCCCTGAGACGATACAGTCTCCCATCTGGTCCGCCTCGTCTAGTAGGCGGTACCAGTATGATGCCATCTGAGATTGTCGGCTGATTGGTCGGCGTCTTTGCACTGTGGGCTGAGCTGCAGGCGCCGCCGTCCGTCTCTGCGCTGTGCTTTTTGGGTAGTCCACGTCAGCGCACATTAGAATATTAAGAATGAAGTTCCCCATCAGGTCCGCTCTGGGTAGCGGACAGGGGATTGGTCGCCATAGGCGTACTCTAATGTGATTGGTTCATACTCCATGCCGATGTACTATATAAATGTGTATTTGTTTGTTTTTAATCAGACACTGACATTCACTTGAGAAAGGAGGACACTCCTCCGAAACGTCGTGCCTCATGTCTATGTGTCTTTTTATTTAATAAAGAGCATAATTACTCATTGATGGTGCCGGTCTCTACACTACTACTTGGATTTGTGAGTCAGGAGTGCTGCCTGACTCTTTGCTCGTGGCACATCATTGAATCTATATACAGGAGTGCTGTCCATCTCTACCTCTGCCAAAGGATACCCGAAGTGACATGTGACATGATGAGATAGACATGTGTATTTACAGTGCCTAGCACACAAATAACTATGCTGTGTTCCTTTTTGTCTTTCTCTGCCTGAAAGAGTTAAATATCAGGTATGTAAGTGGCTGACTCAGTCCTGACTCAGACAGGAAGTGACTACAGTGTGACCCTCACTGATAAAAAATTCCAACTATAAAACACTTTTACTAGCAGAAAATGGCTCATGAGAGCAAGACAGAGGTAAAAAGGGGAATATCTTATCTGTGAGGGTCACACTGTAGTCACTTCCTGTCTGAGTCAGGACAAAGTCAGCCACTTACATACCTGATATTTAACTCTTTCAGGCAGAAAAAGAAAAAAAGGAACACAGCATAGTTATTCGTGTGCTGGCCACTGTACATACCCAATGTCTATCTCATCATGTCACATGTCACTTCGGGTATCCTTTAAGAACATGGACAGCATGGGATCCCTTTTCTCCCATGCGGGGTAGCAGGGGCGTAATTACAGGGGAACAGGCCAGAGCTGTAAGGGAGGCCCATCTACTACTTCATACGCTCTGATAAAGGAATACATCCTTCATATCAGGTGTTTTCCCTGACTACGCTTGTTATGGGTGTGAAGATTATGATGTCCACACTTGCTTTATGATCCTTGCAAGATGGGTCCTGTGTCTGTAAAGGTCAACAGGGATAGGCAAGGGAAACGGTATGAACATTGCGGGGCCCCATCAAAGTTTTGCTGGAGAGTCCCATGATTTGTAGTTACGCCCCTACAGGCTGGTATAGTCAGAATTCAGAGTCCGGATCCCACTCTGAGCTATACCAGCCTACATGGTCCATGATGTGAGGGGCCTCTGAAAGAGAGGGGCGGCAACGCCTCCCCCTTTCCCTAAAGCCCTAGTCCATCATTCTAGTTTTTGCAAACATTGGAACTCAGTATAAATTAAGAGTACCACAGCAAAAAGGAATTTTACTGAATTTAAAAAACATTTTCTTTTGATTTTTCAAAGTTTATTTTCTCAAAACCTTCAAGTACAGAATTTAGACTTGTTCCCATAATTACGTGTAATAATAATTGCGAAATTTTATGCAACATTTTGCATAAGCGAAATTAACACGGTACGATCATCACTAATTTACTAAACTTAGGCTGTGCTGATCTGCTGCAATCAACTCAGTGTAGAGGTTTCGTTTAGTATTAGTCATGAGGTGGGGATTAGGTTAATGTCAGGATTAGGTAAGTGTTAGGCATGAGGTGAGAGTTAGTTAGTTGAGCTATGAGCATCAGGTGGGGATTAGTGTTAGGAATCAAGATTAGGTAGGTGTTAGTCATGGGATAAAAGTTAAATTAGTATTAAGCATCATGTGATTGTTATGTTTGTGTTAGGTATGATTTATAGCCATGACGTGAGAGTTAGTCGCTGGGGACAAAGTAATGGTTCAGTGAGTATTAAGGCCCGTACCCACGATGCGATTTTTTCTGATGATTTTACCAAAAACCCGTGATACTTTGAGCATTTCCGTGATGTGGGTACAGGCCCACGCAAAGTTATTTAGCGTTGCGTGGTGATAACGACCATCACAGCAGATCCTCAACGACTCCGAGGCAAAGTAATGCGATCGTTTGACTACCTGTTCTCATCCGTCGTGTTACCTCATGTGACATCACACATACCCACCAGCTGGAAGATGGATCATTTAATGCTCGTCGTCAGGGAGAACTTCACTCGATCCATCTTCCTCCGTTGGGTAGTGAGTATTTAGCGTTAGGAATTGAGTGAGGACTAGGTATTGCTGCTTCTGGAACCTGCAAAAAAATCTGAAGGGTTTGTGCTTCTCCTTCCTATTTTTATATTCAAGACTATCTGGGTAAACAGAACAGTGTTTTTGTTTTTGTAGGTATACATACTGACAGCAGGGGAGACAGAGTACTACCTTTGCTGTCTCAGGAGAGAATGAAAGCAGAGAACGTATCATGAGAAAATTAAAGAACGAAATAAAGGTATTATAATTATAAAAAGCTAGGGTCTTTTTACAAATATATGCTTCTGAATTGAAGCTGTTAACACGTTGGAAACTTGCATTTTCAGGACTGGACTTCACATTTAGGACGTTGGGATGTGTGAAGGTCTAACTTTAAGTTGCCACAGAAAAAAAAGCTATAGGCTGCTTATTGCAATAAACTATTTTTGACATTAATATGACAAAGCTAATCCTCACTGGGCCTCACACAGCTGCTCCTACACTGGGAGTATTCACAAACCTGTTCACTCTTCCGAGGCCCAGTTTTCTGCGGGAGGCCTCGGCAAACCTAGGGGGATGCAGAAATGAAGCTGACACACTGTAAGGGATATATCAAATTGTGTGGCGTCTCTCTATTAATGATCTGTGAGGTGCTGACTTGCAGACCTCCCTGATTTCTACAGCCTACTGCAATCTCCAAATGCCAGTGCTGCAAGTGGAGGTCATGCAATTGGTCAGAGAAGTGAGGCGCTTCAAAGAGGATGGACACAACTTGACCTCCCCAACTAAGTTGGGAACATAGATCTGACTTTATGCTACCAATATACTTTAATAAACTTGCAATGAGGACTGCCAGTTGTCTCTTATCAAAATAATATTTTCCAACATTCCAATCCATACTGTGTGCACCCCATATGTGAAATATTAATTACAGAATAGAGAGATAGAATAGGTATATTTTACACCTTGAAAGTAATTATGCCTTAATAAATTATCATAGAAAAACAAAATAAGAATAGCTAAGTGGCTAGCATTATGAGTGTACTTAGGGACAGTTTGTCGCCATCCTGACCTTTTTCCTGTTTGGAGCCATGCCTTGTCTTTTACTGGCATTTTTTCTATTTGCCACGCCATCCCCATGCAATTCCATACATTACATTTCTATTCATTCTAACCAAACAAATTTACATGGATCCCTTCCCTACTTCATCTATCTTATGTAATCTTAGGTAGCCATATAACTGAAAATACATAAGCAGATCTATCAGCACAAAAAAAACCCATGAATCAGAATAACTTTTATTCACCAAGCACGACTGGGTTGTGCCTGGAATTGGGGTTGTCACATACAGGGCACACAGTAGATTAGAGAAACTCAATTACAAGTACAGCAGACCAACACAATATACACAATACACAGCAGTGTAAATATGATTGTCGGTAACAGTGAGAAACCTAGGAGGGAGGGCGTGGATAGAGTTCAGGAGGTTGACAGCCGCAGGGAAAAAAATGTTCCTGTGCCTTAAGGTCCTGATGAAGATGGCCCGAAACCTCGGTCTGATGGGAGTTGACTGATGAATCAGTGGCCTGGATGTGAGGGATCACTGGCGATCCTCAGTGCTCTGGAGCGCAGTCTGGAGTTGTAGAAGAGATCCAGAGGGGGGAGGAGTTTCCCACTGATCCTCTCCTCTTATGACCCTCTGTAGTTTGTGTCTGTCGCCAGCGGCAGAGCCAGATTACCAGACCAGGATTGAAGAACAGAGGACAGATTCAAGTAGAAGATCGTCAAAAGCTCCTGGGCCATGTGTCTTTCATTGGTGAAGAAAGAATAGTGCCTGCTGGGCTTTCCTCTGGGTGGAGGCGGTGTTAGCCTTTCAGCTCAGTTCACTTCCAAGTTATCAATTGAAAATGGAAGTGGGGGGGGGAGCATGTGCGCGTGCTTCCTAATGTCAATGATCAATGATGGTTTTGAGGACTTGCTTGTTCCCTCTACACCAGCGGCTTATTCTATCAATCTGCTGACGGTAAGCCTGCTTGTCATTTTTGGTAACAAGGCCAACTATAGTGGTGTCATCAGCAAATGTGATGACTTTGACAGAATTTGCCATGGATCTTCAGTTATAAAGGGAGAAAAGGATCAATGACAGGACACAGCCTTGTGGGGCCCCTGTTGGTAACCCTTGGTTGTTAGCAGATATTCCCCAGCTTGATGACTTGGTAACTGTTGGTAAAAAAAAGTCTGTGATTCACAGGCATAGGGAAGGGTAAGCCTCAAGTGCTGCAAAGTTTATCTGTAGTATGCGGAGGCTAATAGTATTAAAAGCTGAGCTAAAGTCTAAAGGAGGATCCTGGCATATGAATCCGGTCTGTCCAGGTGATTGCTGGTGAGCTCAGGGCAAATATTAATAGCATCATTAGTGGACCTGTTTGCTCTGTATGTGAACTGGAACAGGTCCAGTAGAGCTTAATGAGGGAGAGGACTCCACTTTCAAAGGTCTTCATGGTGATAGATGTAAAAGCCATGGGCCTGAAGTTGTTTAAGTCAATAACTACCTGCTTTTTGGGGACCGGGATGATGGTAGACCTCTTGAAACATGCAGGGACTGGCATTTGGAGTAGATGGAGGTGAGAATGAAAAAGTTTTGCAGTGAAAAAGTTTTCAGGCAGTCTGGTGACATTTCATCAGGGCCTGAGGCTTTCCTAACATTTAACGTTGACAGGGGGCGCAGAACGTCAACCTCGTTCAGAACTGGAGGGGGTGAGCTCTGACTTGGGCCATTGTCATCAGGGGCAGGTGGTGCTGAATGACCTGCAGGTGTCACCTGGTTCTTGAACCTGTGTGAGAAAACGCGGAAAAGCCGCCGCAAGTACTCTGAGTAAGGCGGCTGATTCCGCGTTCAACATGACGGCTTGCGCGCAGGGACCTGCATTTACTGGCCTGACGGAATGCGGAGAAACCGCCGCATGCCCAGAGAATAGGGCGGCGGATTCCGCGTCCGACGCGGCGGTTTGCACGCATAGGCCTACTCCTGTCTGTACTGCTGATCTTTTCATGTGTCCCTGCTTAAACCAGCAGTCCATGTGGGTGCCACTCCTCCTCCTCCTGTGATGGTAGACGACCAACCTGAGTACGAAGTAGAAAAAATTTTAGACTCACGGGTAGTGCAGAACTCGGTACAGTATCTAGTGCACTGGAAAGGGTATGGTATTGAGGAGAGAACATGGGTACCTGATTGACGCATGCATGCGGATGAATTAAAGAAGGTATTTCACGCTCTATATCGTGAGGAACCGGGTAGGAGCTGTCCGGAGTCCACTCCTCAGGGGGGGGGGTACTGTGAGAAAACGCGGAAAAGCCGCCGCAAGTACTCAGAGTAAGGCGGCTGATTCCGCATTCAACATGACGGCTTGCGCGCAGGGACCTGCATTTACTGGCCTGACGGAACGCGGAAAAACCGCCGCATGCCCAGAGAACAGGGCGACGGATTCCGCGTCCGACGCGGCGGTTTGCACGCATAGGCCTACTCCTGTCTGTACTGCTGAACGCGGAGAAAACGCTGCACGCTCAGACAGCGGTGCGGCGGATTCCGCATCCAAAACAGCAGAGGCATTACAACACATGTCTGGTGTGGCTGAGACTGATAGTCCACACAGGTTCAGAAGGACGCGTGCACGCACGGAGAGGCAGAGCATTTATAACAGTCAGAGGGGTGTCAGCTGACCAGGCCGGTCAGCTGACAATTCTTTTAGTTTTCATTGGTCCAGCACTTAGGGGAGGCGCAGGAGAGCGCTGGTGTATATATACTGGGTGCTGGTCATTCCTCTGGTGTCTGGCGTTGCGATCACCACGTGGTAGCACTCAGACCCTGTCAGTATCTGTGTTACATTAGACCAGTTTCCAAGGTGTTGATGACCACGGAACTCACACCTTAGTCTAGGAAATTCTGTTATAAACTGTGTTATTGTCTAGACCAGTTTACAAGGTGTTGATGACCACGGAACTCACACCTTAGTCTAGGAAATTCTGTTATCATCTGTGTTAATATCTAGACCAGTTTCCAAGGTGTTGATGACCACGGGACTCACACCTTAGTCTAGGAATTGTTGATTATTTGTTATGACCTTCTGCTTTCCTGACCATTCCTCTGATCTCTGATTTTGCACCTTGTCATTCTGATACTCTGTTGCTGAACTTGGCTAGTCTCTGGATTCTCCACCCGTCTACTGTCTCTGTACTTTATCTGTCCGTGTGTTAACCACCTGGCCTGCCCGACCTCGAGAACTATCTCTCCTGTTGAGAGATAGTTCACAGATCTGTCAGTGACACTCCCTCATTGGTGTCACTCACGTTCTGTCCTTCATACTCCCGGCCTGACTCCTCCCTGCGGGGAGTTCAGACCAACGGAAGGAACTTGCTGCAGAGCAATACTCCTTATTGCTCTAGCACCTGACATTCAGGTGCGATACTCAAAGTATTTCTGTTGCACCAAAACACTCTCATCACTCAGGTGTCCAGAGGTTAGAGATATATCTGATTATCGGTGATACTGCAGATCATCAATAATCGGGTATATATCTGCATTCTCGTGATACTGCAGATCACCGGTAATCAGATCCTCTCTGTGTTACACCGATCGTTACAACCTGCAGTAAAAATTATTGAGATTCTCAGTTAGCATAGTGCTAGGTTTGCATGTTGGGGAGAGGGGGTTGTAGTTGGACAGGAGGACTATAAAAATGTGTGTTAGACAACTGGATGTGGCTGTATATGTTTTTTCTTATGCTTTTATAATCCGTTCTGTATTCACGAACCATGAACTCAGGAAATGTTTTTTGCCTCTGAAGAAGCGACCTGGTCATAGTTTGCGAAACGTGCGTTTGGCTATTGATATTATGACCAACGTATATTGAGGACTTTTTTACGCTTTATCACTTGTATGACTATTTTTGGCATTACTATTAAAAGTTATATATTATGCATACAATTACTAGGACGAGAAACCCTCAATTTGTATTTTTTTTTTAACTAAATTATTAGAGGGGTGGCCCCTTTCTTCTCAGATACACACACACACACGTGCCAATTTAAGGTGTGCACAATTTACAGCATGTGCCGATTTCAGGTGTGCCCAATTTACAGCATGTGCCGATTTAAGTTATCAGGGCATATAAAGTAAACTGAGTGGTACTTACCGGGGGCTTCCTCCAGCCCCAAGCTCCCAGGACCTCCCTCGCCGCAGCTCTGCCTTCAGCCGTTTGCCGGAGCTCCGACCCGGTCCCCGGCGATGACGTCAGAGCGACCTGGAGGTCGCTCTGTACTGCGCCTGTGCGATCGGCGCTGTCAATCACCGCCACGTGGGCCGGAGCGGACTTCTGCGCCTGCGCAGTCTGCTCCGGCCCAAGTGGCGGTGATTAACAGCGCCGATCGTGCAGGCGCAGTACAGAGCGACCTCCAGGTCGCTCTGACGTCATCGTCGGGGACCGGGTCGGAGCTCCGGCAAACGGCTGAAGGCAGAGCTGCAGCGAGGGAGGTCCTGGGAGCTTGGGGCTGGAGGAAGCCCCCGGTAAGTACCACTCAGTTTACTTTATATGTCCTGATAACTCCTTTAAGGTGTGCACAATTTACAGCATGTGCCAATTTCAGGTGTGCACAATTTACAGCATGTGCTGATTTCAGGTGTGAACAATTTAACGCATGTGCTGATTTCAGCTGTGCACAATTTACAGCATGTGCCAATTTCTGGTGTGCACAACTAACAGCATGTGCCAATTTCAGGTGTACACAATTTACAATATGGAAAGAAAAAAGCAGAAGAAACCTGGTACCAGTATGCGGCAGGGATTGAACGGCCACTGGTGGGCTTACCTGCAGCATGCTTCGGTATGTCACAGGTTCTTGAAAAAGAGAAGACGAAACGGGCACTGCTGCATAAAAGTCCCTTTATTGTGGCCGGGTTACAGAGTGGTTAGCAGTGGGGGGAAGGGGGTTGCCTGACAGTTGTTTCGCAGGTATGTGACCTGCTTCTTCAGAGGCTTCACAATTTACAGCATGTGTGGATTTCTGGTGTGCACAATTTACAGCATGTGCTGATTTAAGGTGTGCACAATTTACAGCATGTGCTAATTTCAGTTGTGTACAATTTACAGCATGTGCCAAATTCAGGTGTGCACAATTTACAGCATGTGCCAATTTCAGTTGTGCACAATTTACAGCATGTGCCGATTTCAGGTGTGCACAATTTACAGCATGTGCTGATTTCAGGTGTGCACAATTTAATGCATGTGCTGATTTCAGGTGTGCACAATTTACAGCATGTGCCGATTACAGGTGTGCACAATTTACAGCATATGCCAATTTCAGGTGTGCACAATTTACAGCATGTGCCGATTTCAGGTGTGCACAGTTTACAGCATGTGCCGATTTCAGTTGTGCACAATTTACAGCATGTGCCAAATTCAGGTGTGCACAATTTACAGCATGTGCCAATTTCAGGTGTGCACAATTTACAGCATGTGCCGATTACAGGTGTGCACAATTTACAGCATGTGCCAATTTCAGGTGTGCACAATTTACAGCATGTGCCGATTTCAGGTGTGCACAGTTTACAGCATGTGCCGATTTCAGGTGTGCACAATTTACAGCCTGTGTCGATTTCAGTTGTGCACAATTAACAGCATGTGCCAAATTCAGGTGCGCACAATTTACAGCATGTGCCAATTTCTGGTGTGCACACTTTACAGCATGTGCCGATTACAGGTGTGCACAATTTACAGCATGTGCTGATTTCAGGTGTGCACAATTTACAGCATGTGCCGATTTCAGGTGTGCACAGTTTAGAGCATGTGCCGATTTCAGGTGTACACAATTTAACGCATGTGCTGATTTCAGGTGTGCACAATTTACAGCATGTGCCAATTTCAAGTGTGCACAATTTACAGCATGTGCCGATTACTGGTGTGCACAATTTACAGCATGTGCTGATTTCAGGTGTGCACAATTTACAGCATGTGACAATTTCAGTTGTGCACAAATTACAGCATGTGCCAAATTCAGGTGTGCACAATTTACAGCATGTGCTGATTTCAGGTGTGAACAATTTACAGCATGTGCCAATTTCTGGTGTGCACAATTTACAGCATGTGCCGATTACAGGTGTGCACAATTTACAGCATGTGCCGATTTCAGGTGTGCACAATTTAATGCATGTGCCGATTTCAGGTGTGCACAGTTTACAGCATGTGCCGATTTCAGGTGTGCACAATTTACAGCATGTGCCAATTTCAGTTGTGCACAATTAACAACATGTGCCAAATTCAGGTGTGCACAATTTACAGCATGTGCCAATTTCAGGTGTGCACAATTTAACGCATGTGCTGACTTCCGGTGTGCACAATTTACAGCATGTGCCAATTACAGGTGTGCACAATTTACAGCATTTGCCAATTTCAGGTGTGCACAATTTACAGCATGTGCTGATTTCAGGTGTGCACAATTTAACGCATGTGCTGATTTCAGGTGTGTACAATTTACAGCATGTGCCAATTTCAGGTGTGCACAATTTACAGCATGTGCCGATTACAGGTGTGCACAATTTACAGCATGTGCCAATTACAGGTGTGCACAATTTACAGCATTTGCCAATTACAGGTGTGCACAATTTACAGCATTTGCCAATTTCAGGTGTGCACAATTTACAGCATGTGCCGATTTCAGGTGTGCACAATTTAACGCATGTGCTGACTTCCGGTGTGCACAATTTACAGCATGTGCCAATTACAGGTGTGCACAATTTACAGCATGTGCCAATTACAGGTGTGCACAATTTACAGCATGTGCCAATTTCAGGTGTGCACAATTTACAGCATGTGCCGATTTCAGGTGTGCACAATTTAACGCATGTGCTGATTTCAGGTGTGCACAATTTACAGCATGTGCCAATTTCAGGTGTGCACAATTTACAGCATGTGCCGATTACAGGTGTGCACAATTTACAGCATGTGCCGATTTCAGGTGTGCACAATTTACAGCATGTGACTATTTCAGTTGTGCACAAATTACAGCATGTGCGAAATTCAGGTGTACACAATTTACAGCATGTGCTGATTTCAGGTGTGCACAATTTAAAGCATGTGCCACTTTCAGGTGTGCACAATTTACAGCATGTGACAATTTCAGGTGTGCACAGTTTGCAGCATGTGCCAATTTCAGGTGTGCACAATTTACAGCATGTGCCGATTACAGGTGTGCACAATTTACAGCATGTGCCAATTTTAGGTGTGCACAATTTACAGCATGTGCCGATTTCAGGTGTGCACAATTTACAGCATGCACCGATTTCAGGTGTGCACATTTTACAGCATGTGCTGATTTCAGGTGTGCACAATTTACAGCATGTGCTAATTTCAGGTGTGCACAATTTACGCATGTGCTGATCACAGGTGTGCACAATTTACAGCATGTGCCGATTTCAGGTGTGCACAATTTACAGCATGTGACAATTTCAGTTGTGCACAAATTACAGCTTGTGCCAAATTCAGGTGTGCACAATTTACAGCATGTGCTGATTTCAGGTGTGCACAATTTACAGCATGTGCCGCTTTCAGGTGTGCACAATTTACAGCATGTGCCAATTTCAGGTGTGCACAGTTTGCAGCATGTGCCGATTTCAGGTGTGCACAGTTTGCAGCATGTGCCGATTTCAGGTGTACACAATTTACAGCATGTGCCAATTTTAGGTGTGCACAATTTACAGCATGTGCCGATTACAGGTGTGCACAATTTACAGCATGTGCCGATTTCAGGTGTGCACAATTTACAGCATGTGCCGATTTCAGGTGTGCACAGTTTACAGCATGTGCCGATTTCTGGTGTGCACAATTTACAGCATGTGCCAATTTCAGTTGTGCACAATTTACAGCATGTGCCAAATTCAGGTGTGCACAATTTACAGCATGTGCCAAATTCAGGTGTGCACAATTTACAGCATGTGCCGATTTCAAGTGTGCACAATTTAACGCATGTGCAGACTTCCGGTGTGCACAATTTACAGTATGTGCCAATTACAGGTGTGCACAATTTACAGAATGTGCCAATTACAGGTGTGCACAATTTAAAGCATTTGCCAATTTCAGATGTGCACAATTTACAGCATGTGCCGATTTCAGGTGTGCACAATTTAACGCATGTGCTGATTTCAGGTGTGCACAATTTACAGCATGTGCCAATTTCAGGTGTGCACAATTCACAGCATGTGCCGATTACAGGTGTGCACAATTTACAGCATGTGCCGATTTCAGGTGTGCACAATTTACAGCATGTGACAATTTCAGTTGTGCACAAATTACAGCATGTGCCTAATTCATGTGTACACAATTTACAGCATGTGCTGATTTCAGGTGTGCACAATTTACAGCATGTGCCGCTTTCAGGTGTGCACAATTTACAGCATGTGCCGATTTCAGGTGTGCACAATTTACAGCATGTGACAACTTCAGTTGTGCACAAATTACAGCATGTGCCAATTTCTGGTGTGCACAATTTACAGCATGTGCTGATTTCAGGTGTGCACAATTTACAGCATGTGCCGATTTCTGGTGTGCACAGTTTACAGCATGTGCCGATTTCAGTTGTGCACAATTTACAGCATGTGCCAAATTCAGGTGTGCACAATTTGACGCATGTGCTGCTTTCAGGTGTGCACAATTTACAGCATGTGCCAATTTCAGGTGTGCACAATTTACAGCATGTGCCGATTACAGGTGTGCACAATTTACAGCATGTGACGATTTCAGAGGTGCACAATTTACAGCATGTGACAATTTCAGTTGTGCACAAATTACAGCACGTGCCAATTACAGGTGTGCACAATTTAAAGCATTTGCCAATTTCAGATGTGCACAATTTACAGCATGTGCCGACTTCAGGTGTGCACAATTTAACGCATGTGCTGATTTCAGGTGTGCACAATTTACAGCATGTGCCAATTTCAGGTGTGCACAATTCACAGCATGTGCCGATTACAGGTGTGCACAATTTACAGCATGTGCCGATTTCAGGTGTGCACAATTTACAGCATGTGACAATTTCAGTTGTGCACAAATTACAGCATGTGCCTAATTCATGTGTACACAATTTACAGCATGTGCTGATTTCAGGTGTGCACAATTTACAGCATGTGCCGCTTTCAGGTGTGCACAATTTACAGCATGTGCCGATTTCAGGTGTGCACAATTTACAGCATGTGACAACTTCAGTTGTGCACAAATTACAGCATGTGCCAATTTCTGGTGTGCACAATTTACAGCATGTGCTGATTTCAGGTGTGCACAATTTACAGCATGTGCCGATTTCTGGTGTGCACAGTTTACAGCATGTGCCGATTTCAGTTGTGCACAATTTACAGCATGTGCCAAATTCAGGTGTGCACAATTTGACGCATGTGCTGCTTTCAGGTGTGCACAATTTACAGCATGTGCCAATTTCAGGTGTGCACAATTTACAGCATGTGCCGATTACAGGTGTGCACAATTTACAGCATGTGACGATTTCAGAGGTGCACAATTTACAGCATGTGACAATTTCAGTTGTGCACAAATTACAGCACGTGCCAAATTCAGGTGTACACAATTTACAGCATGTGCTGATTTCAGGTGTGAACAATTTAACGCATGTGCTGATTTCAGCTGTGCACAATTTACACCATGTGCCAATTTCTGGTGTGCACAATTTACAGCATGTGCCGATTACAGGTGTGCACAATTTACAGCATGTGCCAATTTCAGGTGTGCACAATTTACAGCATGTGCCGATTTCTGGTGTGCACAGTTTACAGCATGTGCCAATTTTAGGTGTGCACAATTTACAGCATGTGCCAATTTCAGTTGTGCACAATTTACAGCATGTGCCAAATTCAGGTGTGCACAATTTACAGCATGTGCCAAATTCAGGTGTGCACAATTTACAGCATGTGCCGATTTCAGGTGTGCACAATTTAACGCATGTGCTGACTTCCGGTGTGCACAATTTACAGCATGTGCCAATTACAGGTGTGCACAATTTACAGCATGTGCCAATTACAGGTGTGCATGTTATGATCGCTTATGCAGCGTTTACTGCTGACTGCAGTGGTATTGCAAACCAAGCAGTTCTAATGTCATTACATGCATTTGCTTGCATAGTTTGGTTTGCACTTGAACTGGTTGCTGATTCCATCTGCAGTCGCTCTGAGGTTAATGACAGTTTAATATGCTTTTGTGTAAACAGACATTGTCTGCTGCAGTGGAGGGGCAGTCCCTTTCCTGCAGGCTGCATATCATTGTCTGCCTTTTCCTGCTATCAGCCTGTGATTAATTACCATTCACTTGTGTGGGAATCTGCAGGTCTGCTCCCATTGGATGACCTCAGTATAAAGAACTGCTTCCTGCAATGTCTCATGGGCTACCATAGTCTCAGATCCTGTCTGTTACTCTGCCCGTGCCCCACCTCGTTCCTAGTCCGTGTGGACTGCGCTGACTCCTGCGAAGGGGTCAGCGAGTCCTCCTAGTTCTGCTCTTGTTTCTAGAAGTTGTTACTTTGCTTGTCTTGTGTCATATATTGGTTCATCGCCAATATATACGCATACTTGCACGTTTATTATTTTCCTTGTATTCGTGTTACGTTGATACATCGGTGTCGCTGATATATACGTACACGAACTGTTTATTTCCTGTGTTCGGTTAGTCAGTTTTCCAGCACGTTTTGGTGGTTTGCGCGTACCGTGAGCACCCGTGCTGAGCTAGTTATCCTGTTCCTGGTCCTGTTTGTGGATTGCGTTCATCTCTGCGAAGAGATAACGAATCCTTCTGAATCCTGTTCTGTTACTGTTTGTGGATTGCGTTCATCTCTGCGAAGAGATAACGAATCCTTCTGAATCCTGTTCTGTTACCGTTTGTGGATTGCGTTCATCTCTGCGAAGAGATAGCGAATCCTTCTGAGTCCTGTTCCCTGTATTACTCCAGTCCTAGTCAGCGTTCCTGCTTATGTCATATATCGGTTCATTGCCGATATATACATATGTTAGTCAGACGTTACAAATAGTTTCATTGATAGCTGTAATTGTAATACGCTAGGAAAACATACTTATTGTATATTTATCTGTGTTACGTTCATCTATCTTGATCCTGCTATTTCCTGACTATCCTGTCCTGTCTTTGTGAGGCACGCCATCGCCGCAACGCATTGGCTGCCTCATTCCAGTCTGTCTGGTTTTGGACGCTTGCTGTCGCTAAGTAGCCGCTAGCTAGCAAGCGTTCATTCTGTCTACCTGTCCTGATCTCCTCAGTTCTGGTTTATGCGCTCAGCGCTACTTTGCGCTGAGACGTTATAACGAAAGCATTGTTTGTGGCTGTCAGATCTGCACCGGCTCTGTGCGCCACAATCTCCTATTGGAGTCAGTCCTCTCCTCCACTAAACTGGGGATATCCTGATTCCTTGTGCTAGTGTGTGTACCTACTTCACGTCAGCTTATGTGTTGCATGCTGACTGTGGAGAATACACCTCCAAGCTTAACATTATGGTAGCCCCTTTACCAATCCCCATTGTGGGGGGGGGGGGGGGTTTCCCAGCAAAGATGACACTGTTTGTTATGGTTCCTGTTCCTTTAAGAAATTTGAGAAGCTAAATTCTGAAACAGAAAATGAGTTTTTTTTCTGAATGTACCAGGTTTTTGGCCAATCCCGAGCTCCAGGCTACTCCTGTTTCAAAGTGGGCCCCCCAGTTAATTTATGTTTTGTTTAAGGGAAATTTGTTCCAGTGGGCGTACGATGTCTTGGATCATACCAATTTAAAAGAGAGACTACTGGAATTTCTAGCGTTTGTGATCCATAACTGGCTGCGCAAAACCGATTTGCCTAGCCCTTTTGATAAGCTCCTGGCAGCTTGTCAATCAGCTGCTCCTTCTACTGCCTACAAAAATAATCAGCAAGCAGATAATTGTTCTGATAACTTTTCTTCTGCTAAGGCAGCAGGGTCTAAAGCCAAACGTAAACGCTCCAAAAGAAAAGCGTTACAATCAGCGGAGTCGTTGCCCTTGGCGACTGCGCATCAGATCTGTAATGAGACTCCGCTAGTAGCAGATAATGAAATTCAGTCACCATTCAGGGGAGTCAAATGGACCTATGAAACTACTAATGAACTTTCATTGCTAGCCAGGGAAAATAAAAGTTCTTGTTTAAATGAATTATCTGAATATGATTATGAAGATATATTACAGAGTATTGAACAGATCAATTTATTCGTGCAGCAAGGGAAATTTGCATACACTACAGTTCAACACTTGCTACAGGTATTGGAGATCCTTAGGAATAAGAAATCGGCCAATCACCTGCTAAATAACCCAATGTATGTTTCTGCCACTAAGGGCTGGTGCACACCGAGCGGCTTTTTGGGCGTTTTCAGATCCGCTTGCGGCTGCGGATCTGCTTGGTCAATGTATCTCAATGGGGTGGTGCACACCAGAGCGGCAGGCGTTTTGCAGAAACGAAAAATGCCTGGGTGAGGCATTTTTTGGATTTCGGATGCGTTTCTGCCTCAATGTTAAGTATAGGAAAAACGCAAACCGCTCTGAAAAACGCCTGTTCAGAGCGGTTTTGCAGGCGTTTTTGTTACAGAAGCTGTTCAGTAACAGCTTTACTGTAACAATATATGAAATCTACTATACTGAAAACCGCAGCAGCAATCCGCAAAACGCTAGCAAAACGCCTCATAAAAATAAAAAAAGCGTTTAAAAATCTGCTAGCGTTTTGCGGATCTGCTTGCGGTTTTTGGTGTGCACCAGCCCTAACACATTTGCAAACTATGATCATCTTGAATGCCCAGCTGTTAAATATGCATGGGATCCTCCATTTGAGAAAGGAGAGATGGAAGCCCTGGTCTATGAATGGAAGAAAGATGCAAGTTCATTTTGTCAGTTTTACAGTGCAAAAAGTGAATTAGTATTGAATGCATGCATTAAGTCTGCCTATAACCTAATAAAAACTGGTGTGTGTGGGTATGACTTTGTGGTTCCATTGATCGATGTGTGGAAGATGATTTTGGACGATTTTTATGCGATTCAATCAGTTGATACCAGGGAAGACACACTGTCAATTGGAGACTGTCCCACTTCTCCAGTTACTGAGTCCCTGCCATGTCTTGTGAATGTTCCTGTAACTCCACCCTGTACCATGGATAACTCAGTGTTACTTCCCAGTAAAACAGAAGCCACTGATACTTTCTTAACTTTGCCCTGCACAAATTTCTCAGCAGAGAATCCAGAGGTCCTGCTGACTTCTGAGTCCAGCCTAGCCAGTACTCATGAGTCTTTGTTCAGTGAAACAGACACCAGAAAAATCTTGCCTGTCTCTGCAAACACTTCTGCAGAAATTACCTGTGTTAATAAAGTTCAACTTCTGTCTGATCCAGCAGATGCCAGTAGATGCACTACATTAGTTTTTGAGTCCCAGCAATCCTGTCTAGAAACCTCAGAACCCCAGCATCTGAATTTTCCAATTTTACAATTGAATAGTGCTTCAGATGCACAAACTTTGTGTCTTGATCTTCCTGTCTCTACACCTCGCTCTAGTTTCATGAATAGCTCAGAGCATCTGCTATGTGAACCTGAAATCGTAGAATTATTACCTTGTTCAGAAAATGTTCTAGTAAATTTGCCCTGTACCATGAATTGTGCAGTAGATCTTCCCAATGAAACTCAGGTCACAGAATCATTATGCTGTCCAGCAGGTGCTTCCATGGTTTTGCCCTGCAATATGGACTGTTCAGTGATCCTGTCCAGTGAAGCTGTGGTCGCAGAGTCTTATGCTTCACCCAGTACTTTGGATACTTCAAACCCTCTAGCAGAGGAGTCTGAGGCACTGCTTACCTCAGTTGGTGTTGCAGTAATATTCACTTGTCTAGCAGCTGTTTTGGAATTACAGTCTGCTCTAATAAAACTTGATGAATTTCTGCCCAGCAAAGCAGAAGCCATTGAAATATTGTCCTCGTCAGCAAGTGTTTTAGATACCTTGCCCTGTACACAGTCTGATTTAACCAATGTTGTTGAGCCCCTCTCCAGTGTTGTAACAGCCGAGGAACTCCAGCCCTGTCCTCTGAATGTTTCAGAAGTCTTGCCCTGTAACATGGATAATTCTGACTCGCTGGAAAAAATAATAGAAATCTCAGAATTTCAGTCCGGGTTAATGAGTGTTTCTGAAACCCAGCCCTGTATCCTGGAAAATTCTGGTTTTCTGCCCGGTGTGGCAGTAGTTCCAGAGTCCCCTTCCTGTCCAGTGAGTTTCTCAGTTTTGCCTAGTTCAGTGGGGATTGCTGCATTATTGACTTGTTTTGCAGCCCTTCATGAGCTCCAATCCAGTGTATTTGATGAGTCTCTGTCTAGTCCAGAAGAAGCTATGGGAACCTTGTCTAGTTCAGTGCATACATCAGAAGATTTGCCCTGTCTTGTAAATGCCCCTGAACATGATTTGTTAATAACCCTGCTGGAATCAGCGACATCTAAGTCTGATCCTGCAGTTTTTAGTGAGAATCCAGTAACTGTGAAGTCTAGTCATGATGAATTTTTTTTGCCCAGTTCTGGTTTCGGTCCTGTCTTGACTGACTTTGAGGTTCGCAGTTCCTTGACATGCCCAGAGGTTTCTCTTGTGCCGGTGTGCCCAGATGTGCTTCGTATGCCAGAGTGCCCAGATGTGTCTGTGTTAGCGTGCTCACGTGCTTCCCTAGTGGAGACATGTTCTGATGTTGCCGGTTGGCCTGCATGCCCGGAGATGGTTCTGGTCCCTAAAAGCCCTGATCTTGATGTTTGTCCTTGTGACCCTGACTCTGGAGTTGCCCTGGGTTCCATAGGGGTTCTTGATGGTTCTCCATGTGAGCCTAAGGGGCGTTCTGACCTGTGGGGATCTCTTTGGAGCTTCCAAGTGTTCTGGGAGATCTCTGAGGAAACTTGTCCTGGTACCTTGGACTGGTTCAACAGTGGGTTTTGTGTTGGTAAGGACAGTTCCGGTGGGCATTGCAAAGGCTTTGGCGTTTTTTGGACGGTCCTTGGAAGGCGGTGGGTATCGCTCAGAGAGTTTCTTGGGGTTGTTTTCTGGAAGTCGTGGTTCTGATGGGTGTCACACTGAGGCTTGTAGTGCTGACGGGCATGGTTCGGTAGGTTCTGGTTCCAATTGGTCTAGTTTTGGTGAGACTGATTCGGGAATTTGGTTTTGTCGGGCTGATCCGACCTTCATGAATTTTCAGTCAGATCAGTTTGCTGGATTTCCCACTTCTGATTTTTTGGTTTGGGTGGTTCAGGAGAAATATGTCAGTTTTTATAGGCGTCCAGAGGCCGCGTTTAAGGGAGGGGGTACTGTTATGATCGCTTCTGCAGCGTTTACTGCTGACTGCAGTGGTATTGCAAACCAAGCAGTTCTAATGTCATTACATGCATTTGCTTGCATAGTTTGGTTTGCACTTGAACTGGTTGCTGATTCCATCTGCAGTCGCTCTGAGGTTAATGACAGTTTAATATGCTTTTGTGTAAACAGACATTGTCTGCTGCAGTGGAGGGGCAGTCCCTTTCCTGCAGGCTGCATATCATTGTCTGCCTTTTCCTGCTATCAGCCTGTGATTAATTACCATTCACTTGTGTGGGAATCTGCAGGTCTGCTCCCATTGGATGACCTCAGTATAAAGAACTGCTTCCTGCAATGTCTCATGGGCTACCATAGTCTCAGATCCTGTCTGTTACTCTGCCCGTGCCCCACCTCGTTCCTAGTCCGTGTGGACTGCGCTGACTCCTGCGAAGGGGTCAGCGAGTCCTCCTAGTTCTGCTCTTGTTTCTAGAAGTTGTTACTTTGCTTGTCTTGTGTCATATATTGGTTCATCGCCAATATATACGCATACTTGCACGTTTATTATTTTCCTTGTATTCGTGTTACGTTGATACATCAGTGTCGCTGATATATACGTACACGAACTGTTTATTTCCTGTGTTCGGTTAGTCAGTTTTCCAGCACGTTTTGGTGGTTTGCGCGTACCGTGAGCACCCATGCTGAGCTAGTTATCCTGTTCCTGGTCCTGTTTGTGGATTGCGTTCATCTCTGCGAAGAGATAACGAATCCTTCTGAATCCTGTTCTGTTACTGTTTGTGGATTGCGTTCATCTCTGCGAAGAGATAACGAATCCTTCTGAATCCTGTTCTGTTACCATTTGTGGATTGCGTTCATCTCTGCGAAGAGATAGCGAATCCTTCTGAGTCCTGTTCCCTGTATTACTCCAGTCCTAGTCAGCGTTCCTGCTTATGTCATATATCGGTTCATTGCCGATATATACATATGTTAGTCAGACGTTACAAATAGTTTCATTGATAGCTGTAATTGTAATACGCTAGGAAAACATACTTATTGTATATTTATCTGTGTTACGTTCATCTATCTTGATCCTGCTATTTCCTGACTATCCTGTCCTGTCTTTGTGAGGCACGCCATCGCCGCAACGCATTGGCTGCCTCATTCCAGTCTGCCTGGTTTTGGACGCTTGCTGTCGCTAAGTAGCCGCTAGCTAGCAAGCGTTCATTCTGTCTACCTGTCCTGATCTCCTCAGTTCTGGTTTATGCGCTCAGCGCTACTTTGCGCTGAGACGTTATAACGAAAGCATTGTTTGTGGCTGTCAGATCTGCACCGGCTCTGTGCGCCACAATCTCCTATTGGAGTCAGTCCTCTCCTCCACTAAACTGGGGATATCCTGATTCCTTGTGCTAGTGTGTGTACCTCCTTCACGTCAGCTTATGTGTTGCATGCTGACTGTGGAGAATACACCTCCAAGCTTAACAGTGCAGAATTTAAAGCATTTGCCAATTTCAGGTGTGCACAATTTACAGCATGTGCCGATTTCAGGTGTGCACAATTTAACGCATGTGCTGATTTCAGTTGTGCACAATTTACAGCATTTGCCAATTTCAGGTGTGCACAATTCACAGCATGTGCCGATAACAGGTGTGCACAATTTACAGCATGTGCCGATTTCAGGTGTGCACAATTTACAGCATGTGACAATTTCAGTTGTGCACAAATTACAGCATGTGCCAAATTCGCGTGTACACAATTTACAGCATGAGCTGATTTCAGGTGTGCACAATTTACAGCATTTGCTGCTTTCAGGTGTGCACAATTTACAGCATGTGCCAATTTCAGGTGTGCACAGTTTGCAGCATGTGCCAATTTCAGGTGTGCACAATTTACAGCATGTGCCGATTTCAGGTGTGCACAATTTACAGCATGTGCCAATCTTAGGTGTGCACAATTTACAGCATGTGCCGATTTCAGGTGTGCACAATTTACATCATGCGCCGATTTCAGGTGTGCACAATTTACAGCATGTGCCGATTTCAGGTGTGCACAATTTACAGCATGTACTGATTACAGGTGTGCACAATTTACAGCATGTGCCGATTTCAGGTGTGCACAATTTACAGCATGTGCCAATTTCAGGTGTGCACAATTTACAGCCTGTGCCAAATTCAGTTGTGCACAATTTACTGCATGTGCCAAATTCAGGTGTGCACAATTTAACGCATGTGCCGATTTCAGGTGTGCACAATTTAAAGCATGTGCCAATTTCAGGTGTGCACAATTTACAGCATGTGCCGATTACAGGTGTGCACAATTTACAGCATGTGCCTGTCATGATATGACATGAGGATTGTCCATAAACAGTGAGCAGACATGGAATCCAATGACGAACACTTTATTCTGATCCATACATCAGAGAACTTCCATCAATACAGGAGCATACAGCTTTCACCTAGCTGTCGCACACCAGAATGACTCCCTCTCTCTCTACCAGACAGTATATCAATTTAGCAAACAGACATCAAATGTTAGCAGATGATAAGAGCAAGGCCAGTCTGCTAACAGACAATAGGACAATGGCAAATGCCCCACCTGACTCCAGTAATTTACAATCACTGCAGAGACATAGCCTAATCACAGCAAACAAACAATGCAGGAATAAAATACAATTAGAAAAACACAGTCATAACATATACCATATCACATTCCTCCCCCATACATTCCTGGACCCCCAAGTGAACCCATTAGTTGGGTGAGACTGAGGTACAGGTATGTGGCAATTCTGTCCATCTACTCCTTCTCAGTCTAGGTGGGAGTTCATAATTAATTGTCCTTGTCTTCATATGTGCTGGTTGCACTTTTACTCGCTGTCCACATATGATTTGTCCATTCAATTCAAACACAGCTTTCGCTGCATCGTCCGGACTCTCAAACTCAACAAAGCCAAATCCAGGTGGACTCCTGGAGACCCAGATATGGCGCACAGGTCCATAGTGGCCAAACGCTTGCCTCAACTCCCACTTGTTGCTTTGGCTTCCCAAGTGTCCAATGTACACCTTGGAATTTGTCCTGCAAGCTCCATGGGACTGGGCACAGTCAGATGAGTCACTGGTCAAAATATTATTTGACACACGAACATAATTAACCCCTCTGGCATCTTCTCTTTCCGCTATTGTTCTTAAGAGTGGGGAAACATCTGTGGAATTGGTTGCCACATTCCTGCCAACAGCAGGCTGAGGACTCCGAGCAGTTCCATTGTCTCTGATGACATGCGGGCATGCTGCTACCAGGTGCTCAGTCGACCCACAGCCAAAACACGACTTCCTCACCTGGTTCCTTACATCAGCTGATGTGGCAGAACTCCTCTCTGGATTGGTTGGCCTGGGCTTTACACTCGATGCTGTCCTGGATGCTTCACAGACACACAAATCCTCTGATAGATGACACACCTGGGACCGGTTCTCCACAAACTGATCGGCCAGCTTTGCAGCCTCCCTCATTGTTGGAGCGTTCCGATCCAGCACCCACATTGTCACCACTGGAGGACAGCAGCTCAGGAATTGTTCCCTCAAACACAGTTCTTTTAAGTCCTCCAAAGTCCTGACACCACTGCCCTGAATCCACTGATTAAACATGTGTGTCAGCTTCACTCCAAATTCAGCAAAAGACTCTTTTGAGGTCTTAAACAAGCATCGGAAAGACCGTCTGTATGCCTCTGGAGTTTTGGCATACCGAGCCAGCAATGCCCGTTTCACTTCCACAAAGTTAATTCTTTGCTCCAGAGGCAGCAATTTAAAAGTGTCACTGGCACGTCAGCTTTCCTAACAAAATGCGATGCCACTCACTAGTTGGAATACAGTGTGTCTCACAAATGAGTTTAAAAGTTTCCAAGTAGGCATCAATTTCCTCTTTACTTTCATCAAACATGGGGAATATGGAATACAGTCTGACAGTGTCCATATGTGGCTGTGACATTCTCCCCTGAGATCTGTTCACATTCTGTGCCATCATCTCACTCAGCACTCTGAGCAATGCGTGAAGCATGTCCTCACCTCTGGCAACACCTTCCTGGGTCTGTTCCTGAGACTGTTCCTCCGAGCCTTCATCGGTCTGCACATCTCCACCTTCGCTTGGTGCCTCAGCATTACTGCTAGCTTGTATCCTCTCCATCAAAAGTTCCACAAGCTGAGGTTTCTTCAGCCCATCAGGATGTAAGCCCCTCTTACGACATAATTTCCGAAAGGTAGTGATTACCAGCTCCTGCAGCATCTCCTCCATGCTTCTGGTCTTCCAAAGTCTGCTCTGTCCCACCACTGCCACCAATATGTCATGATATGACATGAGGATTGTCCATAAACAGCGAGCAGACATGGAATCCAATGATGAACACTTTATTCTGATCCATACATCAGAGAACTTCCATCAATACAGGAGCATACAGCTTTCACCTAGCTGTCCCACACCAGAATGACTCCCTCTCTCTCTACCAGACAGTATATAAATTTACCAAACAGACATCAAATGTTAGCAGATGATAAGACCAAGGCCAGTCTGCTAACAGACAATAGGACAATGGCAAATGCCCCGCCTGACTCCAGTAATTTACAATCATTGCAGAGACATAGCCTAATCACAGCAAACAAACAATGCAGGAATAAAATAGAATTAGAAAAACACAGTCATAACATATACCATATATCACAGTGCCGATTTCAGGTGTACACAATTTACAGCATGTGACAATTTCAGTTGTGCACAGCATGTGCCAATTTCAGGTGTACACAATTTACAGCATGTGCTGATTTCAGGTGTGAACAATTTAACGCATGTGCTGATTTCAGCTGTGCACAATTTACAGCATGTGCCAATTTCTGGTGTGCACAATTTACAGCATGAGCTGATTTCAGGTGTGCACAATTTACAGCATGTGCCGATTTCAGGTGTGCACAATTTACAGCATGTGCCAATTTCAGTTGTGCACAATTTACAGCATGTGCCAAATTCAGGTGTGCACAATTTACAGCATGTGCCGATTACAGGTGTGCACAATTTACAGCAT
Source organism: Hyperolius riggenbachi (assembly GCF_040937935.1). Lineage (NCBI taxonomy): Eukaryota > Metazoa > Chordata > Amphibia > Anura > Hyperoliidae > Hyperolius > Hyperolius riggenbachi. The sequence continues at coordinate 134,042,479 of NC_090654.1, forward strand.
GTGCCGATTTCAGGTGTGCACAATTTAACGCATGTGCTGCTTTCAGGTGTGCACAATTTACAGCATGTGCCAATTTCAGGTGTGCACAATTTACAGCATGTGCCGATTACAGGTGTGTCAGTAGGGATGCCTAAAGTTCTTACAAAGGTGTGCATGAGTGATATACTGCTGCTGTCGTACAGGTGCCTCTAACCAGATCCTTAAAACACCAGAGATACAGAACACATTGATTTCCGCTTTACCCAGGGTCCTTGTAGCATCTCCATTGTGCACAATACCATTACCCCCCTCCCCTTCCCATAAGAACAGCGCACATCACATCATATGGTATACCCTAGAAACACTTCTGTACAAAACTCGTCTCCCAAATTACCATTATTGGTACTTATATGCATGCATTATTGAAGGGGGTTGAAGGAAGTAGTATCAGCCACACTTGCCATTTGGGGAAGGGAGGGGAGAGATATGCTAGTCACACTTCTTAAAGTGGAATATAACCCTGCATTTCATCTTTGCACTAAAACATTTACAGCATATTTTATGCAACAAGCATTTTTTTTTTACTAGACCAGCATTGGAAGGGTTACACACAGAGCTTAAAAGTTCAGTGCAGTGAAATGCTGCCGCATCCGAACTTCAGATAATGTTATATTGTGTTTACTTAAATGTATCAAGTGAGGAATGTGACACATTCTCTGACTGCGGAGAAGCTGCTGGAGACAGAGAGACACTGAAAGCGTGTCTCCCTGCAAAACAGCAATGAATAAAACCAGTTATTGATAAAATGCAAAGTCAGCTCACAAAGCAAAAAACTGTACTTTTGGAAACCTATAACTTTTAAATGAATAATACTTATGAACAAATGCAAATATGGCATATAAAAAGTAGGTAAACATGTTTTTATTGAATATTATGTCAGGGTTTTAAACCGCTTTAAAGGGAAGGTTCAAGCAAAATAAAAAAATGAGTTTCACTTACCTGGGGCTTCTGCCAGCCCCATGCAGCCATCCTGTGCCCTCGTAGTCACTCACTGCTGCTCCAGTCCCCCGCTGGCAGCTTGCCGACTTCGGAGGTCAAGGGACGCATTGCGTACATTTTTACGCATTCTCGCTAGTGCAGGAACATTACCACATACATTTTTACGCATTACTGGTTCAATGCGTAAAAATGTACGCATTGAACCAGTAATGCGTAAAAATGTATGTAGGCAAAAGGAAGTATTCCGCTACACCGAGGTTGGGTTAAAAGCCATGTTTTCAACTTTTATTGACACATCAGTAGGCACACACAAGGCTGACGCGTATCGGAGCTCTAAAAGGCTCCTTAATCATAGCCAGCATAGACAAAAACTACACAGGTTTAAATAGTAAGGTGCCCGCCCACAAGGGGTATGGCTACCTCTTTAAAGAGACATAGACAATTTAAACATATAAACAATATGTAAAATCCATTAAGAAACCAGAGATGACATGGTTGAGCATCAAAGTCAAGTATACAGTAAGCATAAATTCCTTAAGTCACATTTGTACAAAACTTATGATATATAGTTAGTAACATATGATACATAAGGAGATGCATAAGGTTGAGGACGTTAATGGAAAAGTAAACAAAAAGAAAGGAGGAGAAAAGGGGGGAGAAAGAACACCTGGTTCAGATTCTAGATGATTAGGTTCTTACATCATAGGTTAGGCTAATATCCATTTTGGAATTCAACCCTGTGGGCAAACGTGTGCCCAGTCTCCAGATCCAGAATGCCTCACGTTTAAGTAATAACCTGCGTAGATCCCCCCCTCTAGGTGAGAGTACCACTCTCTCTAGTCCCTGAAACATGAAGCCGGTCATAACACCCTGGTGTTCTCTCAGAAAATGCTTGGAGACACTGGAGATCTGGGTGATATATGATTCATTCCTCAGACATCTGCCAGCTCCATTATAATGTTCCGAGATGCGTTGTCTCAGAGGGCGGGTGGTACACCCCACGTACTGCAGACCACAAGCAGCGCAGGTTGTCTCTACTAAAAATGTATGTGTTAATATTCCTGCATTAGCGGTAATGCGTAAATATGTACGCAATGCGTTCGCCGACCTCCGAGGTCGGCAAGCTGCTAGCAGGAGACTGGAGCAGCAGTGAGTGACTACGAGGGCACAGGCTGGCTGCATGGGGCTGGTAGAAGCCCCAGGTAAGTGAAACTCATTTTTTTATTTTGCTTGGACCTTCCCTTGAAGCGAGTGGAAAATGGTGAACAAACTTAGATGACCTGCAAATTTGATCAAAGTGATCAAATCTGCTTGGAGAATGAATATGTGTATGGGCAGGTGACCATGCACTATACAATTATTATTATTTAGTATTTATATTTATTTATAACAATTAGTCGTAGATCAGGTATATGATTGATATAATCCAGTATTACAGTTCATGGAACCATAAAGCTGTTTATTGAATAACAAAGCTTAGCCGAGAAAGGCTGTGCAATTAAAAGCTGTTAGAACCCAAAGCCAGGCTGTGAGAGAGACTGCAGAACACCAGGCACAGAACAGAGCTACAGTATGAACTGGAGATGACTAGGCTGCAGCTTCAAAACCCCAAATTGCCCACGTAGTCTTCTTGAACAGTGAGAGGAACCTTTATTTGTGAGCCCTAACATTACATTTCCTTGCATGGAAAAGTAAAAAGACATTGACATTACCATGTTTGCGCTCAAATGGAATGGAAATGGAAAACATTAGTAATCAAAGCATTGCAGTATTTTACATTAATCTGATTCACTGATCATCAAAGGTTTTTTCCTTGGAACTGTTCCCTACTCTAACCAACACCACTCAGCATGCAAGCAGACATTTCAGCATCATACCTCTATTGGGAGCATACTTGTAGTTCTTAACCGTTACTTAACGGACAACTGTAGTGAGAAGAATATGGGGGCTGCCATATCTATCTCCTTTTAAACAATATTAGTTGCCTTGCAATCAGAGCAGGGACAAGGTCCTCCAGCACCCAAGGCTGAGACACCAAAGTGCGCCCCTCCATCCCTCCCACCCCAGCTGTCACACACTGATTGCTATTAGACTAAGAGGGCCACAGGGCCCACAACCTCCCCAACACCTTAATATCTAGTTATCTGGCTTGCAGTCACTGCTATGTATCCCCTTTTCTTATTTCTTTCTGCTTCATACACAATTAGGAATGACAGCTGAATGAATTGTGCGCCCCCTCCTACACTGCGCCCTGAGGCTGGAGCCTCTCCAGCCTATGCCTCGGCCCGGCCCTGCTTGCAATTCAGCTGAATGATTTAGCTGCAGTAGTGTCTGAATAACACCAGAAACAAGCATGCAGGTAATCTTGTCAGGTCTGTCAATAATTTAGAAAAAATCTGCATTTGCTTGTTCAGGGTCTATGGCTAAATGTAATAGAGGCAAATGATAAGCAGGAGAGCCAGGCAACTGGTACTGCTTAAAACAGGGGTCAGGAACCTTTTTTGGCTGAGAGAGCCATAAATGCCCCATATTTAAAATGTAATTCTGTGAGAGCCATACCATATGTTTCAAACTGGGACAGTAGGGCTCACGTCCCTGCTGCCATGGTGATGTGTATCCGCCGGGCAGCGGAAGTTAAGACACGTCATCAGCTTCTCTTGGGTTTTAGCAACATCAGCAATTTCCCCGAGAGCCAGACAGGAGAAATACCGACTAACAGCTTGTACAATTAGCTTGCTGACTTGGGGGTTGATTCACTTTGTAGGACGAGATCCCCGCACTTTGATTGGCCCAATAGGCTGCCTGTCAAGTGCAGGGGATCTCGAACTGCAAAGTCACTGGACCTAACAGGGTCCAGAGTGGGGCAATTGGAGCGGCCGTTAGTTTTGAGGTAGCGTGAGTAAGTTAGTAGTGCATGTTACAGCAGTAGCGTGCCTACTTTGAAGATTTTACTTGCTCTGCCACACTAAGCTGCGCTGCTTGAGCCGTGTAGCTTAGTGAATCAACCCCTACTGATTTGTCTGTGAGCCAGATGCAGCCATCAAAAGAGCCACATCTGGCTCCCGAGCCATAGGTTCCCTACCCCTGGCTTAAAAGAAAATAAATATGTCAGCCTCCATATCCCTCTCATTTCAGTTATGTGTGTTCTACCAGTCATATAGGGGGTTGGGAGGGCCCCCATGCTAATTTTGCGGGGAGTCCTGTGAATTGTTGGTACAACATGGCTCAAACTGACACTGTCACCAGTGTGTTTCTCTGGATGTAAAGACAGTGTGCTGTTGTTCTTTTGCTGCACATTTGAAACTCTCAAGGGCCACAAAAAAATGGCATGAAGTTACACATTCGGCCCATGGGTGTTGAGTTTGACACCAGTGCTCTATATCCTCAAATATAAATAAGGATGTAATATGCCATACAATCTACAAATTCATACAAATCAATTAAATCTACAATGCTGCAGAAGGAATAGGAACACACGCAAAACTGCAGTCAATTCCCCCCCCCCCCCCCAAAAAAAACAAACAAACCTTAAACCTAGACATCTAAAACTCTAAGTTAGGCAGGAACACTCAAAAGACAATGTAGGCTGAAACAACAGAAAGCTCCTAGGCCGCCAGGAAAGCCAAAAGTACAAAGTGAGTAGGAACAACCCAAATTCCAAAATGGGCTGGAACACCCAATACTCCTAGCTGCACGGGGACCTACAAAATTCCAAGGTGACTGGGAATACCCAAGACTTCAAGATGGGCAAGAGTTCAAAAAATCCAAGGTGGTCTGGAACACACAAAATCAAAGGATACCCAAAACTCCATGGTGGTCTGGAATGGCCAAAAGTCACGTTGGGCAGAGACAACCAAAAGTGAAAAAAGAGAGCCATAACTCCAAGGTGAGCATAGGCAACCAAAATTACAAGATGAACACAGAAAATTAAGAAAAAACTCCAAGGTAAGTACAAAACCCCCAAGTCGGATAGGGACACCCAAAACTCGAAGCTGGGCAGGAACACTCCAAATCAAATGTGAGCCAGATCGGCCAAAATTCTAGCTGGGTAAAAACATCTAAAATCCAAGGTAAGATTAACCAATAGCCAACCTGAGCAGAAATACTCAAAAGCCCAACATTAGCAGGAATGCCCAGAATCCAAGAAGGCTAAAGATGCCCAAAATCTAAGATGGACAGGAACACCTAAAGTCTTAAAGAGAACCAGAGATGAAGCACCCTCTTGTATTTTACCTTATAAATCAGTGGGAACATGACAGTAAACACCTAATCTGCTCTTTGTTTCATTGTTCTCTGTTTATTCTGACTGTTATCACCTCTGATAAGAATCCCCGACTAAGCACAAAGATTATAGCTGAGTCTGTCTTCTCTGGTGTCTTTTCAAGCCCAAGCCTTGTGGCTCTTCTATAATGACTCAGCTATAATTATTCCCTGCAAAGCCAGACTGAATGCTCAGTCCGGGATTCTTATCACAGCTGATAACAGACACTTTTAGCAGTGAGGATGAAACAGAGAGCATGGTAAAGCTGCCCATACACCTAACGATTTTGCTGTGATCGAATCTGCTGTGAAATCATTGCGCAAACGCTGACAGAACGATTGATTTCCATCCGAAATCAATCGTTCCCCGACGATTCCCGTTGTTCCGTCCATGCAGAAGATTTCCCTCGATCGCCGGCGGGTCGGGAGTGCGTCGATAGCGGCGTTCGAATGCCCGACGCTAGCGGCAATACATTACCTGCTCCGGCCGGCGCGACTCCCCCTCTGTCCCCGCAGCTTCTTCTCCGCCCTGGGTTCAGGACCGGCTCCTGCTTCATTGAACTTCCTGTCCCGGCAGGAAGTTTAAACAGTAGAGCGCCCTCTACTGTTTAAACTTCCCCCGGACAGGAAGTTCAGTGAAGACAAGCCAGCCGGACCGGAGACCAGCGCGGAGAAGAAGCTGCGGGGACAGAGGGGGAGTCGCGCCGGCCGGAGCAGGTAATGTATGCGGGCGGGCGGGGGCAGCACCACCACCACCACAGATTGTGATCGGTTTCATGCTAAAATCGATTCACAATCTGTTTGCAGTAAAGGCAGCCATACGATCCCTCTCTGATCAGATTTGATCAGAGAGGGATCTATCCTTGGGTCGAATCTGATGGCAAATCGACCAGTTTATGGCTACCTTAAGTGTTTTCTCTAATGTTCTTACTGATATATATTGTAAAATACACAAGGGTGCTTCGTCTCTGGTTCCCTTTAAGTGGTCTGACATTTTAAAATTTTCAAACTGGACAGAGAAACCAGTTCTCAAATGTAGACTGTAACTCCCAAGACTCTAAGGTAAAAAAAGACTACATATACGCGAAGGTGAGTAGGGACACCCAAACTCCAAAATTGGAAGGAATACTCGAAACTCCAAATCAAGCAGAGACAACTAGAACTCTGAGGTGAACATGGGAATCCAAAAGTCCTAGGTGACTTTGATCAGAAATTATCGTTCAGGCCTACTAATGGAAGGAAAGCTGCTATCCAATTTGCTCAGATTAATGGTATTAATATGGATTGATTTCATCAATTTGATTGAATTGGATATACCGGTAAGCTTTCATTAGTGGTCCAGGACAACTGATTGTCTGCAGAATTGTACCGGTAATGGCCACTTTAACCACTTGCCAACCGCCCACTGCACAGAGGCGGCCGGCAAGTGGATCCCGCAAGGACCGCCGCATGCACAGAGGCGGTGGTCCTTGTACGGGCATGGGCGGAGCGATCGCTTCATCCGTGACGCGATCCTCCGCCGGGGATCGATAGCCGGCCATTTAGCCTCCAGCTCGCCGGCCACTTAGCAGCGCTGGCGAGCGGAGGAATATATAAAATCAGCCAATCAATGCGTATAAGGCACTTTGTTAGGTAAACAAAGTGCCTTATACATGCTTCCTCCTCGCCTCGTGGTCTCTTTGTTCCAGAGACCACCAGTGAGGAGGAAGCCATTGTAAGTACACAGGACACATTGGGTTTTTTTGCCCACAGCCCCCCTGATCTCCCACCCCAGCCTTCAGACCCCCCCCCCCCCACTGGCGAACTCAGGGGGCTATTCCGGGTGTCTGGAACCTCCCCCCTGCACTGAGCTGTGTATTCAGCCAGCCAAGCCCGCATAATATAAACAGCCTCATTCTCCCTCCCTTCTTACTTCTGGTGCTTCCATCCAGCTAATAGAATGAGAGAGGCAGCCCAACTTCCCTCACAGCCTGCAGTGAGAGAATGTTGATTATGGAGTCCCCCACTCTCCACAGCACAGAAGTGTCAGACATGATGAAATTAGAGTGCAGGCAAGCTGGTAAATATGCACAGCAAGATGCAGAGCTTGCCTGGACTCAGGGTCTGTGAGCAAACATCTGTCTGGTCTCTCCCCATTGTTATAATGACTGCATGTGTGGGTAAGGTGTTTAACAAGCTGAAAAGTTTTTGACAGTCCCTAGACTCCAGGAGGGCTTCTTTCTGACTTGTGTGAGAGACTGACAGGGACAGGAGTCCGATTATAGGCAAGTAGCCTGTGTGATGTGGGACTGCAATACAGATAAGTTCTCTGCTCCATCTCAGGCTATTCTCAATTTCTCCACTCCTCTCTCTGGGCTAGTGCACGCCAAAATGACAATAGCAATCGCTAGCAATTTGTGAGTGTGATTTTGTGAAGTGATTTTCAGAGCGATTTTTGAATGAATTGCTCAAAAACATGCTACATGCAGTATACCTGCGATTTTGAAAAAATCACAACGCTGCTGTGGGAACACCCACATAGGGTAACATTAGCCAAGCGCTTTTCAAATCACTGTTGATTTGAAAAACGCTCAGAAGCACTCTTGGTGTGCACCAGCCTCCTTCATTCACTTTTGTTTCCCTCTTCCCCTAGAGCTGGCTGTGTGTTCTTGTCATACAGGAAAGCTAAATAAAAGTGCAATCCTGGTGAGGCAAAATATTATTATTTAGTATTTATATAGCGCCGCCATCTTCCGCAGATGCATATATCCCTGCATCATATGGGTATCGCTTGCGCTATGTGACACTATGTAGCATATTCCACTGAATTGTCCAAACTAAGTCTATCTCCCGTTCCTCTCTCGGGGAATTGTTCCAGCGCTGTCCACCGTTCACATTTGCTGCTACCAGAAGCCCTCAGAAACACTCGTGTCCTTGAGTACTTCCAAAGATAGGCAGCTCCGTAATACGCCAGCGCACTTTTGTGCATGGGCAGTATGGAGCCACCTGTATTCGGAAGCACTTGGGGACATACGTGCTTCTGGACCTTTCAGGAACCCCCCCCTTAAAAATCCTGCGTTTGCCCCTGCCCCCCCCTGATCACCCCAGCAGACCCCTGTCAGCACCCCTCTAAAACCCCCACCCCCCCCCACCTGTCACTAACTAGCGATGCTATCCCCTGCATTAGGTCCCTAACTGCCTCCTAATCACCCCTGATCCCCCCCCTACCTTTAGATCACCCCCAGACCCCATCCCAGACTAGCCCCCTGTATACTGTATACGTCTGTATACAGCTAGCTTACCCCCTGATCCCCCTCTGATCACCTGTCTATCACCTGTCCATTACCCCTCAGCACCCCCACCCATCAGAGCAGACCCTAACTGCCCTGCGGGGGCAACCGATCACCTGCCCAGACCCTCGATTGCCCTCAGACCCCCCTCCTGATTACATCCCCTGCGCATTGTTTACATCTGTCCTCCCCAGCAATCACTAACTGATCTGCGATCAGTAACCCCCTGTGTCTGCCTCTCATCAGATCAGGACTCAGTCTGCCCCGTGCGGGCTCCTGATCAACCCCCCACCCCCTCAAATCGCCCTCAGACCCCCCCCCCTAATCACTGTCCGAGTGCATTGTATTTGACTGTGCTGTGATTGTATTAGATTGTGCTGCAATTGTATTCGATTGTGCTGCAATTGTATTCGATTGTCTCGTGATCTGCTTCGATTGTCCCGTGATTGTTTGATTGCCTCTGAGACCCCACTTCCCACCAGGGATGAGCAGAAACTATGCCAGTGCGAATGTACGCATCGTAGTTCGCATCTACGCATCGTAGTTTGTAGGTGAAGTTTCAAAACTACGCTTACGAATTTACGCGTAGCGAAGTACCGATACGCGTAGCTTACGCCCACTATGCGTAGTTAACATGTGTAGTGCGTAGTGAACTACGAATGCGTTACTCGCGTCTAATTTTCCGCGTACGATTGTATGTTTACAAATTTACGCATTTCAAAGGGGAATGTACGCATAGAAAAGTTCCTGATATGAGCATTTCCAGAGGAATTAATGCATAAAATTTTCTGCATACGGCCAAAAGCATCCGCATACACTACTCTTCACATATTCTATGAAATGCATACGAAGCGAATATTTGATTTGGAAGCCGCAGTTTAGCGAAGCGTAATTGCGTAAAACTACGCGTAGTTCCAGCGTAGCGAAGTTGGCTGACTACGACCATCCCTGCTTCCCACCAACCCCCACCCCACCACCACCCCCACCCCCATCACCTTCCGAGTGCATCAGACTTGATTGTGCGGTGATTGGATTCGATTGTGCTGTAATTGTATTTGATTGTCCCGTGATCTGCTTCGATTGTCCTGTGATTGTTTGATTGCCTCTGAGACCCCACTTCCCGCCACCCCCCCCCCCCCACCACCACCACCACCACCACCTCCAACCACCACCTTCCGAGTGCATCAGATTTGCTTGTGCTGTGATTGGATTCGATTGTGCTGTAATTGTATTTCATTGTCCCGTGACCGGCTTTGATTGTCCCGTGATCGGCTTTGATTGTCCCGTGATTGTTTGATTGCCTCTGAGACCCCACTCGCCACCACCCCCAAACCCCCCCACCCCAGATCATCCCCCTGTTACTATCCTAGTGATCTAAAAACAGTGATCAGTGAAAACTGACACTTTTTTAGTATCACTAGTGTTAGCAGTTAGGCCAGTTAGCTAGGACCCTTTGTTAGGGTCAGTTAGTGCCCAGCCCACTGCACCGCATTCACCGATTAGTCGCCGATTAGCGCCATCACTGTCGCTAATCAGCATTGGTACTATATAGTATCTAGTGATCATTCCTGATCGGACAGATCTATAGCAGTACATTAGGGTCACCTTAGTGTAGACTCCACTAAAAACGCAGTGTTTACCTGATCAGGCCTGATCGTTCGCCCGCACTTGCGTTCAGCCGCCCCACTGTAGTGACAGATTTTTTTTTCTGATCACTGCAAAAACACTGTACACTAGCTGTGGCGCTGTAAAGATCAGTTTTGATTTTTTTTATCAAAACTCAGTGACCACAGCTTTCTACCTCTCAAATACTCCCTTTTCCTATGTAGGTGCTCTTTTTTTCTGGGTAGTCTCGGAGGAAAACCCCATAAATTTAGCAGTCCACAATGGCAAGAAGGGGGATTTCCGATGAGGAGGTATACAGGTACATGGACCAGTCGGATGAGAGCGTTTGGGAAGACTCAGCTGATGAATCATCCGGGTCCAAATTTGAACCTGTGGAAAGCAGTGGTTCTCTGACCGAAAGTGATGACGAGGTTTTGGTCCCGGCTAGAGCCAGGCGTACTAGACCCCATGTCGTTAGACCGCAGGTGGCGCAGGATCCGCCTCAAGGGCAGCAGGGTGGTGCTAGCGCTAATGAGAGTTTTCTTGGTGAGGCAGGCACCAGCAGCGCAGCATCTCCTGGACTTAGTACTAGTACTTCCGTAGACCCTGGTGAAGTGGTGAGCGCCAGCATGGAAGTTGAAACTGGTACGGTGGCACGTGCAGTAGTACCCCCGTCGCAGCCACCAAGAAGACGGGCCCGTAGTACCCATAGACTCCCAGAGGTGCTGGCACATCCAGATTGGCAATCCCCTGATTCCGCCGCACCCGTAGTGCCCTCTTTCACCGCCCAGTCTGGAGTCCAGGTGGCGACAACTCATCTAGGAACGGCCCTAGACTTTTTGCAGCTGTTCATCACCCAGGTTCTCTTGGACTTAATTGTGGTTGAGACCAACCGTAAAGCCACACAATTTATCACCGAGCACCCAGAGAGCAGCTATGCCCAGCCTTTCCAATGGAAACCGGTCCAAGTTTCCGAAATTAAAATCTTTTTGGCCCTTATCCTTCACTTGGGACTAATGAAACAGAATGTATTGCGGTCGTATTAGTCTACGAACCCAGTACATCATGTTCCCTTGTACCCTGCTGCCATGTCCAGGACACGGTTTGAGTCCATCCTGTGCTTCCTGCACTTCAACGACGACAAAACCTGTCTTGAAAAGGGCCACCCTGCTTATGACCGGCTCCACAAAATTCAGCCCCTCATAGACCACCTGTCATCAACATTTGCAGATGCTTATACCCCTGAACAGAACATCTGCGTAGACGAGTCCCTCTTACGCTTTACCGGGCGCCTTGGCATCAAACAGTACATCCCAAGCAAGCACGCCCGGTATAGGGTGAAACTGTATAAGATCTGTGAAAGGGCCACAGGCTATACATGTCGTTTTAGGGTCTATGAGGGAAAAGTCTCAAAATTGGAGCCGGTCGGATGCCCTGACTACCTGGGGAGCAGTGGAAAGGTTGTGTGGGACTTGGTGTCACCCTTGTTCCAGAAGGGGTACAATCTTTATGTGGACAACTATTACACAAGTGTGGCCCTCTATCAGCACTTAAAGTTAGAAGGAATCCGATGCTGTGGCACTGCACGGCCTAGTCGCCAGGGCTTCCCCCAACGGCTCGTTACCACCAGACTTGAACGGGGGCAGAGGGCCGCCTTGCGTACTGACGACCTGCTTGCGGTGAAATGGAGGGACAAGAGGGACGTTTACTTTCTGTCCACCATTCACACAGACACGACAGTCCAAATTCAAGGGGCAACTGAGGTCATTGAAAAGCCCCTTGTCGTATAATGTCAACATGGGAGGGGTGGACTTCAATGACCAGAGGTTAGCGCCCTATTTAATTTCCCGGAAAATAAGACGCTGGTATAAGAAAGTGTCTTTTTATCTGATTCAATTGGCAGTTTACAACAGCTTTGTTCTCTACAGTAAGGCTGGGAGAACTGGATCTTTCCTTCAATTTCAGGAACAGATCGTTCTGGACCTCCTGTATCCAGGAGGTGCCAGCCCCCCCTCCCCCCCAGATGCAACTAGCCGACTGCATTGAAGGCATTACGTCTATCAGCTTCCGAGAACCCCAGGTCAACGCATCCGAAGAAAACATTGTCGTGTCTGCAGCAGTGCTAGAAGAAGGACTGACACCGTTTTTATTGTCCCAAATGTCCTGACCAGCCTGGCCTATGCATAGGGGAGTGTTTTGAGAGGTACCACGAGCAGGTACACTATTAGAACCTAGGGAACTCCAGACACAGGAGTAGGCACACACTCAGTGGTATTTTGCACATTGTCCCAGGGGGAGGAGAGGTAAGCTTGAAAACCAAACAAACAGGTAAGCATAAAAGTCGGAAGAAGGATCGGTTTCCATGCTTGATATTGCTGATCTGTGCTGGGTTGGCGATATAAGACGGCATGTTTGAATTTCCCTTGAGTGTGGACACCCCCGGTTTATATGTGATTTACTTTGGGCCTATGATGATACTTTAATGCCACACAGAGTCATCTCTATTGGCAGGCATATTGCTGTATACTACAGGCATAATGCTGTATACTAAAGTTCTGAGGCCCAGTCACATAAGTTGGTGACTCACCCTGAGTGCAGGGTGGCACGGTGTGTCTCTTTCCTGAGTTTATCACTGCCATTGATGTGGAGGAAGATCTGCCATTGATGTGGAGCAAGGTATGTTTGCCGTTCATTTTTCCTTTCAGCCCAGAGTGCATAACCCGTATACCCAATATAAGGAGTATAGCAGAAACTCCTAATACTGGCCATACATGTAATGATTGCAGAGACCATAAAATGCCAGGACAGACTCCACAAATGACCCCATTTTGGAAAGAGGACACCCTAAAGTATTCTGTGAGGTGCATGGTGAGTTCATAGAAGATTTTAGGTTTTGTCACAAGTTAGCAGAATTTTTTTTTTTTTTTTTTTTACAAAGTGTCATTTTCCGTTAACTTGTGACAAAAAATAAAATTTTCAATGACCTCACCATTCTCCTCATGGAATACCTTGTTGTGTATTCTTTCCAAAATGGGGTCATTTGTGGGGTTTGTTAACTGTCCTGGCAAGTGGGCGGTGTGCTAAATTTTGAGCACCCCTGTAAAGCCTAAAGGTACTCATTGGACTCTGGGCCCCTTTGCGCAGTTAGGGTGCAAAAAAGTGCCACACATGTGGTATCGCCGTACTCAGGAGAAGTGGTATAATGTATTTTAAGGTGTATTTTTACATATACCCATGCTGGGTGGGAGAAATACCTCTGTAAATGACAATCTTTTGATTTTTTTACACACAATTGTCCATTTACAGAGATATTTCTCCCACCCAGCATGGGTATGTGTAAAAATACACCCCAAAACACATTATACTACTTCTCCTGAGTACGGCAATACCACATGTGTGGCATTTTTTTGCAGCCTAACTGCGCTAAGGGGTCCAAAGTCCAATGAGCACCTTTAGGCTTTACAGGGGTGCTTACAATTAGGCACCCCCAAAATGCCAGGACAGTAAACACACACCACAAATGACCCCATTTTGGAAAGTAGACACTTCAAGGTATTCAGAGAGGGGCATGGTGAGTCCGTGGCAGATATCATTTTTTTTGTCGCAAGTTAGAAGAAATGGAAACTTTTTTTTTTTGTCACAAAGTGTCATTTTCCGCTAACTTGTGACAAAAAATAATATCTTCTATGAACTCACTAAGCCTCTCAGTGAATACTTTGGGATGTCTTCTTTCCAAAATGGGGTCATTTGGGGGGTATTTATACTATCCTGGAATTCTAGCCCCTCATGAAACATGACAGGTGGTCAGAAAAGTCAGAGCTTGAAAATGGGAAAATTCACTTTTTACACCATAGTTTGTAAATGCTATAACTTTTACCCAAACCAATAAATATAGGCTGAATGGGTTTTTTTTTTAATCAAAAACATGTTTGTCCACATTTTTTGTGCTGCATGTATACAGAAATTTTACTTTATTTGAAAAATGTCAGCACAGAAAGTTAAAAAAAAATCATTCTTTTGCCATAAATCATGTCTTTTTTGATGAATATAATAAAAAGTAAAAATCGCAGCAGCAATCAAATAGCACCAAAAGAAAGCTTTATTAGTGACAAGAAAAGGAGCCAAAATACATTTAGGTGGTAGGTTGTATGAGCGAGCAATAAATAGTGAAAGCTGCAGTGGTCTGAATGGAAAAAAGGGTCTGGTCCTTAAGGGGGGTAAAGCCTGCGGTCCTCAAGTGGTTAAAGCGGACCTGAAATTCCTCTCTGCTCTAAAAGATAGGCAACAGCATAAGAACCTTCAAAGAAAAACATTTTTTTTATTTTTGCAGCTGATACAAATATTGCAATAAATCTGCATGGTTTCTACTTCCTGCTTTCATAGAAGCAGATATATTGTTAACATCCTGTGCTTTCAAATGAGCTTATACCTTATCTTCCAGGTCAATCAGGTGGCACAGGGGAGAGACCGAATTACAACTTGTGATTAGACACAGAAAGGGGAAATAGACAGGCTAAGCTCTCTAAATACATACAGGGTGCATTTCTCTGTTTTCCTTTTGTTATGTGCAAGAGTTCAGGTCCACTTTAAAAGTGAACCATTGATGGGATGCTTTTGGAGAGGAAGACATTTGAGGGAAGGAAAGATAGGGTAGAGATGCAGAAGGGTAGAACATTTAGAGACAGAAAAGGGGGGTTAAAGGGAGATATAGCATGAGAAGGGAGGAATGGGAAGAGTGATAAGGAATGAGAGATAAAAGGAGAGAGAGAGAGGCATGGGTGTTTGTGACATGAAAGGCAGCTTAATCACAGACCTGAACACAGCTTACAGTTACTTCCCATGTGCTCTTCTTTCACCCAGGAAGCCCAGCTCTTACAACCCCCACATAACCATGCAGCAGCTTCAGGTTTCAAGGAAGAAAGAGAGAGATAGACAGCTCCCAGCTGTGAGTGTCTCATGTACACTGGTGGCAGCATTAGGGAAACTGCTCCAAGCAGTAGGAAGGAACAGGCAGTGTGTGCTGGACGTGAGCACAATATCTGCATGTTCTGCTCTGGACTCTTCTCTCCCTTCCTCACAGTGCCTCTCCCCCCTTCCCCTCGCATAGCTACCTGTCTTCGGGAGTTCAACTGCCTCCTTGAATTTCCCGGGCCTCTACAGTAGTGTTGTCCGGATCAAGAACGATTCGGATCTTTGATCCGAATCTCTTTTGAGATTCGAATCCTCCGGATCACCAAAATGAATGATTCGGATCAAAAAGGGGGTGGAGCCAGGAGCGGGCCGCCCCCCTCTTAGCGGGCAGCGGGGTCCTGGAAGCAGAGCAGAGATGGATCGCTCAGTTGGAGGGGAGCCAGCCTTGCAGGGACAGGTACAACAACAACAACAAATAACATTTGTAAAGCGCTTTTCTCCCGTGGGACTCAAAGCGCATAAGCATGGCTCCGACCATCGTGGTACAGGGGAAGAATTTTATAAATCTGGAAATGCCAGGCTAAACAGGTGGCTTTTCAGTCTGGATTTGAATAGCTCCAGGGATGGTGCTGTCTTTACTGGGTGTGGTAGGGAGTTCCAAAGAGTAGGGGCAGCATGACAGAAGGCTCTGTCTCCAGATTTTTTGAGGTGCACTCTGGGAGTGACCAAGTTTATAGAACTTGCTGATCTGAGGTTGTGAGAGGTGTGGTGCAGCTTCAGCAAGTCCTTCATGTATCCAGGGCCCAGATTGTGCAGGGATTTGAATGTCAGCAGTCCAATCTTGAAGAGTATTCTCCATTGTACTGGTAGCCAGTGCAGTGAGCGAAGGATCGGTGTAATGTGACAGTGGCGAGGCTGGTTTGTTAGCAATCTGGCAGCAGCATTCTGCACTAATTGCAGGCGACGCAAGTCTTTTTTGGGGAGGCCAGCATAAAGGGCATTGCAGTAGTCCAGCCGTGATGTGATGAAGGCGTGGACTAGGGTTTGAAGATCCTCTGGGGGAATCAGATGTTTAATCTTTGCAATGTTCTTCAGATGAAAGAAGGAAGATTTAACTACAGATGAAATTTGGTTTCTGAAACTCAATTCCCCATCGATTAGTACGCCAAGGCTGCGCACAAGGTTGGAGCTGTTTATGTCTGAATTCCCAATCCTGATTGGTGTTGCTTTAGGATAGAGCTGTTTTGATGGCGAGCACTGGCTTTGGACAAGCAGGACCTCAGTTTTGTCAGCATTCAGTTTCAACCAGTTATCATTCATCCATGCCTGACAGGTAGATGAGAGAGGGGACATGGGAGCCACTGCCAGATATGTGTAGAGCACACATATGGCTATAATGTGCTGTTGATTTTAGGCTGTCTGTTCCATAGTGCTGCATAGTGAACAAACGGGAAACTTTTGGCTCAGAAGCACAGCTCAGTAAATTTGCAGACAGCGTGCTGGGCTAAAAGGGCAGGCACTGTGATTGCAGTGCAATATGATCCTCCTGCACTCTGCTCTAAACAGCTGCACTTCACTTGTCCCTACATTTATGATGCGTGTTGGAGGTGAAAACAGGACACATTGGGGTGGGGAATGCTTTCTTTCACTGTGAGTATATGATTGCAATATGTGGGTAGAGATGGGCCGAACCTCTGATTTTAGGTTCGCGAACTTCCGCGGAAGGTTCAGTTCGCGGAAAAGTTCGCGAACCGCAATAGACTTCAATGGGGAGGCGAACTTTGAAAAATAGAAAAAATTATGCTGGCCACAAAAGTGATGGAAAAGATGTTTCAAGGTGTCTAACACCTGGAGGGGGGCATGGCGGAGTGGAATACATGCCAAAAGTCCCGGGGAAAAATCTGGATGTGACGCAAAGCAGCGTTTTAAGGGCAGAAATCACATTAAATGCTAAATTGCAGGCCTAACGTGCTTTAAAACATCTTGCATGTGTATACATCAATCAGGGAGTGTAATTAGAGTACTGCTTCACACTGACACACCAAACTCACTGTGTAACGCACCGCAAATAGCTGTTTGTTGTGTGTTGTGATGGCCGTGCTGACTACTGCGCAACATGGCGAGATTGCTCTTCCTCACTCAGTGATGTCAGGTAATGTATGACTTCCTTCTTAACTTTCCATGGCACTGTTAAAAAGCTTACGTTTTGTTTTTAAATTACATTTTCTACTTGCTGTGTACTTGTTCAGTACCGCTACAACGAGAATCCTATGGAGGCGGGCAAGTCTGACATTGTGACCCCAGGTAAAGGCCGGGGAATGAGGGATAGAATCCGGTGTGGAGCCTGAGCAACGCTACACATCCAAGGAGGGCAGCAGGCAGGCATGCACGCCCGCCCTGAGGTAGTGACCAAAAATCCCCGGTCCAAGTGGGACAAAGCCTTTCTGCTGGCCATCCCGTATGGGACAGTCAGCCACAGATCCAGGTGAGAATATTCCATGGCCGGCTGGCCATTTTATTGAATGACAACCTGAGTGCGCTCTCCCCCACCCTTTGTTTTTCCACCCATCCCCCCACATCCCACTGTCTACTGCAGATTATATACCACCTAGAGTGGCCCCAAGAGAGCAGCACCCTTCGATGACAACTACACAGACTTGCACAGTATTGTCAAGATCGCTCCCTCTGTCCAACACAGGGGTTTAGGCTCCTTTCCTCTTCACTAATACAGGAGGAAGACTTTCGAGGCCCTGCTGTGTATTTGAAATGAATGTACTTTAAATCCTTTAACGAGAACCAGTTATGGCGGGCAAAGATGACACCACATTCCTTTCACGAGAATCATATGGAGGCGGGCAAGTCTGCCATTTGTGACCCCGGGTAATGGCCGGGGAATGAGGTATGGAATCCGGTGTGGAGCCTGAGCAACGGCTACCACTGCACATCCAAGGAGGGCAGCAGGCAGGCATGCAATACAGGACTTTGAGGCCCTAATTGTAATGAATCAACTTTAAATCCTTTAACAAGAATCCGTTATGGAGGGCAAGTCTGCCATTGTCACCGCGGGGAATGAAGGTTGGATTCCGGCCCGAAGTGGGAGCCTGCTGAGACCCATGCTGTAGCTGCCCTGACCGTGCTTTGTAGACCAGGCATCTGTGGTCAGATGGACCCTTGAGCCAGCGGAAGACAAACCAAGTCGAAAGCATTTGCCAAGAATGTTTTACGGAGGGCAATTTTTGTTGGCATTTTTGTAAATTGTTTGAAAATGTAGATGGTTGTATTTTTAAATTGTTTGAAACTTTAGATGGTTGTATTTTTAAATTGTTTGAAAGTGTAGATGGTTGTATTGCGTTCCGGAGTTGGAGCCTGATCAACGGCTACCACCACACATCCAGGCAAGGAGGGCAGCAGGCAGGCAGGCATGCACGCCCGCCCCGAGGTAGTGACCAAAAATAACAATACAGGACTCCGGAGGACCTTTTGAGGCCCTAATTGTAATGAATCAATTTTAAATCCTTTAACGGGAATCCGTTATGGAGGGCAAGTCTGCCATTGTCACCGCGGGGAATGAAGGTTGGATTCCAGCCCGAAGTGGGAGCCTGCTGAGACCCATGCTGTAGCTGCCCTGACCGTGCTTTGCAGACCAGGCATCTGTAGTCAGATGGACCCTTGAGCCAGCGGAAGACAAACCAAGTTGAAAGCATTTGCCAAGAATGTTTTACGGAGGGCAATTTTTGTTGGCATTTTTGTAAATTGTTTGAAAATGTAGATGGTTGTATTTTTAAATTGTTTTAAACCTTAGATGGTTGTATTTTTAAATTGTTTGAAACTTTAGATGGTTGTATTGCGTTCCGGAGTTGGAGCCTGATCAACGGCTACCACCACACATCCAGGCAAGGAGGGCAGCAGGCAGGCAGGCATGCACGCCCGCCCCGAGGTAGTGACCAAAAATAACAATACAGGACTAAGGAGGACCTTTTGAGGCCCTAATTGTAATGAATCAACTTTAAATCCTTTAACGGGAATCCGTTATGGAGAGCAAGTCTGATGGTGCCTTCACTGCGATTCACCAGGTTGGTCTCCGGCGAGAATCCGTTATGGAGGGCGAGTCTGCCATTGTCACCGCGGGGAATGAAGGTTGGATTCCGGCCCGAAGTGGGAGCCTGGTGAGACCCATGCTGTAGCTGCCCTGACTGTGCTTTGCAGACCAGGCATCTGTGATCAGATGGACCCTTGAGCCCACGGAAGACAAACCAAGTCGAAAGCATTTGCCAAGAATGTTTTACGGAGGGCAATTTTTGTTGGCATTTTTGTAAATTGTTTGAAAATGTAGATGGTTGTATTTTTAAATTGTTTGAAACTTTAGATGGTTGTATTTTTAAATTGTTTGAAACTTTAGATGGTTGTATTTTTAAATTGTTTGAAACTGTATCCATTCAAGTGCAAGTTATGCACTGACTGCCAGGTATAATGTGCAGTCACAGATGCAGTGAAAGGTATGCAGTGACTGCAAACAGACGTTTGTGTAGTGACGGCCATGCTGGACTGGTGCGTACCATGACGAGAGTGCAGGTGATGGTGGCTTTTCAGCCCATATGCTCGCCCAGGTGATGTAGCTGAATGACAGAACAGTGACTGTCCAGCTGATCAAATTTGGTCTGACCACAATGAAACAACGACCTTATTATCTTTGGTGTGCCACCCCCACCCGAGACACTCATATAGCCGGCGGTCATTGCTTCATTGTGATACGCAAGCCCCTTCACCGCGGCAAGGTAATGATCACGAAGGGGGATGGGCACATGTACATGCCTTTTGTTTTTTGTTGCAGCCGCCTGCTGTTCAGCCATAAAAATTAGGCAGGCATGTGCATGCCCAAAAAAAACTAGTATAGCGGCCGCTGCTAGCAGCGGCCTTAAAAATTCAGGAATCCGTCTAGAGTCCTGGACCCTGGTGGTGGTGGCGGCGGAGAAGGCAGTCAAACGGCCTGCAGGCAGAGATGCTGTCTGTGGGGACTGACTTAGTCTTCGGTCGTGCAATAGCCCTCCGGGATCCATGCCTCGTTCATTTTGATAAAGGTCAGGTACTGAACACTGTCATGACTTAGGCGACTTCTCTTCTTAGTGACAATGCCTCCAGCTGCACTGAAGGTCCTTTCTGACAGGACGCTTGCGGCAGGGCAAGAGAGAAGTTGTATGGCAAATTGGGACAGCTCTGGCCACAGGCCAAGCATGCGCAATCAGTAGAGCAAGGGTTCATCCTCGCTGCTCGCAGTCGCAGTGTGTACATCCACACTTAAGGCCAGGTAGGTTGGTGGAGGGTGGATCCCGAAGGGCTACTGCGAGGCGTTGGACTAAAGAATGTCTGTATGTCCGACATCACCCCGAGATCGCTGGAGCGGCCTGTCCTTGCCTGCGTGGACTGGTGAGGAGGAGGAGGAATACTGCCAGTGGTATCTTTATTGCATTGTACTGTCACATCACCCTTAAATGCATTGTAAAGCATCATTGACAGCTTGCTCTGCAAGTGCTGCATCCTTTCCGCCTTGTGTGGAGTTGGTAACAGGTCTGCCACTTTGTGACTGTACCGAGGGTCTAGTAGCGTGGCCACCCAGTACAGGTCATTCCCCTTGAGTTTTTTGATACGGGGGTCCCTCAACAGGCTGGACAACATGAAAGAGGCCATCTGCACAAAGTTGGATCCAGACGTACTCTCCATCTCCTTTTGCTCTTCCACAGTGATGTCACGCAACTCCTCTTCCTCCTCCCAGCCATGGACAATACCACGGGAACGTGGAGCAGCAGAAGCCCCCTGTGACGGCTGCTGCGGTTGTTCTTCTGCCGCCTCTTCCTCCTCCACAGAAACACCTTCCTCATAATCATCCGAGTCTGACTCCTCTCCTTCCCCACACGACTCCTCTTCTTCCTCCTCCTCCCCCCTCTGTGGTGCCGCAGGTGTTGAGGAAACCTGTGGTTCAGCTGAAAATTGGTCCCACGACTCCTCCTGCCGTAGCTGTTCCTGTTCCCGCTCCTCCACAGCTTCATCCACCACTCTACGCACGGCACGCTCCAGGAAGTAAGCGTAGGGGATCAAGTCGCTGATGGTGCCTTCAGCGCGACTCACTTCGCATCAGTGTCCAGCTGTTGGGCCACAACATCCCCATCTTCCCAGATTGTGTCCTTCTACTGTAGCTGTACAGGTACTGGGTGACGGCTTTTTCTGGTCTAGCAGGCGAGAGAACATGAGCAGGGTGGAATTCCAGCGAGTCGGGCTATCGCATATCAAGCGTCTCACCGGCAAGTTGTTTTTCCGCTGAATGTCCGCAAGCCGTGCCATGGCCGTATAAGACCGCCTGAAATGCCCACACAACTTCCTGGTCTGCTTCAGGACGTCCTCTAAGCCTGGGTACTTTGAGACAAATCTTTGCACAACCAGATTCAGCACATGTGCCATGCAGGGTACATGTGTCAGCTTTCCCAAATTCAAAGCGGAAAGGAGATTGCTGCTGTTGTCACACATCACGTTGCCGATCTCCAGCTGGTGCAGGGTCAGCCATTGCTCCACCTGTTTGTTAAGAGCAGCCAGGAGAGCTGCTCCAGTGTGACTCTCCGCTTTGAGGCAAGACATGTCTAAAATTGCGTGACACTGTCGTACCTGGCATGCAGCGTAGGCTCTGGGGAGATGGGGCTGTGTAGCTGGAGAGGAAGAGGAGATGGCAGCACCGCTAGAGTTCAACTGACACTCAGCCAAGGAGGAGGAGGAGGTTGACAGCGAAGAGGATGTAGCTGGAGGAGAAGGAGAGGAGGTGGCAGGAGGCCTGCCTGCAAGCCGTGGAGGTGTGACAAGTCGGTCCGCTGCGCAGCCACGTACTCCCTGCTTGCTGCCATCGGTCACCAGGTTGACCCAATGGGCTGTGTACGTAATGTAGCGGCCCTGCCCGTGCTTGGCAGACCAGGAATCCGTGGTCAGGTGGACCCTTGACCCAATGTTCTTTGCAATAGATGACACCACTTGCCTCTGAACTGCACGGTACAGTTTGGGTATGGCCTTTCGTGAAAAATAAGTGCGGCCTGGTATCTTCCACTGCGGTGTCCCAATGGCCACAAATTTACGGAAAGCCTCTGACTCCACCAGCTTGTATGGTAATAGCTGGCGAGCTAATAGTTCCGCCACACCAGCTGTCAGACGCCGGGCAAGAGGGTGACTGGCCGAAATTGGCTTCTTCCACTCAAAGACTTCCTTCACGGATACCTGGCTACTGCTGTGGGCAGAGGAGCAGGAACCGCTCAAGGGCAGAGGCGGT
Source organism: Hyperolius riggenbachi (assembly GCF_040937935.1). NCBI lineage: Eukaryota > Metazoa > Chordata > Amphibia > Anura > Hyperoliidae > Hyperolius > Hyperolius riggenbachi. The sequence continues at coordinate 134,064,805 of NC_090654.1, forward strand.
GTGAAGGAGGGTGGCTGTGAAGGTTCAAGGGAGAAAGTGGATGAAGACAATGCACCTGAAGGAGGAAGAGGAGAAGGAGGGTGGCTTGTCTTTTGAGGGGTGCTGCTTTTCCTCAGGTTTTCTTCCCATAGCTGTTTGTGCCTTTTCTCCAGGTGCCTTCGTAAGGCAATTGTCCCTACATGAGTGTTGGCCTTTCCACGGCTCAATTTTTGGAGGCAGAGAGAACAGATGGCTTTGCTCCTATCTGAAGCACACACCGTAAAATATTTCCAAACCGCAGAGCCCCCCTGGGGTGATGGCACTATGGTGGCATCAACAGCTGACCTTGAAGGGCATGTTGGCTGGCTGGCCATAGCTGGACATGGCGCCAGACACTGCCCCCAGCTGTTTCTGAGGACGAGCTCCCTCTGCTTCTATCATGGAGTCGTCTCCTCCTACTCCTCTCTGGCGCCCCCTCTGAACTGTCCCCCTGGTCATCTCCTCTATTGGGTACACACGTGACATCCGTATAATCGTCATCATAATCCTCCTGCCCAGCTTCGCTTTCCTCAGACACCTCCTCAACTGCACCAACTTCAGGTGGATCATCATGCCCCTCCTCACACATTACGTCCATACTATCGCCACCTAACTCAGACGTATGAGGTGGTGTACCTGGGCCTTCTTCTTGTTGTTGCAGTAGTGGCTGAGAATCAGTGATTTCACCACCACCACCACCAAATAACTCCTGCGAAGTGTCAAATGCAGCGGATGTGGCGCTTATTGTAGCGCTGGTGGCTGCGGGAGATGAGGTTTTCTGTGTTAAATACTCAAGCACGTCCTCACAATTTTGGGAAGTGATGGCACGTGCCTTCTTCTGAGCACTGTACTTTGGTCCAGGTCCGCACGAAATCACAGCAACACCACCTCGCACAGACCTGCCAGTGCCGGGTGGCCTTGCTCTGGGTCTGCCTCTACCTCTTCCTCTACCTGGTTTGTCCATTTTGTCCATCTCGGGGGGAAGCTAGGTATATGCAGTGAGGTGAGTTCACTCAACCCAAAGGTAGTTATATATGCAGTGAGGTGAGTTCACTGAACACAGAAGGTAGCTATATGCAGTGAGGTGAGTTCACTCAACCCAAAGGTAGTTATATATGCAGTGAGGTGAGTTCACTGAACACAGAAGGTAGCTATGTGCAGTCAGCTGAGTTCACTCAACCCAAAGGTAGTTATATATGCAGTGAGGTGAGTTCACTGAACACAGAAGGTAACTATGTGCAGTGAGGTGAGTTCACTCAACCCAAAGGTAGTTATATATGCAGTGAGGTGAGTTCACTGAACACAGAAGGTAGCTATATGCAGTGAGGTGAGTTCACTCAACCCAAAGGTAGTTTTATATGCAGTGAGGTGAATTCACTGAACACAAAAGATAGCTATATGCAGTCAGCTGAGTTCACTCAACCCAAAGGTAGTTATATATGCAGTGAGGTGAGTTCACTGAACACAGAAGGTAGCTATGTGCAGTGAGGTGAGTTCACTCAACCCAAAGGTAGTTTTATATGCAGTGAGGTGAGTTCACTGAACACAGAAGGTAGCTATATGCAGTCAGGTGAGTTCACTCAACCCAAAGGTAGTTATATATGCAGTGAGGTGAGTTCACAGAACACAAAAGGTAGCTATATGCAGTGAGGTGAATTCACTGAACACAAAAGGTAGCTATATGCAGTGAGGTGAATTCACTGAACACAAAAGATAGCTATATGCAGTCAGCTGAGTTCACTCAACCCAAAGGTAGTTATATATGCAGTGAGGTGAGTTCACTCTACAGAAAAGGTAGATATGCAGTGAGGTGAGTTCACTCAACTTAAAAGGTAGTTATATGCAGTGACGCGAGTTCACTCAACACAAAAGGTAGTTATGTGCAGTGAGGTGGGTTCACTCAACACAAATGTAGGTGTATGCAGTGATGAGGTGGGTTAACTAAACACAACAGGTACTAGTAGTAGGTAAATGCAGTACTGGGTAGGTAGTACAATGTGCAGCTCCCTGTCACACATATAGGTGTCCCTGAATGTGCTGCTGAATGCTGGTGGGCTGCTGGCAGTGGTAACATTATGAATTAGCAATGCTGTCTAAGCAACACAAGTGTATCACACACACAGGTAGTAGTCACTGAATGTGCTGCTGCTGCTGGCAGTGCCAGTGGGACGCACAGTATGAATTAGCAATGCTGTCTAAACAACACAAGTGTATCACACACACAGGTAGTAGTCACTGAATGTGCTGCTGCTGCTGCTGGCAGTGGGACACACAGTATGAATTAGCAATGTTGTCTAAACACCACAAGTGTCAGTTGCAAACACAGAAAAAAAAATTGATCACAGCAGGATTTCTGGGGCGCTATTATAGCAATAAGATTCAGCTAAGCAAGCTAAGAAGGCAAGAGCCTGACTAATCTGTCCCTAGGAGAACAAGTCTGCAGCAGCTGTCCCTATTCTATCTCTAGCAGGCACACGAGTGAGGCTAATGGCCGCCGAAGCATGCCTTATATAAGGGGGGGGGGGGGGCTCCAGGGCTTAGCAAAGCCTGATTGGCTACAATGCGCCTGCTGACTGTGATGCAGAGGGTCAAAGTTGACCCTCATAGAGCATTATGGGGCGAATCGAACTTCCGGGAAAGAACCACCCGATGTTCGCCTGGAACCGTTCGCCGGCGAACCGTTCGGCCCACCTCTACATGTGGGTAATGTGTGCAAAAAACATTTTTGCTCTCTGCTCACCCCTCTTCGTCCACTTCCTCCCTTCTCTGTCTGTCCACCACCCTCCCCTTCTCTGTCCATCCACCACCTCCCCTTCTCTGTCCGTCCACCCCCTCCCCTTCTCTGTCCGTCCACCCCCTCCCCTTCTCTGTCCACTGAGGGAAAGTCCTGTCCTGCTAGTCATTTCACCCCCGAATGCTTCCCTAGTAAAAATGATTCGAGATTTGGATCAAAGATCCGGATCTTTTCAATGATCCGATTCGAATCATCCGAATCATTGAAAAGATCCGAACTTCCCATCTCTACTCTACAGTGCTCAGCCCCGCCCCTCAGTGTCACAGAGGAGAGGAGGGGAGGGGCGCTCTGCTCTGTGAATAGTGAATACACGCAGGAGAGACTCGGGACAGCGCAACAGCACACAGCTGATTTCCAGATAACAGCTGATCTGACTGCAGCTAGCATGGATCACCCGCCCCAGCTCTCCTGCCTCTCATCAGGCACCGGCGAGTGAGCCCAGCGAACACAGTGTGGATGGTAGGCGACTAGGCAGTCACAACACAGACCTGTCCTTCCCTTGTGGCCACACAGGCTGCAGTGAGCTCCGCCCAGAGGCTCCAGCCTCGTGAGCCTCTGTGTCGGCATGGCCCTGGTGGCTCCCAGTGTAGCTAGTATAGTAGCCCCCAGTGTAGCTAGTATAGTAGCCCCCAGTGTAGCTAGTATAGTGGCCCCCAGTATAGCTATTATAGTGCCCCCTCCCCAGTGTAGCTAGTATAGTGGCCCCCCCAGTGTAGCTAGTATAGTGGCCCCCCCAGTGTAGCTAGTATAGTGGCCCTCCCAGTGTAGCAAGTATAGTGGCCCCCAGTATAGCTAGTATAGTGGGCCCCCAGTATAGCTAGAAGGAGGGGTGGTGGGGAGGGGGGACGGATCCCCCCTCCCTCACCTGGGTCCCCTCCTTCTGCCTCTCTTAGACTCCAAAATGACAGCGGGGGCAGCGGGCACCAAACAGGCAGGGCGGACGGGAGAAAAATAACTCACCTCACTTCCGCGTATCAGCCGCTGGAACGCTGCGTCACAGTCACGTGCCTCTTCTGTGCCTTCAATGCTGGTCACGGCATTGGAGGCGCAGAAGAGGCACATGACGGTGATGCAGCGTTCCAGCAGCTTGAACGCAGAAGTGAAGTATTCTCCGCCTGCCCGCCCTGCCTGTTTGGTGCCCGCTGCCCGCATTTTGGAGGGGAAGAGAGGCAGAAGGAAGGGACCCAGGTGAGGGAGGGGGGGGGGGGGAATCTGTCCCCCCCTCCCCGCCGCTGTCCCGGCTACCCCTCCTTCTAGCGCTTCTCTTCCCCTCCTGCTCTGTAACTATGGGGGGGTCGTGGCGACACCCCCCTGGCTGTCAGTCACCCGGGGCGCCACGCCCCCTGCGCCCAATGGTAGGAACGCCGCTACTTTAATATACAGTATATTGAGGAATTTAACAAGTCCCATAGGTGAAAATACTTTGGTAGCCTAACTATATTTTAGATATTAATAAGCAAATTGTCAAATAGTGCATTATAAAAAATTAGAATTGAATGAATAAAAATGGGTAGCAAACAATGATGTAACCGAACTCCCAAAATTGGGAATGTGCTGATGAAGCCAAGTTTTTTTAATCTGAGAAAGGTATATATATACAGTGGGTTGCAAAAGTATTCGGCCCCCTTGAAGTTTTCCACATTTTGTCATATTACTGCCACAAACATGAATCAATTTTATTGGAATTCCACATGAAAGACCAACACAAAGTGGTGTACACATGAGAAATGGAACGGAAATCATACATGATTCCAAACATTTTTTACAAACGTTTCAATCGTAGTAGCAAAGCACTCCTCAAGTGTGGAAGGGTGGATGTGCCACGGCGGATCCAGCTGCACTCCAGATCATTCAACAGTAAAGAAGATGACCGGCACCATCCATATATTCTTGCTCTTTTATTTGTATATATAGCACATTACAGCAGTAAAGGCAACGTTTCAGGGTAACCACCCCTTTATCAAGCTGTGCTGTCAATGCTCAATGAAGTACTAAACTTCTGTCACATTTATACCCCAGCAATAGCTGCAAATAACCAATCATGTGGTCTAAGCTGACCTCTAACCAATCATATCAGGGCCGCCTCCTGTGGACCTGATGGGGAACTTCCAAGCTATGTATGCTATTGGAGCATTCAAACGTAGCTTCCCACACTCCCCCGCCTCTCCACAGGCCGCCCCCAGCACACCCTCACCTACCAGGTGATCAAGGCAGCACCTCCCAGCAGGCCGCCGCTCCGGCGGACCTGATGGGGAACCTGCCTGTATGACGCGTTGTGCGGGGCTAAGCCCCGCCCCCCGCGTCTCCCTGGCAGCGACAGACGCTAGCGGCGAACATCGCCGCTTTGCGCTGTCAGATGTGAATGGAGGGAGTGTCAGCGAGCGGCCAATGGGAGGACACCTCCCCACGTGACTACATGACGTCTCTGTGTACATATGGTACCACGGAGAACGGGCTATATAATAACTCGCCAGGGGAGCCAACAGAGGACAGTCTAGAGGCTATAACTTGAGCTATGTTACACACCAAATCTATACATGTACATTGAAGGGACAGGAGACTATGGATATTGTATACTATACACATGTATGTCAAAGCCAGATGTAATAAAAAAATTCTATTAAAAATAGACAAAGTGTCATATTAGTGGTATTGGGAGCTGGACACAATGGAACAGGGTAATGTATCAAATAAATGGTAATAAATCAAATTCTCTATTTAAACCCCGCGGTTCCATTGTGTCCAGCTTCTTAATCCAAAATGCTTCCCTATACAAGAGCTTTTTAACTCTATCCCCCCCTCTCCTAGGGGGCTCAACCTGCTCTATAATCATGTATCTTAATTGGCTGACATGATGTCTAGCCTGTTGGAAATGAAATGCTACAGCTTGGTCAGTCAAAGATTCCCTAATCGCGTGTTTGTGCGACGACAGACGTTTTTTTATCTTCTGTGTGGTTTGCCCAATGTATAGTAGTCCACATGGACATTTTAGCGCATACACAACATAACTGGAATCACATGTAAAGCAATCATGAATTTTAAATTTAGTACCCTTGTAAGGGTGTTCTATCTGGTCACCCTTAATTACTGAATTGCAATGAACGCAGTTCATGCATGGAAACGTGCCCTTGCGATTGGATTTTGACTGACCTCTGGAGGTAAAATCTGCGCGTACTAAATGGTCACGCAAATTGGGAGCCCTCTTATAGGAGATAAGAGGTGGATTTTTAAAATGCTGTATATCTGGAAAGCTGTCAGAGAGTAAACACCAGTGTCTCTTAATAATTTTAGCTATATGGTCGCTCTGCGTATTATATCTTGTCACAAATGGTATTCTCTCCCTGACATCCCTCCGTTGTCTCCTCCCCTCCATACTACCCTCCGTTATCCTGGATCTCGCCCCTAGGACAATGTCCTCAGGATAGCCTCTTTGCATAAATTTTTCTTGCATTTCATTTATCCTCTGAGTCCTGACTGTACCATCATCAACTATCCTATGTACCCTTTGAAATTGTCCCACTGGGACGGATCTCCTAGTGGCCCACGGATGGAAACTCCCAAAATGTAACAGGGAGTTTACATCCGTGGGCTTTGTGAAGAGATCCGTAACCAGTCTATGATCTTTAACCATTACCAATGTGTCTAAATAGCTGACTTGTTCCTTTGAACTATGTACAGTAAGTTTTATGTCTGAACATCTCTGCATCAATTGGTCAACAAATTCAAGTAGGGTCGAATGTGGCCCCGCCCACACGCAAAATACATCATCAATGTAACGAAACCATTGAATCGCATGTTTCTGAAAAAGTAAACTCGAATAAACAAACATCTCTTCATAGACTCCCATATATATATTTGCGTAGGACGGAGCCACATTCGACCCCATAGCTGTGCCCCTTACTTGCATATAAAATTGATCTTCAAATCTGAAATAGCTACACTTGAGAACCATCTCCAACAAGGTACAAATAAACTGTATCTGTACCACAGACAAATCAGATGCAGTCTCCAACATATATCGTACTGCCTCCAAACCATTTTCATGAGGTATGGACGTATATAGACTCTCAACGTCCATTGTTACTAATAACCATCCCTCTTCCATTGCAGGCATATTTTTCAAGATATTCAAAAACATCTGTGTGTCCTTAAGATAAGATTTGAGGGAAACTACATAGGGTCGGAGGATTTGATCCAGATATTTAGAGATAGGGGCCAGTACAGAGTCCATCCCCGCCACGATCGGTCGACCCGGGGGGTTATCCAATCGTTTATGAATCTTTGGACAAACATAAATCACTGGAATAATGGGATGTTCTTGAATCAGAAAGTCAGCTAATTTTTCATCAATAATATTCTGGACCTTAGCTCTAGTCACTATATCACCAACCTTCTTCTGTATATCACTCGTCGGATCACTCGGTATTGGTCTATATGTAGTGGTATCACCCAGCTGTCGCAACACCTCCTGTCGGTATTGTCTCGTATCCATAACGACAACTGCCCCGCCTTTGTCGGCGGGCTTGATTGTAATTGCTGAGTTATGCATCAGTTCCTGAATAGCCAATCTTTCTGCCTTACTGATATTGGATCTAATATAGACTCCCATATGGTCAGACTTTCTCATAAGCGAATCCACTTCCTCTTGGACTTTTTTAACATAGATGTCTATCATCTGGCATGAGGTTGGTTGGAACTTGCTCTTTGTGCGTAATGTAGTTTCTCGTAGGCTCAGGGCATCTGATTCAGCTGGAGAAACTCTTGTATTTTCAAATGTCCTAGGGACCGAGAAAAAGTATTTCAATTTGATCGACCGAAAAAACCGTTGTAGCTCAATATCTATCTCTAATGGGTCTGGATAGTTGGTGGGTGAAAAAGAAAGGCCATAATTGAGAGCGGACAGCTGTGATGGTGTCAGTGTCACAGAGGATATGTTCACCACAATTACTTCTTTTGTTGTCTCGGTTGGCGTGACCGTAATCGATCTCTGATCCCGCCTCCTCCTTCTCCTCTGTCGGCCCCCCCGCCGCGTCCGTCCTGATTGCTTGACGGATCTGAAAAACCCTCTTGTGAAGAACTACTCACGCCTCCCGATGAGTCTGGTAATGAGCCACCTTGTGGTCTCTTGCCGTCAGGGGCCCCTGATCTTGGTCTACGAATAGGTCTTGGCCTTCCAGGTGGTCGTTGCCAAGAATATACATATCCTAGATTATAGTCGTGTTCATCACGCTGAAATTTATCACGCTTTATAATCTCAATCTGTTTCTGATGACCATCCAAGATGTCCACCAATTCGGATGAGAACTGCTCATATTCATCAGATGATACTAGTGATTTCAGCTTGTCTTTCAGATGTATACGCTGTGTAATCAATCTTGGCAATTCCTCCTGTATCTTCTCTATTGTGAGTGTCATCGCATCAAATGATGCCTTGTTCCATATCAGACTCCATCGGTGGCAAAAAGGTTTATCCATGGGAAACATAATCGGTGCGACATTGGAGCGCATACCCCTAGGTATGCGTTTCACTCTGTGGTACTCAGCCAACGTCTTGGCATGCAATTCCAATGTTGTGTACATCTTGGCCACTTTTATGATCTGTTTGCGAATGCTTTTGTCATCAGCCGCATTCAAGAATGACACTTCTGTTGACACCTGTGCCATAATCCTGGAGGTCTCCTCAGGAGTATAGGAGAATGTGGGTGTATCCACGTCTGTTTCCTCCATGCTGGTGATTCAAGGGTGCACTTGCAGTATGCAGAGTCACAATCGTTTCAATCGTAGTAGCAAAGCACTCCTCAAGTGTGGAAGGGTGGATGTGCCACGGCGGATCCAGCTGCACTCCAGATCATTCAACAGTAAAGAAGATGACCGGCACCATCCATATATTCTTGCTCTTTTATTTGTATATATAGCACATTACAGCAGTAAAGGCAACGTTTCAGGGTAACCACCCCTTTATCAAGCTGTGCTGTCAATGCTCAATGAAGTACTAAACTTCTGTCACATTTATACCCCAGCAATAGCTGCAAATAACCAATCATGTGGTCTAAGCTGACCTCTAACCAATCATATCAGGGCCGCCTCCTGTGGACCTGATGGGGAACTTCCAAGCTATGTATGCTATTGGAGCATTCAAACGTAGCTTCCCACACTCCCCCGCCTCTCCACAGGCCGCCCCCAGCACACCCTCACCTACCAGGTGATCAAGGCAGCACCTCCCAGCAGGCCGCCGCTCCGGCGGACCTGATGGGGAACCTGCCTGTATGACGCGTTGTGCGGGGCTAAGCCCCGCCCCCCGCGTCTCCCTGGCAGCGACAGACGCTAGCGGCGAACATCGCCGCTTTGCGCTGTCAGATGTGAATGGAGGGAGTGTCAGCGAGCGGCCAATGGGAGGACACCTCCCCACGTGACTACATGACGTCTCTGTGTACATATGGTACCACGGAGAACGGGCTATATAATAACTCGCCAGGGGAGCCAACAGAGGACAGTCTAGAGGCTATAACTTGAGCTATGTTACACACCAAATCTATACATGTACATTGAAGGGACAGGAGACTATGGATATTGTATACTATACACATGTATGTCAAAGCCAGATGTAATAAAAAAATTCTATTAAAAATAGACAAAGTGTCATATTAGTGGTATTGGGAGCTGGACACAATGGAACAGGGTAATGTATCAAATAAATGGTAATAAATCAAATTCTCTATTTAAACCCCGCGGTTCCATTGTGTCCAGCTTCTTAATCCAAAATGCTTCCCTATACAAGAGCTTTTTAACTCTATCCCCCCCTCTCCTAGGGGGCTCAACCTGCTCTATAATCATGTATCTTAATTGGCTGACATGATGTCTAGCCTGTTGGAAATGAAATGCTACAGCTTGGTCAGTCAAAGATTCCCTAATCGCGTGTTTGTGCGACGACAGACGTTTTTTTATCTTCTGTGTGGTTTGCCCAATGTATAGTAGTCCACATGGACATTTTAGCGCATACACAACATAACTGGAATCACATGTAAAGCAATCATGAATTTTAAATTTAGTACCCTTGTAAGGGTGTTCTATCTGGTCACCCTTAATTACTGAATTGCAATGAACGCAGTTCATGCATGGAAACGTGCCCTTGCGATTGGATTTTGACTGACCTCTGGAGGTAAAATCTGCGCGTACTAAATGGTCACGCAAATTGGGAGCCCTCTTATAGGAGATAAGAGGTGGATTTTTAAAATGCTGTATATCTGGAAAGCTGTCAGAGAGTAAACACCAGTGTCTCTTAATAATTTTAGCTATATGGTCGCTCTGCGTATTATATCTTGTCACAAATGGTATTCTCTCCCTGACATCCCTCCGTTGTCTCCTCCCCTCCATACTACCCTCCGTTATCCTGGATCTCGCCCCTAGGACAATGTCCTCAGGATAGCCTCTTTGCATAAATTTTTCTTGCATTTCATTTATCCTCTGAGTCCTGACTGTACCATCATCAACTATCCTATGTACCCTTTGAAATTGTCCCACTGGGACGGATCTCCTAGTGGCCCACGGATGGAAACTCCCAAAATGTAACAGGGAGTTTACATCCGTGGGCTTTGTGAAGAGATCCGTAACCAGTCTATGATCTTTAACCATTACCAATGTGTCTAAATAGCTGACTTGTTCCTTTGAACTATGTACAGTAAGTAAAAACGTCTGTCGTCGCACAAACACGCGATTAGGGAATCTTTGACTGACCAAGCTGTAGCATTTCATTTCCAACAGGCTAGACATCATGTCAGCCAATTAAGATACATGATTATAGAGCAGGTTGAGCCCCCTAGGAGAGGGGGGGATAGAGTTAAAAAGCTCTTGTATAGGGAAGCATTTTGGATTAAGAAGCTGGACACAATGGAACCGCGGGGTTTAAATAGAGAATTTGATTTATTACCATTTATTTGATACATTACCCTGTTCCATTGTGTCCAGCTCCCAATACCACTAATATGACACTTTGTCTATTTTTAATAGAATTTTTTTATTACATCTGGCTTTGACATACATGTGTATAGTATACAATATCCATAGTCTCCTGTCCCTTCAATGTACATGTATAGATTTGGTGTGTAACATAGCTCAAGTTATAGCCTCTAGACTGTCCTCTGTTGGCTCCCCTGGCGAGTTATTATATAGCCCGTTCTCCGTGGTACCATATGTACACAGAGACGTCATGTAGTCACGTGGGGAGGTGTCCTCCCATTGGCCGCTCGCTGACACTCCCTCCATTCACATCTGACAGCGCAAAGCGGCGATGTTCGCCGCTAGCGTCTGTCGCTGCCAGGGAGACGCGGGGGGCGGGGCTTAGCCCCGCACAACGCGTCATACAGGCAGGTTCCCCATCAGGTCCGCCGGAGCGGCGGCCTGCTGGGAGGTGCTGCCTTGATCACCTGGTAGGTGAGGGTGTGCTGGGGGCGGCCTGTGGAGAGGCGGGGGAGTGTGGGAAGCTACGTTTGAATGCTCCAATAGCATACATAGCTTGGAAGTTCCCCATCAGGTCCACAGGAGGCGGCCCTGATATGATTGGTTAGAGGTCAGCTTAGACCACATGATTGGTTATTTGCAGCTATTGCTGGGGTATAAATGTGACAGAAGTTTAGTACTTCATTGAGCATTGACAGCACAGCTTGATAAAGGGGTGGTTACCCTGAAACGTTGCCTTTACTGCTGTAATGTGCTATATATACAAATAAAAGAGCAAGAATATATGGATGGTGCCGGTCATCTTCTTTACTGTTGAATGATCTGGAGTGCAGCTGGATCCGCCGTGGCACATCCACCCTTCCACACTTGAGGAGTGCTTTGCTACTACGATTGAAACGATTGTGACTCTGCATACTGCAAGTGCACCCTTGAATCACCAGCATGGAGGAAACAGACGTGGATACACCCACATTCTCCTATACTCCTGAGGAGACCTCCAGGATTATGGCACAGGTGTCAACAGAAGTGTCATTCTTGAATGCGGCTGATGACAAAAGCATTCGCAAACAGATCATAAAAGTGGCCAAGATGTACACAACATTGGAATTGCATGCCAAGACGTTGGCTGAGTACCACAGAGTGAAACGCATACCTAGGGGTATGCGCTCCAATGTCGCACCGATTATGTTTCCCATGGATAAACCTTTTTGCCACCGATGGAGTCTGATATGGAACAAGGCATCATTTGATGCGATGACACTCACAATAGAGAAGATACAGGAGGAATTGCCAAGATTGATTACACAGCGTATACATCTGAAAGACAAGCTGAAATCACTAGTATCATCTGATGAATATGAGCAGTTCTCATCCGAATTGGTGGACATCTTGGATGGTCATCAGAAACAGATTGAGATTATAAAGCGTGATAAATTTCAGCGTGATGAACACGACTATAATCTAGGATATGTATATTCTTGGCAACGACCACCTGGAAGGCCAAGACCTATTCGTAGACCAAGATCAGGGGCCCCTGACGGCAAGAGACCACAAGGTGGCTCATTACCAGACTCATCGGGAGGCGTGAGTAGTTCTTCACAAGAGGGTTTTTCAGATCCGTCAAGCAATCAGGACGGACGCGGCGGGGGGGCCGACAGAGGAGAAGGAGGAGGCGGGATCAGAGATCGATTACGGTCACGCCAACCGAGACAACAAAAGAAGTAATTGTGGTGAACATATCCTCTGTGACACTGACACCATCACAGCTGTCCGCTCTCAATTATGGCCTTTCTTTTTCACCCACCAACTATCCAGACCCATTAGAGATAGATATTGAGCTACAACGGTTTTTTCGGTCGATCAAATTGAAATACTTTTTCTCGGTCCCTAGGACATTTGAAAATACAAGAGTTTCTCCAGCTGAATCAGATGCCCTGAGCCTACGAGAAACTACATTACGCACAAAGAGCAAGTTCCAACCAACCTCATGCCAGATGATAGACATCTATGTTAAAAAAGTCCAAGAGGAAGTGGATTCGCTTATGAGAAAGTCTGACCATATGGGAGTCTATATTAGATCCAATATCAGTAAGGCAGAAAGATTGGCTATTCAGGAACTGATGCATAACTCAGCAATTACAATCAAGCCCGCCGACAAAGGCGGGGCAGTTGTCGTTATGGATACGAGACAATACCGACAGGAGGTGTTGCGACAGCTGGGTGATACCACTACATATAGACCAATACCGAGTGATCCGACGAGTGATATACAGAAGAAGGTTGGTGATATAGTGACTAGAGCTAAGGTCCAGAATATTATTGATGAAAAATTAGCTGACTTTCTGATTCAAGAACATCCCATTATTCCAGTGATTTATGTTTGTCCAAAGATTCATAAACGATTGGATAACCCCCCGGGTCGACCGATCGTGGCGGGGATGGACTCTGTACTGGCCCCTATCTCTAAATATCTGGATCAAATCCTCCGACCCTATGTAGTTTCCCTCAAATCTTATCTTAAGGACACACAGATGTTTTTGAATATCTTGAAAAATATGCCTGCAATGGAAGAGGGATGGTTATTAGTAACAATGGACGTTGAGAGTCTATATACGTCCATACCTCATGAAAATGGTTTGGAGGCAGTACGATATATGTTGGAGACTGCATCTGATTTGTCTGTGGTACAGATACAGTTTATTTGTACCTTGTTGGAGATGGTTCTCAAGTGTAGCTATTTCAGATTTGAAGATCAATTTTATATGCAAGTAAGGGGCACAGCTATGGGGTCGAATGTGGCTCCGTCCTACGCAAATATATATATGGGAGTCTATGAAGAGATGTTTGTTTATTCGAGTTTACTTTTTCAGAAACATGCGATTCAATGGTTTCGTTACATTGATGATGTATTTTGCGTGTGGGCGGGGCCACATTCGACCCTACTTGAATTTGTTGACCAATTGATGCAGAGATGTTCAGACATAAAACTTACTGTACATAGTTCAAAGGAACAAGTCAGCTATTTAGACACATTGGTAATGGTTAAAGATCATAGACTGGTTACGGATCTCTTCACAAAGCCCACGGATGTAAACTCCCTGTTACATTTTGGGAGTTTCCATCCGTGGGCCACTAGGAGATCCGTCCCAGTGGGACAATTTCAAAGGGTACATAGGATAGTTGATGATGGTACAGTCAGGACTCAGAGGATAAATGAAATGCAAGAAAAATTTATGCAAAGAGGCTATCCTGAGGACATTGTCCTAGGGGCGAGATCCAGGATAACGGAGGGTAGTATGGAGGGGAGGAGACAACGGAGGGATGTCAGGGAGAGAATACCATTTGTGACAAGATATAATACGCAGAGCGACCATATAGCTAAAATTATTAAGAGACACTGGTGTTTACTCTCTGACAGCTTTCCAGATATACAGCATTTTAAAAATCCACCTCTTATCTCCTATAAGAGGGCTCCCAATTTGCGTGACCATTTAGTACGCGCAGATTTTACCTCCAGAGGTCAGTCAAAATCCAATCGCAAGGGCACGTTTCCATGCATGAACTGCGTTCATTGCAATTCAGTAATTAAGGGTGACCAGATAGAACACCCTTACAAGGGTACTAAATTTAAAATTCATGATTGCTTTACATGTGATTCCAGTTATGTTGTGTATGCGCTAAAATGTCCATGTGGACTACTATACATTGGGCAAACCACACAGAAGATAAAAAAACGTCTGTCGTCGCACAAACACGCGATTAGGGAATCTTTGACTGACCAAGCTGTAGCATTTCATTTCCAACAGGCTAGACATCATGTCAGCCAATTAAGATACATGATTATAGAGCAGGTTGAGCCCCCTAGGAGAGGGGGGGATAGAGTTAAAAAGCTCTTGTATAGGGAAGCATTTTGGATTAAGAAGCTGGACACAATGGAACCGCGGGGTTTAAATAGAGAATTTGATTTATTACCATTTATTTGATACATTACCCTGTTCCATTGTGTCCAGCTCCCAATACCACTAATATGACACTTTGTCTATTTTTAATAGAATTTTTTTATTACATCTGGCTTTGACATACATGTGTATAGTATACAATATCCATAGTCTCCTGTCCCTTCAATGTACATGTATAGATTTGGTGTGTAACATAGCTCAAGTTATAGCCTCTAGACTGTCCTCTGTTGGCTCCCCTGGCGAGTTATTATATAGCCCGTTCTCCGTGGTACCATATGTACACAGAGACGTCATGTAGTCACGTGGGGAGGTGTCCTCCCATTGGCCGCTCGCTGACACTCCCTCCATTCACATCTGACAGCGCAAAGCGGCGATGTTCGCCGCTAGCGTCTGTCGCTGCCAGGGAGACGCGGGGGGCGGGGCTTAGCCCCGCACAACGCGTCATACAGGCAGGTTCCCCATCAGGTCCGCCGGAGCGGCGGCCTGCTGGGAGGTGCTGCCTTGATCACCTGGTAGGTGAGGGTGTGCTGGGGGCGGCCTGTGGAGAGGCGGGGGAGTGTGGGAAGCTACGTTTGAATGCTCCAATAGCATACATAGCTTGGAAGTTCCCCATCAGGTCCACAGGAGGCGGCCCTGATATGATTGGTTAGAGGTCAGCTTAGACCACATGATTGGTTATTTGCAGCTATTGCTGGGGTATAAATGTGACAGAAGTTTAGTACTTCATTGAGCATTGACAGCACAGCTTGATAAAGGGGTGGTTACCCTGAAACGTTGCCTTTACTGCTGTAATGTGCTATATATACAAATAAAAGAGCAAGAATATATGGATGGTGCCGGTCATCTTCTTTAAACATTTTTTACAAATAAATAACTGCAAAGTGGTGTGTGCATAATTATTTGGCCCCCTTTGTTCTGAGTGCAGTCTGTTGCCTATAGACATTGCCTGATGGGTGCTAATGACTAAATAGAGTGCACCTGTGTGTAATCTAATGTCAGTCCAAATACAGCTGCTCTGTGAGGGCTTCAGAGGTTGCCTAAGAGAATATTGGGAGCAACAACACCGTGAAGTCCAAAGAACACACAAAACAGGTCAGGGATCAAGTTATTGAGAAATTTAAAGCAGGCTTAGGCTACAAAAAAGATTTCCAAAGCCTTGAACATCCCACGGAGCACTGTTCAAGCGATCATTCAGAAATGGAAGGAGTATGGCACAACTGTTAACCTACCAAGACAAGGCCATTCACCTAAACTCACAGGCCGAACAAGGAGAGCGCTGATCAGAAATGTAGTCAAGAGGCCCATGGCGACTCTGGACGAGCTGCAGAGATCTACAGCTCAGGTGGGAGACTCTGTCCATAGGACAACTATTAGTCATGCACTGTACAACGTTGGCCTTTATGGAAGAGTGGCAAGAAGAAAGGCATTGTTAACAGAAAAGCATAAGAAGTCCCGTTTGCAGTTTGCCACAAGCCATGTTGGGCACACAGCAGCCATGTGGAAGAAGGTGCTCTGGTCAGATGAGACCAAAATAGAACTTTTTGGCCAAAATGCAAAACGCTATGTGTGGCGGAAAACTAACACTGCACATCACTCTGAACACACCATCCCCACTGTCAAATATGGTGGTGGCAGCCACATGCTCGGGGGGTGCATCTCTTCAGCAGGGACAGGGAAGCTGGTCAGAGTTGATGGGAAGATGGATGGAGCCAAATACAGGGCAAACTTGGAAGAAAACCTCTTGGAGACTGCAAAAGACTTGAGACTGGGGCGGAGGTTCACCTTCCAGCAGGACAACAAGCCTAAACATAAAGCCAGGGCAGCAATGGAATGGTTTAAAACAAAACATATCTATGTGTTAGAATGTCCCAGTCAAAGTCCAGATCTAAACCCAATCGAGAATCTGTGGCAAGATCTGAAAACTGCTGTTCACAAACGCTGTCCATCTAATCTGACTGAGCTGGAGCTGTTTTGCAAAGAAGAATGGGTAAGGATTTCAGTCTCTAGATGTGCACAGCTGGTAGAGACATACCCTAAAAGATTGGCAGCTGTAATTGCAGAAAAAGGTGGTTCTACAAAGTATTGACTCGGGGGGCTGAATAATTACGCACACTCCACTTTGCAGTTATTTATTTGTAAAAATTGTTTGGAATGATGTATTATTTTCTATCCACTTCTCACATGTACACCACTTTGTATTGGTCTTTCACATGGAATTCCAATAAAATTGATGCATGTTTGTGGCAGTAATGTGTCTAAATGTGGAAAACTTCAAGGGGGCCGAATACTTTTCCATCCACTGTGTGTGTGTGTGTATATATATATATATATATATATATATATATATATATATATATGTATATATATATATATATATATATATATATACACACACACAGGAACATACAAAATCCATGAATCCAGAATGGGAAGGAACAACCTAAACTTCAGGCTGGGAAGAGTCACCCAAATTTGTAGGGAGGGAAGAGACACCTAGGTGGACTATCCAAACCTCTAAGAAGGACAACAGCAGGGCCGTGCGGAGGGTCCTTAATCGGGGATTGCTAAAATTTAAAAAAGGGTCCTTGCAATGCGCTCCTCCAACCCCCCCCCCCCCCTTCCGCACACCCACCCCTCCTCGTTTCTGGCTAGGGGGTATTGGTTGTCGTGTGGGTGCTGAATGCAGATGCTGGGTGCCATGCGGGTTCTGGGTGTGAATACCGAGTGTCATGTGGGTTCTGGCTATGGTTGGGTATCGAGTGTCATGCGGGTGTTGATTGCAAGTACTTAGTGCCATGTGAGATCTGGGTGCATGTACTGGATGTCATGTGGGTGCTGAGTGCAGGTACTGGATGTGACATGCGTGTGAATACTGTACCGGGTGCTGGCTATGGGTGGCCTTGGGCGTCACATTGGTTTTGAATGCAGATACTTTGGGTGTGGGTACTGGTTAAGTAGTTGTTTGGTGCAGATAATGGGTGCCATGTAAAGGCTGTGTGCAGGTGTGCGTACTAGGTGCAATGTCAGGCCTGGGTGCAGGTACTTGAGGTCATGTGAGTACTAGGTGCCAGTTATGGGGGGGAAGGGGTGGATGTTGGGAGAAGTAGAGGTCAGTGTGGGTGTTGCAGGAAGGGGAAGTCATTGGGGGTGCTGGGGGAGGGAGAGGTCAGTTTAGGTGCTGGAGGAGGTCACCGTGGGTGCTGCTGGAGACAGAAAGGGTACTGCTGGGGACAGGAAGGGGGTTGCTGGAGGGAGGGAAAAGTCAATGTAGGTGCTGAAGGAGGGAGGGGTCAGTGTGGGTGCTGGGGGAGGGAGAGGTCACTGTGAATGCTGGGGGAGGGAGAGGTCACTGCTGTCAGAGAGACACTATCTTACCTGCTCCCACACAGCTGTGGGGCTGGTTACACTAGAATTCCTGTATGGCACCTCTATACTCCAGACTGGATATTGGTGGGATTGCTGTGGGTGCAGGGGGTGGGAGGTCACTGTGGTTGCTGCTATGAATGGCATAGTTGCTGCTAGGGGAGGTAGAGGTCAGTGTGGTTGCTGGGGAAGATAGAGGTCAGTGTGGGTGCTGGGGGAAGGGTAGGTCACTGTGGGTACTGGGGTGAGAAGTAACTATGGGTTCTGTGAAAGGAAGGTAGAGGTGAGTATGAGTGCTGGAGGTAAGGGAGGTCACTGTGGGTGCTTGGGGGGAGGCCACTGTGGCTCTTGGGGGAGGTAGAGGTCATTGTGGGTGCAGCTGATGGAATAGCCACACTTCATTTCAAAGTGGCCCAGGGGGAGGCGGGTCTTCCCATGGGCAGGGCTTACCACGGTTGGGGGCGGGCATCTTTTGCGTGGCCAGGAGGGCCTTTTTTGAAGATTTTGAAAAAGGGGGGTGGGCACCCAGAACACCCCCCTCTGCACATGCCTGGACAAGAGGGTCAGAGACTCAAAGGAAGGCAGGGACACCTAATACTTCAAGCTAATCAGAGATGCCCAAAACTCAAAGGAGAGTGGAGATCCCAACAGCTCAAAGCTGGCAGAGAAAGCCAACATTTCATTGTCAATATTGACATCCAACACATCTTGGATCCAAACAAGCACACCCAAAACTCCAAAGTAGAAAGGGAACATCCAAAATACCAAGGTGGAAAGGAACACCTCAAACTCAAAGGTGGAAACAACTTCTAAAAGTTCAAAGTAGGCAGGGACACCCAAAACTCCAAGGTGATGAAAGGACTCCCAAAATGCCAAGGTGAACAGGGGAAACCAAAGCTCGAAGATGCACAGACAGATTGCTTTGGTGAGCCGAAGTGTCTAAAACTGTGCAATGACAACCAAAACTCAAAGCTAGACATGAATTTCCAGAATATCCAAAACACATATTCTAAGTGAATACTGACAGTAACTTTAATCACCTTGCACTTTAACCATGGGCTGCGCAGGATGGATATCCGTCCTGCCCAGCCAATGGAGGGAGAGGGAGGTACGGAGAGGAAGGGAGCGCCTGAAAGCTATGCGGAGGGGGGCTTTGAAGAGCCCCCCCCCTGCAAAGCTCAGCAAGCCGGCGGCCATCAGACCCACCCAGCAGGACATCCCCCTAGTGGGGAAGAAAGGGGGTAAGTCTGATCGCCCTGGCATAATCCTGATCTGTGCTGCGGGCTGGAGAGTCCACGCAGCATAGATCAGGCAAAACACCCCTGGTCCTTAAGTGGTTAATGAATGCACCCTCTACAAAAGGGGCATGGCCAGGCAACATAATGTGGGTGTGGTAATGGGTGGGGCCAAATATACATGACCTTAGTGGTGTAAAAGGTCTGCCAGGGAAGTTTGAGTTCTGCCATAGTGTTTCCCCCCAAAATACATGTAATCTGACAGCATTCCACCAAAAATACATGTAATTTGGCAGAGGTGGTTCCCCCAACATACATATAATCTGGCAGTTGTTCCCCAAAATACACTTAATCTGGCAGCAGCGGTTACCCAAAAATTCAGTTAATCTGGCAGCAGTTCCCCCAAAATAAGTGCCCCCAGTATAGGTCTATAGGTGTCCCCAGTGGAAGTAAACAGGCCTATAGGTGTCCCCAGAATAGGTAGCCATGTGTATATGTGTCCCCAGTATATGTAGCCAGGTGTATATGTGTCCCCAGTATATGTAGCCAGGGGTATAGGTGTCACCAGAATAAGTAGGTAGGTCTATAGTAGTCCCCAGAATAGGTAGCCAGGTGTATAAATGTCCTCAGTATAGGTAGCCAGGGGTATAGATGTCCCCAGTATATGTAGCCAGGTCTATAAATGTCCCCAGAATAGGTAGCCAGGGGTATAGATGTCCCCAGTATACTGTATGCAGCCAGGGGTATATGTGTCCACAGTATATTTAGCCAGGGGTATATGTGTCCCCAGTATATGTAGCAAGGTGTATATGTGTCCTCAGTATATGTAGCCAGGTGTATATGTGTCCTCAGTATATGTAGCCAGGGGTATATGTCCCCAGTATATGTAACCAGGGGTATATGTCTCCAGTATATGTACCCAGAGGTATATGTCCCTAGTATATGAAGCCATATGTATAGATGCCCCCAGTATATGTAGCCAGGGTTATATGTGCCCAGTATATGTAGCCAGGGGTATAGGTGTCCCCAGTATATGTAGCCAGGGGTATGCGTCCCCAGTATATATAGCCAGGTGTATAGTAGTAACAAGTATATGTAGCCAGGTGTATACAAGTCCCCAGTATATGTAGCCAGGGGTATAGGTGCCCCCAGTATATGTAGCCAGGGGTATATGTGCCCAGTTTATGTAGCCAGGGGCATGGGCGTCCTCAGAAAATTTTCCAGGGGGGGGGAGGGAAAGGGGGGGGGAAGAGGTGGAGCGCCGAAAATTGAGGGTATGTGGGGTTACGTTGTGCGGTGCGCCGAAAAATGGGTGTGGTCATGGACTAAATACAAACGTTTTAACTCATACATGAACATTATGGAAAATCCAAGTAAACTGTGAAGATAAACAATTTCATCCATCCTACTCCTGAAAATAGAACCTCCCAGCAGTGGTGCTCGGATACCCCTTTTTAAAATCCGAATAGATTCGGATTCGGATACCCAGATATCCGGATCCGAATCGGATATCCGAATCCGAACTTTTGGATATCCGAGTAGAATCGGATATCCGAACCCAATATCCGGTCAGATTCGGATATCCGGATTGAAAACCAGAGGTGGCCTTTAAAATGCTTCCAAAACGGTTTGGAAGGTAAAAAAAAACTCCCTCTCTCCCTCCCTCTCTCTCTCTCTCTCTCTAGAGGCCTGACTGCCATCAAAAGGGATTTTTGCCATTGAAGGTGATTTTGGCTTCTGCTCGGATATCTGAACTAACTATCTGCCCGGATTTCGGATTTTAGATGGGAAATCCGAGTTTGCTCGGATAGTCTATTCGGATTTTAAAAAATATCCAAATTGCTATTCAAAGTTCGGATAGTGGAAAAAGTTCGGATTATCTGGGTAACTCGGATATCAGAAATCTTGCATAGCAGCACTGCCTCCCAGTTTTATTTTCTGTTTCAAAAAGCTAAAAAAGTAGGTTTAATGCTAATGTCTCATATGATGATAATTCAGCTTTTTCCATAGTCTCGCAGTTAGCAATCGTGTGACCCCCAACAAGACAAATTCAGCAATCATGAGGCCCCCCCATCAAGACAAATTCAGCAATCATGAGGCCCCCAACATGACAAATTCAGCAATCATGAGGCCCCCAACAAGACAAATTCAGCAATCATGAGACCCCAACAAGACAAATTCAGCAATCATGAGGCCTCCATCAAGACAAATTCAGCAATCATGAGGCCTCCATCAAGACAAATTCAGCAATCTTGAGGCCCCCAAAAAATCATGAGGCCCCCAACAAGACAAATTCAACAGTCATGAGGCCCCCCAACAAGACAAATTCAGTAACCATGAGGCCCCCAACAAGACAAATTCAGCAGTCATGAGGCACTTAAATAGACAGCATTTTACATAAATAGGCAAATGCCCCCTTAATATGGTAGACACCTCTCACCTGGCTTCTGAATTCTCTTCTACTGGCTGCTGTGCCTGGCTGGCCTGGCAATACTGTTTTTGGCTGGATTGGGGATGATGTGTGGGTTGAAAGGCCTGGCAGTGATGCTTTGGCCTGGCTGTCGGTGATGCTGTGGCCTTTTTGACAGTGATTTTGCGCTAGTTGGCTGGTGTTGATGCTGGGCTGGCTAGCCTGGATAGTTTAGGTAGTGACAGGTGCCCCCTAGTTTAGGTAGCGCCAGGAGCCTCCCAGTTCAGGTAGTGACAGGGCTCCCCAGTTTAGGTAGCGACAGGAGCCCCCCAGTGTATGTAGTGACAGGAGCCCCCCAGTTTAGGTAGTGACAGGGGCCCCCCAGTGTATGTAGTGACAGGCGCCCCCCAGTTCAGGTAGTGACAGGAGCCCCCCAGTTTAGGTAGTGAAAGGCGCCCCCCAGGTTAGGTAGTGACAGGGACCCCAGTTTAGTTAGTGACAGGTGCCCCCCAGGTTAGGTAGTGACAGGGACCCCCCTGTGAATGTAGTGACAGAAGCCCCCAGGTTAGTTAGTGACAGTCACCCCCAGTTTAGGTAATGACAGGCACCCCCCAGGTTAGGTAGTGACAGGGACCCCCAGGTTAGGTAGTGACAGGGACCCCCCAGGTTAGGTAGTGACAGAGCTCCCCAGGTTAGGTAGTGACAGGGACCCCCCAGGTTAGGTAGTGACAGGCACCCCCAGGTTAGGTAGTGACAGGGACCGCCCAGGTTAGGTAGTAGTGACAGGGACCCCCCAGGTTAGGTAGTGACAGGTACCCCCAGATTAGGTAGAGACAGGTGCCCCCCAGGTTAGGTAGTGACTGGGACCCCCCCAGGTTAGGTAGTGACAGGAGCCCCCAGGTTAGGTAGTGACAGGGACCCCCCAGGTTAGGTAGTGACAGAGCTCCCCAGGTTAGGTAGTGACAGGGACCCCCCAGGTTAGGTAGTGACAGGGACCCCCCAGGTTAGGCAGTGACAGAGCTCCCCAGGTTAGGTAGTGACAAGGACCCCCCAGGTTAGATAGTGACAGCGACCCTCAGGTTAGGTAGTGACAAGCGCCCCACAGGTTAGGTAGTGACAGGGACCCCCCAGGTTAGATAGTGACAGGCACCCCCCAGGTTAGGTAGTGACACGGACCCCCAGGTTAGGTAGTAGTGACAGGGACCCCCCCAGGTTAGGTAGTAGTGACAGGCACCCCCCAGGTTAGGTAGTAGTGACAGGGACCCCCCCCCCCCAGGTTAGGTAGTAGTGACAGGAGTCCCCCAGTGTATGTAGTGACAGGTGCCCCCAGTTCAGGTAGTGACAGGGACCCCCCCCCCTGTATGTAGTGATAGGCCCCCCCCCCCAGTTCAGGTAGTGACAGGGACCCCCCCAGTTCAGGTAGTGACAGGGGCCCCCCAGTGTATGTAGTGACAGGAGCCCCCCAGGTTAGGTAGTGACAGGGGCCGCCCAGTGTATGTAGTGACAGGCCCCTCCCCAGTTCAGGTAGTGACAGGAGCCCCCCAGTTTAGGTAGTGACAGGCGCCCCCCAGGTTAGGTAGTGACAGGGACCCCAGTTTAGTTAGTGACAGGCACCCCCCAGGTTAGGTAGTGACTGGGACCCCCCTGTGAATGTAGTGACAGGAGCCCCCCAGGTAAGTTAGTGACAGTTTCCCCCCCCCAGGTTAGGTAGTAGTGACTGGGACCCCCCAGGTTAAGTATGACAGGGACCCCCAGTTTAGGTAGAGACAGGTGCCCCCCAGGTTAGGTAGTGACTGGGACCCCCCAGGTTAGGTAGTGACAGAGCTCCCCAGGTTAGGTAGTGACAGGGACCCCCCAGGTTAGGTAGTGACAGGGACCCCCAGGTTAGGTAGTGACAAGCGCCCCCCTGGTTAGGTAGTGACAGGGACCCCCCAGGTTAGGTAGTAGTGACAGGGACCCCCCCAAGTTAGGTTGTAGTGACAGGAACCCCCCCAGGTTAGGTAGTGGCAGGGACCCCCCAGGTTAGGTAGTGACAGGGACCCCCAGGTTAGGTAGTGACAGGGACCCCCCAGGTTAGGTAGTGACAGGGACCTCCCTGTATATGTAGTGACAGGAGCCTCCCAGGTTAGTTAGTGACAGTGACCCCCAGTTTAGGTAGTGACAGGCGCCCCCCAGGTTAGGTTGTGACAGGAACCCCCCAGGTTAGGCAGTGACAGGGACCCCTCAGGTTCAGCGGTGCGGGTGGCAGCGGCGGGACACTTACTCTATCCTCCGGCGCGAGTGAGCTCTGTATCTGTGTGCCGCTGCTCTGGTCTAGTCCAGTTGCCTGGCAGTCCTGTTGATCAGCTGAGTCAGCTGAGTCAGAGAACCTGATCTGCATATGCTTGTTCAGGGTCTATGGCTAAAAGTATTACAGACAGAGGATCAGGAGGACTGTCAGACAACTGGTATTGTTTAAAAGGAAATAAATATGGCAATCTTCATATCACTCTAACCTATGCCCTGGTTTTCCAAAGATATATGCAAATCCTGATGTTCTTATCCAATCTGTCATCTAATCTACAAAAAAATCTAAAAATATATGTATTCCTTAGGCACATTTTTTTGCATTGCTATGAAGTTGTGAAGATAACCTGCCGCATCGCACCACAAAAAACCTCACTCATTTGAGCCTGCGGCAAAGTGTGCCAACAGGGTCATATGCAGGGCATGGAGTACGTCACTGGGATTCCCGTCGGTCCACCGCATGCATGCAGCGACGCACCGTGCTCTGGCGTTTACGCTTACTGCTTCGCCCATAGACTTCCATTACCCCTAGCACCGTGCGTTAAGTGTGGTGCTTGCGGTAGTGCTGCAGCTCTTGCGTCGGATCTAATACTTCCGATGCACCGCAACGGACTGCAATAAGTGTGAAAGTCTCCATAGCCTTTCATTGCTTTTGCAACCCCTTGCAGTAAAATAGGGAAATGCAATGAAGGTTTTGACTCCTAGTGTAGAAGTGGCCTGGAAGCTAGCCATAAACAGGTCAATAGTATCCATAGTGGTCATGTTTGGAAAACAAATGAATATTCACCAACTGGAACTTGATTGAGAAATAGTGATTCAATTGCCATTTTGCGTCACTTGATTTTTACCAGATTTCTCATTGATGAAACCTTTGCTTCTGCTTGATCCAGTGAAAAACTATGTAGCCATCAAAGCTCTCCCACTCATTCCCCTACTAACTTAGTTGAAATTATATAGCATACCCAGCTACTCTTTTGATTGAAAAGCCTGTTCAAAATTGAATGAAAGTTTATTGATAAGGATTTCATGGATCAATAGATCACTGGCAGATCAACCTATGAACTGTCTTTCTTTCTTTCTTTCTTTCTTTCTTTTTTTCTTTCTTTCTTTCTTTCTTTCTTTCTTTCTTTCTTTCTTTCTTTCTTTCTTTCTTTCTTTCTTTCTTTCTTTCTTTCTTTATTTTTCTTCTCCTTCTCTCTCTTTCTTTCTTGTTACAAAACGTGTATAATGTATTCTAAGACGTACTTATATGCATTACTGCCAGATGTAGATTTGGCACAGTGTGCAGTGTTCATGCCTTTGGTTAATGATATTTTTCCCAGGCGGGGTCATAAATCAGGCCTTCATGTTGGACCTTAGTACATCAGTTTAATCACTGGATGGGTAACCTGACCTGATTAGTACTGGTGGGTTAGCAATTCATAGCTGAAGTTCAGAGCCGAGACAGGATCCTCCAGCACCCAAGGCTGAGACACCAAAATGCGCCCCTCCATCCCTCCCACCACAGCCTTTACACACTGATTGCTATTAGACTAAGAGGCGCCCCATGGCTCCCGAACACCTTAATCTCTAGTTATCTGGCTTGCAGTCACTGCCATGTATCCCCTTTTCTTATCTCTCTCTGATTCAAACACAATAGGAGAATGATAGCTGAGTGAGTTGTGCGCCCCTTCCTACACTGCGCCCTGAGGCTAGAGCCTCTCTCACCTCTGCCTCTGTACGGCCCTGCTAAAGTTAGCCAAGGCAGTTTAATCGGGCTAGTAAAAAAGGGCGCACAGGGATAGTGGACAAAAAGGGCACCGCCATAGACTGCAATGCAAAATATCGGCTATTCGGCGCCCGACAGGAAAAAAGGGCGCCCGAGAAATATCGGTTACAGGGATCGTGTTAACAAAAGTTTTCGTTTACAAAATAAGGTTTATAACAAATATTGTTTACAAGTTCGTTTTGAGTTTGTGTTATACTTATTTTTTCGTTTTTAAATTTCGCTTATATCAGTTTTAACTTATTTTTAGTTTTAAAATTTCGCTTACAAAAGTATAACAACTACATTTTCGTTTACACTTCTTTGATCATTTAAAAATTTGTTTTCATATGTATAATGCTTAAATACCGTTTTCAACTTTATTGTATTAGAAATACATCGCTTTTGGTATTAACGTTGTTTTTACTCTTATAATGCGTTGATTATAGTTACTAAAATATCGCTTTTAATATTACTGTTATTTTAAGATTTCTAATGCGTACATGATTGTAAGGCTATCTATTGTATTGTATATATTTATATATACTTTTCTCTATTTATAATATTAATGTATACGTGATTTTAACTTTTTAAGGCTATTTATTCTATTACAAATATATAAATTATTTTATTCAATTTATTTGTATAGAAGATTAATTATTTTATTCATGTTATTTGTAGAGAAGTGTTTTAAGGATTAAATATATTATTGTTTATATGTGTTTAGAGTGTTTGTGCGGTGGGGATGGTTAGGTTTAGGCATTACCAGGGGGGTCTAGGGGTTAGGGATAGGTACAGGGAGGGTTAGGTATAGTTACAGTATAATATACGCAACCAGGGGGTGGTTAGGGTTAGGCACCACTAGGGGGGTGCTTAGGTTTAGACACCACCAGGGGGGGTCTTAGGGTTAGGCACCTCCAGGGGGGTCTTAGGGTTAGGCACCACCAGGAGGGTGGTTAGGGTTAGGCACCACCAGGGGGGTCTTAGGGTTAGGCACCACCAGGAGGGGTCTTAGGGTTAGGCACCACCAGGGGGGTCTTAGGGTTAGGCACCACCAGGGGGGTGGTTAAGGTTAGGTACCACCAGGGGGGTCTTAGGGTTAGGCACCACCAGGGGGGTCTTAGGGTTAGGCACCACCGGGGGGGTCTTAAGGTTAGGCACCACCAGGGGGATCTTAGGGTTAGGCACCACCAGGGGGGGTCTTAGGGTTAGGCACCACCAGGGTGGTGGTTAGGGTTAGGCACCACTAGGGGGGTCTTAGGGTTAGGCACCACCAGGGGGGGTCTTAGGGTTAGGCACCACCAGGGGGGTCTTAAGGTTAGGCACCACCAGGGGGGTCTTAGGATTAGGCACCACCAGGGGGGTCTTAGGGTTAGGCACCACCAGGGGGGTCTTAGGGTTAGGCACCACCAGGGGGGTCTAGGGGTTAGGGATAGGTACATGGAGGGCTCTGTGGGAGAGTAAGGTTAAGTATAGTTACAGAATAATATATGTAATATATACAATTTATTAAATTATGTATATTTAAACAAAGAGGGGGTCTAGGGGTTAGGGAGAGATCTGTGTGAGCCTACAGTTAGGTATAATTACAGTAAAATATCTGTAAAACCTACCATTGCATTGCTATGCTTAATACAAGTGTAAATATCGTTTTTGTTATAGACGCAATTTGATGTTTTTCAGAATTCGTTTGTTGTTATAGACGGTATTTTGCCATTTCATTTCCGTTTATTTAACCTATTTAGCACTAAATTTTCGTTTACAACCTCTTAAACGAAAAATTTGTTTTGCATTAAAACTTACAATTTCGGCTATACCCCGCGCCCTTTTTTCCAGGCACCCTTTTTTGATACGCGCCAGTTTAATTGCCAGAATGCGATCACTATACAATGCATGATGCATAAATGTATAGGGCTGGGCTGTGGGTGGCTTTTAGCAATAATTATACACAATGATGGAACAATATGTGGTTAGTCACAAACAGCTGTGAATCTTAAATGGCCAGTCCATTCAATTTTATTTATAGACAGAGTGGGTTGAGTCACTTGTTGGTTTCTTCTATCATTCACGAACTCCATCTGTCTCTTTATCTGACCACATTGGATGTTTCCATTATCCCACAACTTAACAGAGTTCCTAAATGTCCTGTTGGAGTACCCACATAATACATTTACAACTGCAGCAGGGACAGTGCATAGACTTCACTGTCTGCTGTTTCCATGCATGCGCTGCAATTCACTTTTAAATCGAAGCACATGAAGAGGAATGTTCTTATAGAGTTCCATACCCTTATTTAATTCATTTTCCTCTAAATTTCACATCTTACCACAGCGTTTCACAGTAAGCAAGAAAACACTCCGAATAATTGTGTCTTTTTCTTCTGCTTTAAAGCATTTTTTCAATTGCAGAGTGCTGAAAAGTTATTTTAAACAGAAGATGAAAATATATATCCTAGGAGAAAACTTAGGAGGAAAAGTGAAATGAATAAGAGCCCCAGAGAGATATAAAGAAGCATTGGTAGTTTAACTCTCCAGCATCTGCCCAACACTACATTATCAGTTCTGAGTGTAATTAGATTTAAAAGGGGTTATTTCGAGATAAAAGTAGGCAGTTACAAAATTTGACAGATGACAGGTTTTGGGCCAGTCCATCTTTTTAAGGGGGATTCTCAGGGCTTTCTTTGTTTTCAACAGCATTTCCTGAACAGCAGTTTAACTGCCAAAATAGCAAGATACCAGCCAGCCTCCCTAATCACTTGCACACTGTTATGTCAGTTAGATTTTGCAACTGTTGTTCAGGAAATGCTGTTGAAAACAAAGAAAGCCCTGAGAATCCCCCTTAAAAAGATGGACTAGCCCAAAACCTGTCATCTGTCACATTTTTGAACTGCCTACTTTTTTCGCGAAAGAACCCCTTTAAGGCTAACATTTAAGGAGTTTCAGGACAGTAATATAATTTTATCTGAGCAGTTATTGTAGCCCTGTGGCGTTTAGCTGACAGTTGAGAGTAAGTAAAGATTTTGGTGGCCTTGGGGACTCACCCACGTCCTGTCCCCACTCTCCTCCTGAAATCTCTGCCTACTCCTCTCCATCAATCTCTAATTACCCAGCATCCGCACAAGTACTTCTTATCTTACTCTAGACTCATCTGAACTTATATTTAGACCCTCCGCGCTGTCTCCCTTCTTAATATGGAGATTGTAAAAAAAAAAAAAATTCTGTATTTCAGCAGCTTGTAGAGAACCACAATGAATTCATCAGAGGCTGAAGGGAATTTTCACCTGCCGCTGGTGCAGCAGCATGAGTTCATGGGGAATTAATTCCTACATTACACACTCTCTTAATGTAGCATTACTTGAAAAAAAGATTTTTTGCAAATCCCACACTTTAAAAAAGTAGTGAAATCACTCACACGGTAAATATAGCTTAGAAACGCAGTGATGTAATTCCTGTAAAATATATCTCTTATGTCTGGACAGCAGTGATGTCAATTCTGTAAGAAAATATCCAAAAAACAGAGGTGTCAATCTTGTTAAATATGGGGTTGTCATGGGTTTGTTAAATATAACTTCTATCTGGAGAACACTGATATCACGCTTATAAAATACATTACAATATATATCTGGAGAACAGGGATGTCACCTGAAATAAAACATGTCTAGAGCGTAGTTATGTCAGTCCTGTAAAATATAAAATATAAGTAGAGCAGTGATTGTACTCCTGTAAACTATAACTTGTATCTGGACAGCAGTGATGTCTCTCCTGTGCTTATGGGCCTACTTCCATTGGGTGCCACATCCGTTTCCGAATCGTGCTATGGAAAAATCCAGCAGGCCATACAGAATCGCACCGGCACGAGATTTGGGCGATTAACTTATTGACTGAATGGGCAGTGTTTCCCTGTCTGGCTCGCATGTGGGCAAATGCCGAGTATTCTGAGCTAGTGAAAATGGGCCCAACAACTGGAGAACACTGATGTCCCTCCTGTAAAATATATCTTATATCTGGAGAACACTGATGTCCCTCCTGTAAAATATCACTTCTATCTGGAGAACAGTGATGTCCCTCCTGTAAAATACAACTTCTATCTGGAGAACAGTGATGTCCCTCCTGTAAAGTATCACTTCTATCTGGAGAACACTGATGTCCCTCCTGTAAAATATAACTTCTATCTGGAGAACACTGATGTCCCTCCTGTAAAATATAACTTCTATCTGGAGAACATTGATGTCCCTCCTGTAAAATATAACTTCTATCTGGAGAACATTGATGTCACTCCTGTAAAATATAACTTCTATCTGGAGAACAGTGATGTCCCTCCTGTAAAGTATCACTTCTATCTAGAGAATAGGGATGTCCCTCCTGTAAAGTATCACTTCTATCTAGAGAACACTGATGTCCCTCCTGTAAAATATAACTTCTATCTGGAGAACATTGATGTCCCTCCTGTAAAATATAACTTCTATCTGGAGAACAGTGATGTCCCTCCTGTAAAGTATCACTTCTATCTAGAGAATAGTGATGTCCCTCCTGTAAAGTATCACTTCTATCTAGAGAACACTGATGTCCCTCCTATAAAATATACCGTATATACTCGCAAGCAAGCCGAATTTTTTACCCCCCAAAAGTGGTCCAAAAGTTGGGGGGTCGGCTTGCTTGCGAGTCATGTGTCTCAGCGGGGCCCCTCCCCCGCCCCGCGGCCGCTGCTGCTATTACCTTAGCCGGCGGCTTCCTCTATCCCCGTACTGCTCGTACGGTAACTAATTCACAGCAGCGCGCCCCACGGCGGCTGCTGTGATGAGGGAGGAAACCATAGAGAGAGAGTGGTTCCCATAGTAACGCCGATACACATCACCGCTACAGGAAGCCGCTCTCTCTCTCTCTATGGTTTCCTCCCTCATCACAGCAGCTGCCGTGGGGCGCGCTGCTGTGAATTAGTTACCGTACGAGCAGGACGGGGATAGAGGAAGCCGCGCTGGCTAAGGTAATAGCAATGGCGGCCGCGGTGGGAGCGGGGAGGGGTACTACCTTCCCACCCACCTACCCATACTGGGACTATACTAGCTATACTGGGCACTTTATTAGCTATACTGGGGCGCTACCTACCCATACTGGGCACTTTACTAGCTATACTGGGCACTATACTAGCCATACTGGGCACTATACTAGCTATACTGGGGCGCTAACTACCCATACTGGGCACTTTACTAGCTATACTGGGGGACTACCTACCCATACTGGGCCCTTTACTAGCTATACTGAGCACTATACTAGCTATACTGGGCACTTTACTAGCTATACTGGGTCGCTACCTACCCATACTGGGCACTATACTAGCTATACTGGGACACTATACTAGCTATACTGGGCACTTTACTAGCTATACTGGGGGACTACCTACCCATACTGGGCACTTTACTAGCTATACTGGGCACTATATTAGCTATACTGGTAATTACAACAGAGAGAGAAAATGTGTGCTTCAACCAAGTGAACCTGACAAATCTGGCTTTGCAAATTTGGCCTATTGGCTAATCACGAGACATTGCTCATGCAAATAAGCATTTGCTTTCGCATGCCTAAATATGCAGGGTCAAAAACCAAAAACCGCAAAACAATCGCCCTGCGGGAATCAATTCATGCTATACAGCACTATCCAGGGGCGCCACGAGGAGGCTTCCCATTGCCCCCATACAATATATTAGCTATACTGGGACACACTGGGGGGATCACGCAGCCAGCATTTCTTACCCCCGGCTTATATGGGGATCAATCATTTTTTCCTGTTTTTTCAGGTAAAAGTTGTGGGGTCGGCTTATATGCGGGTCGGCTTGCTTGCGAGTATATACGGTAACTTCTATCTGGAGAACACTGATGTCCCTCCTGTAAAATATTATTTCTATTTGGCGTGAAGCAATTGAATTTGGTGCAGCAGCAACAGTACTGGACCCGCCATAGACTGCAATGTGAAAAAACAGCTAAGGGGGGGGCAGGTGCTTATCTAAGGTGCGGGTGCTCAGCTATAATATAGCATAAAACCTAGGTTTGATAAGAATACTTCAGTGTAGCCAAATTCAGATATCAGAAGGCAGGTAGTTTAGTGTGAGGGAACAGGTTACCAATTTGGCTTCAGCACAGCCAAGCTCAGACATTGGTAGAGCTAATACTTTAGTGGGAGGGGATAGGAACATGTTCAGAATCAGCTAATTTTGGTGCTGCACTGTGCCGATCATTTGGGCGCTATCATAGGCCGTCATGAGAATTAGTGGAGCTCAGTGACTAATATGGGCAGCAGGTATTTCAAATTAGAAAAAAAAAAGTAATTCAGATGCTGGCAATAGCCATTACCTGAATTACGTGTTGCCCAAGTAGCGACAGCTCAGAGGGGTAATAGCTTTAAATTGGACCTGAAGTGTTGAACAGGACACAAGGAAAACAGAGAGAAGAGTCCGTGTGTTTTAGAGAGAAGAGTCTGTCTAATTTCCACTCAGCTGTGTAGCTTGGGGTATTCAATAGGGTTTTCCCTCAGACTTAACTAATGCAGCCTGATTGGCTGAAGCCGCTTTCCCTATAGTTTTCCCCTCCCACACCTCTGTTCCTTTCTGAGTGGCCAATATTTCTCATGCTGAGACAATGCACTTTCTATTGCAGAGCTGGGTGGGAGTGCCTGAAGACTGGGAGGAGGGCGGGCAATGTATACACAATCAGGCAGAAGAGAGTAAGGGAGGAAATGACATCAGGATTGGCGTCAAGATAGACACAGTTAAAATGGAGGATCCTAAGAAGGATTTTCTCTTTTTTTACTATAGAAAAATCACTAAAATCAAAAGGTGGACAGTGCAATACGTACAGTGCAGTATGTTATGTAAGTAGAGCAGGTATTTATCTAATTACAGTGGTGTGAAAAACTATTTGCCCCCTTCCTGATTTCTTATTCTTTTGCATGTTTGTCACACTTAAATGTTTCTGCTCATCAAAAACCGTTAACTATTAGTCAAAGATAACATAATTGAACACAAAATGCAGTTTTAAATGATGGTTTTTATTATTTAGTGAGAAAAATAACTCAAAACCTACATGGCCCTGTGTGAAAAAGAAATTGCCCCCTGAACCTAATAACTGGTTGGGCCACCCTTAGCAGCAATAACTGCAATCAAGCGTTTGCGATAACTTGCAACAAGTCTTTTACAGCACTCTGGAGGAATTTTGGCCCACTCATCTTTGCAGAATTGTTGTAATTCAGCTTTATTTGAAGGTTTTCTAGCATGAACCGCCTTTTTAAGGTCATGCCACAACATCTCAA
Source organism: Hyperolius riggenbachi (assembly GCF_040937935.1). NCBI lineage: Eukaryota > Metazoa > Chordata > Amphibia > Anura > Hyperoliidae > Hyperolius > Hyperolius riggenbachi. The sequence continues at coordinate 134,097,872 of NC_090654.1, forward strand.
TAGGATTCAGGTCAGGACTTTGACTAGGCCACTCCAAAGTCTTCATTTTGTTTTTCTTCAGCCATTCAGAGGTGGATTTGCTGGTGTGTTTTGGGTCACTGTCCTGCTGCAGCACCCAAGATCGCTTCAGCTTGAGTTGACGAACAGATGGCCGGACATTCTCCTTCAGGATTTTTTGGTAGACAGTAGAATTCATGGTTCCATCTATCACAGCAAGCCTTCCAGGTCTGAAGCAGCAAAACAACCCCAGACCATCACACTACCACCACCATATTTTACTGTTGGCATGATGTTCTTTTGCTGAAATGCTGTGGTACTTCTACACCAGATGTAACGGGACACGCACCTTCCAAAAAGTTCAACTTTTGTCTCGTCGGTACACAAGGTATTTTCCCAAAAGTCTTGCCAATCATTGAGATGTTTTTTTAGCAACATTGAGACAAGCCTTAATGTTCTTTTTGCTTAAAAGTGGTTTGCGCCTTGAATATCTGCCATGCAGACCGTTTTTGCCCAGTCTCTTTCTTATGGTGGAGTCATGAACAATGACCTTAATTGAGGCAAGTGAGGCCTGCAGTTCTTTAGATGTTGTCCTGGGGTCTTTTGTGGCCTCTCGGATGAGTTTTCTCTGCGCTCTTGGGGTAATTTTGGTCGGCCAGCCACTCCTGGGAAGGTTCATCACTGTTCCATGTTTTTGCCATTTGTAGATAATGGCTCTCACTGTGGTTAGCTGGAGTCCCAAAGCTTTAGAAATGGCTTTATAACCTTTACCAGACTGATAGATTTCAATTACAGTACTTTGTTCTCATTTGTTCCTGAATTTCTTTGGATCTTGGCATGTCTAGCTTTTGAGGTGCTTTTGGTCTACTTCTCTGTGTGAGATAGCTCCTATTTAAGTAATTTCTTGATTGAAACAGGTGTGGCAGTAATCAGGCCTGGGGGTGACTACAGAAATTGAACTCAGGTGTGATAAACCACAGTTAAGTTATTTTTTAACAATGGGGGGCAATCACTTTTTCACACAAGGCCATGTAGATATGGAGTTTTTTTTCCTCACTAAATAATAAAAACCATAATTTAAAAGTGCATTTTGTGTTCAATTATGTTATCTTTGACTAATAGATAACGGTTTTTGATGAGCAGAAACATTTAAGTGTGACAAACATGCAAAAGAATAAGAAATCAGGAAGGGGGCAAATAGTTTTTCACACCACTGTATATATGTGTTTTTTTCTGAGATAATATGGCTGACTGCTCCTCTTTAAACATTCTCATAGTCTCACGCAAGTTTCTCTGCCCAGCAACGGCTAGCCGCTTGTTTCCTCCCGGCTAGAGCTAGCGGCGGTGCTGTGTACACCCAGGAGTTGCTCTCTTCCTGTCTCACCACGCAGGGGAGAGCTGGCATTTTTTAATATACAACTGCCTGCTGCTGACCATACCACCGGCTGGGACCTGCACCAATCACCTACTGCGAAACCTCTAACTTGAAAGCCCACCCGGAGAGCCTGGATCCCGGCTGACTTAAAGAGGACACGTTTAAATTGGCTGGACCCTGCTGACAGCCAATATCTTCCAGGTGATACCTGTCCTGGATAGGAAAGTGACTTTTACATACTATTTAGTTTCTAAAAGCACTCTTTTCTGTTGTTTTGCAGCTTCTCATACACCACACTGCATCAAATTGGTAATTCCAAAAGGAAGCCTCTTCTAAAGATAATGCACAAGAAATCCCGCAGTCTACTAAAGAACAGCAGGTTAAGGATATGGATTATTGGAACCATGTTCTGTAGTCTGATGAGACCAAGATAAACTAATTTGGTTCACATGGTGTCAAGCATGTGTAGCAGCAAGCAGGTGAGGAGTACAAAGATTCCTCCTCTAGTAAGGCCACATCTGGAATATGGAATTCAGTTCTGGGCACCACATTACAGGAAAGATATTGCAGTTTTAGAGCAGGTGCAGAGACGAGCTACAAAATTGATACGTGGGATGGAAGGTCTCGCTTACCAAGAAAGGTTAGTTAAACTGGGTTTATTTAGTCTAGAGAAAAGACGCCTTAACATGTATAAATACATCAGAGGGCAATATAAAAGCTTGGCGGATGAGCTTTTTGTCCCTAGGCCTTCTCAAAGGACTAGAGGACATGATCTGCGCATGAAGGAAAAAGGTTTTAGCCATTTATTTAGGAAAGGCTTCTTTACAGTAAGAGTGGTTAAGATGTGGAATGCATTGGCACAGGAAGTAGTTATGACGAACTCTATACCTGCATTTAAAAGGGGCTTAGATGCTTTCCTTGCGTTGAAAGACATCCATGGCTACAATTACTAGGTAAGGCCTAATGATGTTGATCCAGGGATTTTATCTGATTGCCATCTGGAGTTGGGAAGGAATTTTTTTCCCCTTTGGGGCTAATTGGACCATGCCTTGTAAGGGTTTCTCGCCTTCCTCTGGATCAACAGGTATATGTGAGGGAGCAGGCTGGTGTTGTACTTTGTTCTCTGGTTGAACTTGATGGACGTCTTTTTCAACCCAAATAACTATGTAACTATGTAAGCGTGTCTTGCCTATAGTCCATTGTGGTGGTTGGAGTGTCATGGTTTGGGGCTGCATGAGTGGTGCTGGCACTGGGAAGCTGCAATTCAGTGAGGAAAACATGAATGCCAACATGTACTGTGCCTGACTGACACATACTGAAAAAAAGAGAGAAGGGGCGCTCTGAGCCTTCCGTCATCCATAAGTAAATCCCCCAAAGGACAGGTCTCACCTGAATTCGCAGGGCTGGCACAGCGTACACAGCCTCGGTTCGCCTTGTCCCCCTTAGCCGAGTCGGGGACTAAGCTCTCCACAGTAGCGGGGCGGAAGTGACGTCACTCACTCTGGAAGCTCCTGTAATCCTCGCCTAGAGACGCCAGGACGCATCAAACTGAGCGTCCTGGGTGGCATATAGCATTGCAGATCCCCGTTGGGATAAAGGAGGACTATAGATTAACTATAAAGGTATAAATTTATTAAAACACAATGCGTTTCGCGGAAAAACAGTCTCCGCTTTCTCAAGTTAATGTTATATTATATTAACATAGTGCAGTGAAAAAATGTGTAGCCCAATTATGGCTAGCAGCCCCAGATAAGAATTACGTTTTAACTGTTAACTACTGGTTAGGTCTCTTCCGTGAGGGCACTTCATCATCGTAGAAGAGTCTAGTAAGAAATAATCTGTGCACATACTGTTTGTTGAAGCTAACGTCCGCCTTTGCTGTATCTGTTTTGAATGCAAGTTGTGTAATTTGCCCGTATTTTGAGCTCTGCACATCTGCAGGTAGTCATACTAGTCAATTCGGGTGCAGCCTGTATCTGGAAGTGCTGCCAATATTTCCTGCTGTACACCTCCAGAATGACCACTGTCTTGCCAAAGAATCTGAGGGTAAAGGAGAGTTAACCCTACACAGCTTAGTGTGTCAGGTACTGATGTGTCAGTTTTGCACATGCAGGTGCATCCAAGACATGCATAATTACAATCGTGGATTAGTATATAGGACCAGTAAACTTGCAATTCTCAAAAGAATCACACACCACAGCCGCCCTAGAGCCCCTGCCACCCAAAGCCTGTGCACATGGCACTGCTGCCCAATGCCTGTGCTTGCACCAAAGCCTTCCCCCCGTGCGAGTACAGTAGGCGGCTGCTGTGGTGTGCACGTGCAACTTCGTCTGTGCATATTTGCAACTGTCGTTTAGTATTAGATTTCTGGGAAGCGGAAATATCACTCTGGTAAAATATAGCACATCAGTAAATCCACACTGACACGCCTATAGAGCAGTTATGTCATGCCTGTGAAATACAGTATAATTTACCTACAGTGAAGCAGTGATTTCACTCCTTTAAAATATACTGTAATGTAACTAAGTAGTAGTGATGTCACTCTAGTAAAATATAACATATCTGAAAAGGAATGATGTCACTCCTGTACAATGTAGCTTATCCAGAGAGCAGTGATGTCATTGATGTAAAATATAACATACGTGAAAAGAAGTGATATGACTCCTGTAACACATAACATATCTGGAAAAATATGATGTAAAAAGAAGTGTCACCTCGTCAGTAAAATATTAATCATCTTGAAAGTATTGATTTTCACCCCTGTAAGCAGAACATGGTTAAAATGAAATGAAGCCTTAGGCAAGATAGCATTTTTGCCCACTGCTGGCTTTTTTAGTACGATTTGGTGGAGGCTAGCATCCATCAGGGCCCTAGACTCTCTCCATGCCCTAGGCCACTGCCTTGGCTTGCCTTGTGGATCATCCAGCTTTGCGTGTAAGACACATTGAGACACATCTACAGCGCTGTCTCTGATTTAACACCATACATGTAAAATGTAATTATTATCTGAAAAGCAATAATGTCACTTTCCTAAAATATTACATATCTGGGGAGCAGTGATGCCACTCTTATAAAATATAGCATTTTAGCTGGAGTCAACAAATCCACAGAGCAGTGATGTCCCTCCTGTGGAACATAATGTATCTGCACAGCAGTAAGGTCATTCAGAATTAGAATCATTTTTATTCGCCAGGCACGACAAGGTCGTGCTCGGAATTGGGTTTGGCACGTACAATTTAACAGATAAAGGATAGAAAGTATAGATAACAGAGGGCATAAAATAAACAGAGAGTCATAGATAAAACAAAAAAACACATAAACCAAAAACGGCTAAAACAGAAGTCCAGATTAATAATTAGTTCATGAACAGGGTGCAGTTCTGGAACACAATGTTGCTCCGGTGCTAGGCTCAGAGCGAGTCAGGAATGCAGGTTAATGAGTTCAGGAGGGTGACAGCTGAGGGGAAGAAAGAGTTCCTGTGTGTAAGGATTGTGGAACTTTCTCCGTGATCAGCGCACAACGCGTGCGCTGATACGGCGGAAATCCTCCACAAGCGTATATTTGCAGGCACCCAGCAAAAGGTGCTACGCACCCGTAGAGGGAAAATTCCTGTCGGCAGATGGCGCTGGGGAGTGCAGAGGAACCAATCCTCTGTACCTCCACAAATGCCAGACAGGAATTTGTACGAAGCGCAGAACGCAATCGCAAGAGAGGCGATTGCGAATGAGAACGAGCAAAGGGACAGGTTGTATGTGTGTGCGCCAACCTAGTCGCCACCCCGCAACAGTGCACACACAACAGCAGATATAAAACAGGAACGCGATCGCGAGAGGTGCGATCGCCAGACGTGACACAAGGCAGATCAGAATAGAATACGAGGGTAGCAAAGGCACAGCAAATAATACAATGAGGAGATATGGAAAATAACAAACGCTAGCTAACCGCGAACACCGCACTCATTCGCAACAGTGCACGTGGTTATGCGCGGTCTCCACGTGATAAGCACAGTAGTGACAAGCACGCCTACCTAACCATTAACAGACAAACATGAAACAGAGGACGCGAGCGCTTGCTTAACGGTTACCTCACCGAGCCTCCAGCAAGCGTAGCAGACAAGACAGACACACGAAAACAGGGACAAGCGAGAGATAGGATCCACAGCACTAGCGAAAAGTGGCCAGCGCGATCCCAGAAGACAGAACAGAAGGATCCCCAGCGCTAGCAAAAAGTAGCTAGCGCGATCCCAGGAGACAGAACAGAAGGAAACCCAGCGCTAGCGAAAAGTGGCTAGCGCGATCCCAGAAGACAGAACAGAAGGATCCCCAGCGCTAGCGAAAAGTGGCTAGCGCGATCCCAGAAGACAGAACAGAAGGATCCCCAGCGCTAGCAAAAAGTAGCTAGCGCGATCCCAGGAGACAGAACAGAAGGAACCCCAGCGCTAGCGAAAAGTGGCTAGCGCGATCCCAGAAGACAGAACAGAAGGATCCCCAGCGCTAGCGAAAAGTGGCTAGCGCGATCCCAGGAGACAGAACAGATGAGATAGCTGGTAGCAACCGCTGCACCAGCTATGCTCCAAGAACAGAGATCAGAACGACTTCCTATCGACCACCGCTGGGACAGGACAGTCGCAACAGACAAATAAAACAGATAAACAATCCTAACTGCACTAGGGAAATCTGCCTAGCACAGTTTCCAGGAATTACTCTAAGCTGATCTTCAAACAAAGAGCATGGCTGACACTCCCGGCAGGAGTGTTACACAGGACAAAATCCTTATGAACAGCAAAGCATTGTGGGACACACATAGTACTTATAGTACACGCCTCCAATGAATGTGGCCAGGCAATTTGCATGACAACGTATGCAAATTCCTCAGCAAGCACAAGCTGCAAAACTGACAGAAGCTCTTCTTTCCAGAGTCCTGCAGCATGCAAACTTACACAATGGTCAAAGGGCTGCCTGCCTGCACAGGCAGCTGAGCAAATCATCACACTGTGCCTTGAGGTTTTGGTGGCGATGGCCCGAAACCTACGGCCTAACGGAGGTCTGCTGAAGAACTGCTGGCCAGGGTGAGAGGGGTTGCCGACAATCCTCCGTGCTCTTGAGCGTAGCCTGGAGTTGTGGAGGAGGTCAAGCGAAGGTAGAGGTCTGCCGATGATTCTCTCTGCCGATCTAATGACCCTCTGAAGTTTGTATCTGTCTCTGGTGGAGGAGCAAGCGTACCATACTAGGATGGAGGAGCAGAGGACGGACTCGATGGTGGCGGTGTAAAAGCATGTCAGTAGCTCTTGAGCCATGCCGAACTTTTTCAGTTGGCGGAGAAAGAAAAGCCTCTGCTGAGCTTTCTTCTGGGTCGAGGCTGTGTTTTCCTTCCAGCTCAGGTCTTTGGAGATGGTGGTGCCCAAAAGGCGAATGCTGGCTACTCTCTCGACCTCGGTGCCATTGATAAAAATTGGTGGGGGGGAGGGGCATGCTTCCTGGAATCCACAATCAGCTCTATAGTTTTGGATGAGTTGAGGACCAGCCCTCCTATATAACATCACCTGTGCTAATATCACTACTACAAAGTATCACTTATATCTGCAGGTCACTAATGTCACTATTGTGAAATATAGCATATTTGGAAATCACTTGTGTTACTTTTGTCAAAAATTACTTAATTAGTCCCAAGTCCGCCTGTTTAACAATGGGCGCAAGGGAACCCCACACGAGAACGGCTGTGATCCTCCATGTATGCACACTCGACCGTGACTCCCCATGCACACCCGTCTACCTGATGCCATCCATGACTGCTGCCCGAAGCCCTGTCGTGCACACATGCACCAAGCAGCTGGCACGGACGTACAGACACACGGTCACAGAAGGATGCAGAGCCAGGAGTTTTATTATATAGGACTAGGTGACCTAAGCCCGTTTGAAAACGGGCTCTAGGTCTGTGTTGAATCTCCATCCCAGTCTCCTCCACTCCCCTCCCACCTCCCCTTCTCTCTCCTCCCCTCCACTCCCCTCCCACTCTCCGCCGCAGTGTCACCGCGCATTCGCGCACCCGCCGAACACGCACGCCGCCCCCGCACTCCGCGCGTGCACTCCGCCCGCTGACCCGCTGCAGACCCGGCTGCCTGCTGACCCGCCGCAAACCCAGCCGCCCGCTGACACGCCGCCCGCTCGGCTCCCTGGTCCCACGCTATCCCTGTGTAGCGTTGTCCGTGCTGCGCAGTGCGCACATGGGTTCAGCACGGACAACGCTACACAGGGACAGCGCACGGACACAGGGGTTTTATTATAGAGGTTAAGAGAACAATGATGTTACCCTTGCAAAACATTGTTTATCCACAGACAGCAGTGATGTCACTCCTGTAAAATATAACATGAGAGCAGACATGTTAAAGAGAAACCGTAACCAAGAATTGAACTTCATCCCAATCAGTAGCTGATACCCCCTTTCCCACGAGAAATCTTTTCCTTTTCACAAACGGATCATCAGGGGGCTCTGTATGGCTGATATTTTGTTGAAACCCCTCCCACATTGTGATGTCAGGGCCATGGTGCTGACATCCCACTGTGGCAGCCTTGTTGCACTGTGGGAAATAACAGCTGTTTACAACTGCCAAAAAAGCAAGCGGCATCTCCTTCCACTGACATCACCTGCCAGCAGTAAAAATGTCACCGTGTGATAAATGTCAGAATGTAAATAAGGGAGAGGAAAGATTTTACAATGGGCAAACACTGACTAAATCATTTATACATAATTATTGTAAAAATGAAGCATTTTTAATATATTATTTTCACTGGAGTTCCTCTTTAAATCTCTCTATTATATCTGGAAAGTGGTGATGTTACTCCTGAAGAATTTAATTTATCACTTCTTTTTCAGATGGTCAAATTCAGGTGGAACCAGTGTGAAATGAGGCCACATGTACTCCGATCCTGCATTGAGGCATTAGCAGGTTAGAAAATATGGGCACTGGGGAGATGAAGAGACTTTGAGCGGATGTTAAGGGGTAAATTTGGAAACTCATGTAAATATTTTTGGACTAGGCAGAAAGTGACACTTGAAACCATGAGCAGTGGGTCTGGACAGACTACGTGGAGAAAAGGTGATCACTATTACCATCACAGTCTCAATACCAGACACAAATGGCTTAACCATGTCATTACCATACAAACTTTCTATGATTTAATTGTAGAACAATCACATGCAGGGGAATATATGTATACCAGTGTAATAGAAAGGACCATATGTAAAATATATTAAGCCTCACTACCACCATCACACACACACTCACAGCCACACTAAGATTTTACATACTTCAATGACTGCATACTTATTGCAATTGAATCTACATACTGTAAATGGAAAAGTTTGTAATTCATCTTTTTTTTTTTGACTGAATCATGCATGTGTGATATACTTTTATAAAGCCAGTACCAACATGTGTAGAGAATTTTGTGAGTGCATAAGCTTAACCTCCTTGCCGGTTATCCCGAGCTCAGCTCGGGGTAACCTGCGCAGGAGGATTTCTCAGGCCCCGCTGGGCCGATTTGCATAATTTTTTTTGTTACAAGCAGCTAGCACTTTTCTAGCTGCTTGTAACTTCCAATCGCCGCCGCTCGACGCCGATCCGCCGCAATCCGCCGAGCCGCCTCCCCCCCCTCCCAGACCCCTGCGCAGCCTGGCCAATCAGGGCCAGGCAGCGCTGAGGCGTGGATCGGGATTCCCTATGACGTCCCGACGTTGATGACGTCGGTGATGTCATCCCGCCCCGTCGCCGTGGCGACCGGGGAAGCCCAGCAGGAAATCCCGTTCTGAACTGGGGGGGGGGGCTGGGGAATGTCAGAAAATGGGCACACCGAAAAATGGGCGTGGCCATGACATTGTATGGGCGGAGCTAACGTAATGATGTAACAGCGAGGCATAATAAAGCAGTGTTTACGCCATGATGTGGTCAAACGAGGATTCGCATCATGGGTGTGCAGAAACTGTGTGATGCTATTTAATAGTATACCGTAACCCCAAAGCAGCAAACATAGCCAACTATGACCATTAAATAATAAATGCAGCAACAGTTACCCCAGACACCACAAAATAAACGCAATGGGCAACATGTCAGCACAAAAAAAACGTATTGCGGGCAACATGTCAGCACAAAATAAACGTAATGCGGGCAACATGTCAGCACAAAATAATCGCATTGCGGGCAACATTTCAGCACAAAATAAACGCATTGCGGGCAACATGTCAGCACAAAATAAACGCATTGTGAGCAACATGTCAGTACAAAATAAACGCATTGCGGGCAACATGTCGGCACAAAATAAACGCATTGCGAGCAACATTTCAGCATAAAATAAACGCATTGCGGGCAACATGTCAGCACAAAATAAATGCATTGCGGGCAATATGTCAGCACAAAATAAACGCATTGGGGGCAAACATGTCAGTACAAAATAAACGCAATGGGGCAAAATGTCAGCACAAAATAAACGCATTGCGGGCAACATTTCAGCACAAAAAAAACGCATTGCGGGCAACATGTCAGCACAAAATAAACGCATTGTGGGCAACATGTCAGTACAAAATAAATGTATTGCGGGCAACATGTCGGCACAAAATAAACGCATTGCGGGCAACATGTCAGCACAAAATAAACGAATTGCGGGCAACATGTCAGCACAAAATAAACGCAATGGGGGCAAACATGTCAGTACAAAATAAACGCAATGGGGGCAAGCATGTCAGCACAAAATAAACGCATTGCGGGCAACATTTCAGCACAAAATAAGCGCATTGCGTGCAACATGTCAGCACAAAATAAACGCATTGCGGGCAACATTTCAGCACAAAATAAACGCATTGCGGGCAACATTTCAGCACAAAATAAACGCAATGGGGGCAAACATGTCAGTACAAAATAAACGCAATAGGGCAAAAATGTCAGCACAAAATAAACGCATTGCGGGCAACATTTCAGCACAAAATAAACACATTGCGGGCAACATTTCAGCACAAAATAAATGCAATGGGGGCAAACATGTCAGTACAAAATAAACGCAATGGGGCAAAAATGTCAGCACAAAATAAACACATTGCGGGCAACATTTCAGCACAAAATAAACGCATTGCGGGCAACATATCAGCACAAAATAAACACAATGGGGGAAAACATGTCAGCACAAAATAAACGCAATGTGGGCACTCAAAGCATTTACTCACCTGACAGAAGTCCCCTAACGCAGCCGGCCTCTGGTGTGTGTGCAGCTCCCCCAGACGATCCTCCTCCAATCTCCCGCGCTCACAGGCAGAGCAGGGCTACGGCAAGATGGCGCCCGAAGCCCTGTACTGGAGACACAAATAGTCTCCAGTACAGGGCTCCGCCTCCGGATGCCATCTTCCCGTAGCCCTGCTCTGCCTGTGCCTGCCGGAGGACAATGCAGGCTGCTGGAGCGGGGCTGCAGAGAATGAACTAGCGCAGTGTCTATGAGACGCTGCGGCTAGTTCATTCACTACGGAGGCCAGAGTCCCGAGGCCGGGACGTCCCGCTGCTAAAAGCGGGACGTTTCCCGGGACCTCATGCAGCCTGGGACAGCGCCCTCCGAAGGCGGGATGCGTCCTAGGTAAAGCGGGACGTATGGTCACCGTAGCTTAAGTGGCTGGTTTGATTGCACTGACCACAACACTGCAAAATTGCTTCACACAATGGGCTTGATTCACAAAAGCATGATAAACTGATAGCTAAACGAAGGTTTGAGCACGATCAAGCGCAAACCTTCGTTACGTTAGCACACAGGCGTAAGCCTTTATGCGCGCAAACCTTCGTGCGCGTCACATCGCGTGGTAACTGCATAGCACGGCCGTGTTATCAGTTATCATGCTTTTGTGAATCAAGCCCAATCTATGCAATCGGGGCTAAAGAGAAGGCTTTATGACAGATGCCATTATCAGTGAAAGAGTTCCAAAATCCCAAGCCAAACTTGGAATGACAGAAGAAACAAAAAAGTAGTTTAACTCACCAGCTTCCACCAAACACTACTCCAAACACTGAAATATCATTTCTGGGTGGAGAACTTGGGCAGAGTCGGCTGGATCGTAGGAGAGCATGTGCCATTCTATTACTTCTTAATTCAGGCTAAACAGTGAGATTTAGACCCATGTTGCGTCACTCACCTGATCACTGCCGCACCTGTTCCTGGTTCCTTGGCCCCATTCACGCATGACAGAATTCGTATGTGCAAGTTCACATTCGCTGCACATCTAATTGAAGCCAATGGCATTGCATTTGATAGGCGTTTTAATCATATTTTTCTGCTGAAAATAAAAAAAAAAAAAAAACAACATGTATGCTTTTTTGGGGGATAACAGACATGCAAATCGCATACAATGGAAATGAACATTTTTGCATTACAAATGCAAAAATTAGCAGGCAAATAACTACAATTACATAATAATGTGAACATTTGTATTTTCTTCTGTTGGACTCAAAGCGCGCTGCAGCCAATAGGCCACCCTGCAGTGTTAAGGCAACTCGCCTTAAACTCTTTACTAAATAGGTACTGACCCTAGTCAGGATTTGAACCCTGGTCACCCATGTCAAAGGCGGTGCCTTTAACCAGTACACTATGCAGCCACGGCTTACATAAATAAGGACAGCACTAGCAACACCTCCCAAAAAAACAAGCAAGGAGGAAGTTATAGCTTTAAAAGGAGGAAGTTATAGCTTTAAAAATTGGACCACAAATTTCCACACTCACAACGCAAAAAAAAAAAGTAAAATTTGCATATGCAAATTCACATTCGTGAGAGAGTGTTTGTAAAAATTGCTATAACAAGTGTAAAGCCAGCGGCATAGCAATAGGGGTTGCAGAGGTTGCGACCGCATCGGGGCCCTTTGGCCAGGGGGGCCCCATGGGGCCCTCCATCAACCACCGTATTAGCTCTCTATTGGTCCTGTGCTCATAATAATCACTTCTATAGATACTTTGAATAGTAGTAATCCTTAACACACTGTTCCCCATCCCCTTCTTGCACCTCTGACACTGTAGTTGCCATTGGCAGGTTTTGGTGCGCCGTATCAATTGTTTTGTATTGAGTGCTTGGGGGCCCAAATGTAAAACTTGCATTAGGGCCCACAGCTCCTTAGCTACGCCACTGTGTAAAGCCACCCTTTTTCCCTTTGGTTGGTAAATGGACAGCAGTTTGTGGGAGACGACGCATTGCGGGCAACATGTCGGCACAAAATAAACGCATTGCGAGCAACATTTCAGCATAAAATAAACGCATTGCGGGCAACATGTCAGCACAAAATAAATGCATTGCGGGCAATATGTCAGCACAAAATAAACGCATTGGGGGCAAACATGTCAGTACAAAATAAACGCAATGGGGCAAAATGTCAGCACAAAATAAACGCATTGCGGGCAACATTTCAGCACAAAAAAAACGCATTGCGGGCAACATGTCAGCACAAAATAAACGCATTGTGGGCAACATGTCAGTACAAAATAAATGTATTGCGGGCAACATGTCGGCACAAAATAAACGCATTGCGGGCAACATGTCAGCACAAAATAAACGAATTGCGGGCAACATGTCAGCACAAAATAAACGCAATGGGGGCAAACATGTCAGTACAAAATAAACGCAATGGGGGCAAGCATGTCAGCACAAAATAAACGCATTGCGGGCAACATTTCAGCACAAAATAAGCGCATTGCGTGCAACATGTCAGCACAAAATAAACGCATTGCGGGCAACATTTCAGCACAAAATAAACGCATTGCGGGCAACATTTCAGCACAAAATAAACGCAATGGGGGCAAACATGTCAGTACAAAATAAACGCAATAGGGCAAAAATGTCAGCACAAAATAAACGCATTGCGGGCAACATTTCAGCACAAAATAAACACATTGCGGGCAACATTTCAGCACAAAATAAATGCAATGGGGGCAAACATGTCAGTACAAAATAAACGCAATGGGGCAAAAATGTCAGCACAAAATAAACACATTGCGGGCAACATTTCAGCACAAAATAAACGCATTGCGGGCAACATATCAGCACAAAATAAACACAATGGGGGAAAACATGTCAGCACAAAATAAACGCAATGTGGGCACTCAAAGCATTTACTCACCTGACAGAAGTCCCCTAACGCAGCCGGCCTCTGGTGTGTGTGCAGCTCCCCCAGACGATCCTCCTCCAATCTCCCGCGCTCACAGGCAGAGCAGGGCTACGGCAAGATGGCGCCCGAAGCCCTGTACTGGAGACACAAATAGTCTCCAGTACAGGGCTCCGCCTCCGGATGCCATCTTCCCGTAGCCCTGCTCTGCCTGTGCCTGCCGGAGGACAATGCAGGCTGCTGGAGCGGGGCTGCAGAGAATGAACTAGCGCAGTGTCTATGAGACGCTGCGGCTAGTTCATTCACTACGGAGGCCAGAGTCCCGAGGCCGGGACGTCCCGCTGCTAAAAGCGGGACGTTTCCCGGGACCTCATGCAGCCTGGGACAGCGCCCTCCGAAGGCGGGATGCGTCCTAGGTAAAGCGGGACGTATGGTCACCGTAGCTTAAGTGGCTGGTTTGATTGCACTGACCACAACACTGCAAAATTGCTTCACACAATGGGCTTGATTCACAAAAGCATGATAAACTGATAGCTAAACGAAGGTTTGAGCACGATCAAGCGCAAACCTTCGTTACGTTAGCACACAGGCGTAAGCCTTTATGCGCGCAAACCTTCGTGCGCGTCACATCGCGTGGTAACTGCATAGCACGGCCGTGTTATCAGTTATCATGCTTTTGTGAATCAAGCCCAATCTATGCAATCGGGGCTAAAGAGAAGGCTTTATGACAGATGCCATTATCAGTGAAAGAGTTCCAAAATCCCAAGCCAAACTTGGAATGACAGAAGAAACAAAAAAGTAGTTTAACTCACCAGCTTCCACCAAACACTACTCCAAACACTGAAATATCATTTCTGGGTGGAGAACTTGGGCAGAGTCGGCTGGATCGTAGGAGAGCATGTGCCATTCTATTACTTCTTAATTCAGGCTAAACAGTGAGATTTAGACCCATGTTGCGTCACTCACCTGATCACTGCCGCACCTGTTCCTGGTTCCTTGGCCCCATTCACGCATGACAGAATTCGTATGTGCAAGTTCACATTCGCTGCACATCTAATTGAAGCCAATGGCATTGCATTTGATAGGCGTTTTAATCATATTTTTCTGCTGAAAATAAAAAAAAAAAAAAAACAACATGTATGCTTTTTTGGGGGATAACAGACATGCAAATCGCATACAATGGAAATGAACATTTTTGCATTACAAATGCAAAAATTAGCAGGCAAATAACTACAATTACATAATAATGTGAACATTTGTATTTTCTTCTGTTGGACTCAAAGCGCGCTGCAGCCAATAGGCCACCCTGCAGTGTTAAGGCAACTCGCCTTAAACTCTTTACTAAATAGGTACTGACCCTAGTCAGGATTTGAACCCTGGTCACCCATGTCAAAGGCGGTGCCTTTAACCAGTACACTATGCAGCCACGGCTTACATAAATAAGGACAGCACTAGCAACACCTCCCAAAAAAACAAGCAAGGAGGAAGTTATAGCTTTAAAAGGAGGAAGTTATAGCTTTAAAAATTGGACCACAAATTTCCACACTCACAACGCAAAAAAAAAAAGTAAAATTTGCATATGCAAATTCACATTCGTGAGAGAGTGTTTGTAAAAATTGCTATAACAAGTGTAAAGCCAGCGGCATAGCAATAGGGGTTGCAGAGGTTGCGACCGCATCGGGGCCCTTTGGCCAGGGGGGCCCCATGGGGCCCTCCATCAACCACCGTATTAGCTCTCTATTGGTCCTGTGCTCATAATAATCACTTCTATAGATACTTTGAATAGTAGTAATCCTTAACACACTGTTCCCCATCCCCTTCTTGCACCTCTGACACTGTAGTTGCCATTGGCAGGTTTTGGTGCGCCGTATCAATTGTTTTGTATTGAGTGCTTGGGGGCCCAAATGTAAAACTTGCATTAGGGCCCACAGCTCCTTAGCTACGCCACTGTGTAAAGCCACCCTTTTTCCCTTTGGTTGGTAAATGGACAGCAGTTTGTGGGAGACGAAGAGGATGAAAATATGAATGTGCTCAGTCACAGGTAGGAGCAAAGCTAACGGTGGTTGAGATCCTGTAAGTGACACAGTGAAACACTGAATATCTCCCAGTCAGTACAAGTGTCACCTCTTTTTCTTTCTGTACTCCCAAGGTGAACTTAGTCTTTGTTAGCAGTCATCAGTGACCTCACCAAAGCTGTGCCAGTAGTCACAGAAATACCGACAATAAGGCCTCGTTCACATTACGTGTGTTGAGAATCGCGTGTAAACGCATGGTCAAAAAAAGAAAAAGAAAAAAGGGCAATACAGTGAAATAATAGTCACTATGTACTTTAGTCACAAGGAAATTATAAATGAAACATACTGACAGGAGAACATGAATCCCAGCATAACTGAAAAAATACATATATCCAGGCACATCGCCTCTAGTTAGGACATTATATAAGTTATTAAGGAAAGGGAGGTGTTGAAGGGGGTGTGGCTAGAAAACAGCAAAAATCTATTAACTCTTCGCACTCTCACATGCAAATGTTCAAACAAATACATTCACAGATTCACTCATCCAGGCACAACGGTAATCCCTACAGCTAAGTTAAAAGCCAGGGTTTTAGTTCACAGAAGAATGCATTCTTATGCTTAGTCACCTATACTGCGCAGAAGTACCCAGGTAAACATAGGTGTCCTAACTCTGGCCCTGTAACATGCATAGTGCAGACATGCAAACACATTCATTGCATCAAACCTATCAATGGATTAGGAGCACACATCCTGACGTCCTCTCCTGGGACAGATAGCGCATCTTACCAATCGCAAAAGGGAGCTAACGTTATGTATCCATGTGCACCATGCACATACACCAGCATAAGCTGTGTGCATGCTGACGAACACATACAGGGGAAGGAGGCAGTGCACTGAATTGGGCCCTAGCCACAGGGGTCAGTAACAAAAAAAATACATATATCCAGGCACATCGCCTCTAGTTAGGACATTATATAAGTTATTAAGGAAAGGGAGGTGCTGAAGGGGGTGTGGCTAGAAAACAGCAAAAATCTATTAACCCTTCGCACTATCACATGCAAATGTTCAAACAAATGCATTCACAGATTCACTCATCCAGGCACAACGGTAATCCCTACAGCTAAGTTAAAAGCCAGGGTTTTAGTTCACAGAAGAATGCATTCTTATGCTTAGTCACCTATACTGCGCAGAAGTACCCAGGTAAACATAGGTGTCCTAACTCTGGCCCTGTAACATGCATAGTGCAGACATGCAAACACATTCATTGCATCAAACCTATCAATGGATTAGGAGCACACATCCTGACGTCCTCTCCTGGGACAGATAGCGCATCTTACCAATCGCACAAGGGAGCTAACGTTATGTATCCATGTGCACCATGCACATACACCAGCATAAGCTGTGTGCATGCTGACAAACACATACAGGGGAAGGAGGGAGTGCACTGAATTGGGCCCTAGCCACAGGGGTCAGTAACAAAAAAAATACATATATCCAGGCACATCGCCTCTAGTTAGGACATTATATAAGTTATTAAGGAAAGGGAGGTGCTGAAGGGGGTGTGGCTAGAAAACAGCAAAAATCTATTAACCCTTCGCACTCTCACATGCAAATGTTCAAACAAATGCATTCACAGATTCACTCATCCAGGCACAACGGTAATCCCTACAGCTAAGTTAAAAGCCAGGGTTTTAGTTCACAGAAGAATGCATTCTTATGCTTAGTCACCTATACTGCGCAGAAGTACCCAGGTAAACATAGGTGTCCTAACTCTGGCCCTGTAACATGCATAGTGCAGACATGCAAACACATTCATTGCATCAAACCTATCAATGGATTAGGAGCACACATCCTGACGTCCTCTCCTGGGACAGATAGCGCATCTTACCAATCGCACAAGGGAGCTAACGTTATGTATCCATGTGCACCATGCACATACACCAGCATAAGCTGTGTGCATGCTGACAAACACATACAGGGAAAGGAGGGAGTGCACTGAATTGGGCCCTAGCCACAGGGGTCAGGGCCCAATTCAGTGCACTCCCTCCTTCCCCTGTATGTGTTTGTCAGCATGCACACAGCTTATGCTGGTGTATGTGCATGGTGCACATAGCCACACCCCCTTCAGCACCTCCCTTTCCTTAATAACTTATATAATGTCCTAACTAGAGGCGATGTGCCTGGATATATGTATTTTTTTTTGTTACTGACCCCTGTGGCTAGGGCCCAATTCAGTGCACTCCCTCCTTTCCCTGTATGTGTTTGTCAGCATGCACACAGCTTATGCTGGTGTATGTGCATGGTGCACATGGATACATAACGTTAGCTCCCTTGTGCGATTGGTAAGATGCGCTATCTGTCCCAGGAGAGGACGTCAGGATGTGTGCTCCTAATCCATTGATAGGTTTGATGCAATGAATGTGTTTGCATGTCTGCACTATGCATGTTACAGGGCCAGAGTTAGGACACCTATGTTTACCTGGGTACTTCTGTGCAGTATAGGTGACTAAGCATAAGAATGCATTCTTCTGTGAACTAAAACCCTGGCTTTTAACTTAGCTGTAGGGATAACCGTTGTGCCTGGATGAGTGAATCTGTGAATGCATTTGTTTGAACATTTGCATGTGAGAGTGCGAAGGGTTAATAGATTTTTGCTGTTTTCTAGCCACACCCCCTTCAGCACCTCCCTTTCCTTAATAACTTATATAATGTCCTAACTAGAGGCGATGTGCCTGGATATATGTAATTTTTTTTGTTACTGACCCCTGTTGCTAGGGCCCAATTCAGTGCACTCCCTCCTTCCCCTGTATGTGTTTGTCAGCATGCACACAGCTTATGCTGGTGTATGTGCATGGTGCACATGGATACATAACGTTAGCTCCCTTGTGCGATTGGTAAGATGCGCTATCTGTCCCAGGAGAGGACGTCAGGATGTGTGCTCCTAATCCATTGATAGGTTTGATGCAATGAATGTGTTTGCATGTCTGCACTATGCATGTTACAGGGCCAGAGTTAGGACACCTATGTTTACCTGGGTACTTCTGCGCAGTATAGGTGACTAAGCATAAGAATGCATTCTTCTGTGAACTAAAACCCTGGCTTTTAACTTAGCTGTAGGGATAACCGTTGTGCCTGGATGAGTGAATCTGTGAATGCATTTGTTTGAACATTTGCATGTGAGAGTGCGAAGGGTTAATATATTTTTCCCAGCATAACTGAGGATATAGTTTAGACCGAGAGAACCAAAGGTCAAAGGCCTGGATTGTCCACAAGCGCTAACCAATGTTGCCAAGTTCTGGTGAAAGTTTCCAAGGAGTCATTTACAATGGCAAGCAATCTTTCCGAGATCATTATATCGTTAACTATCTTTTTTGTGAGTTCAAAGGATAATGTTGGTGGTTGCCATTGGCGTGCAATGTGGAGTCTAGCTGCTTTACCAAGTTGTTGTTGTAGCCTATGAGGAGGAAACTTCCAGCCCTTGGGTTTATCCCCTAATAGTAAAGACATCGGGTCCGGTATGCAGGTGATTTCTAGGGCCGACCCAATAAGGGCAGCGATTTCAGACCAGAAGCGTTTAACCTTTGGACAGAACCACCAGATGTGAGCCATAGATCCTACATGACCACAGTTGAGAAAACAGAGATTTGAAGATGAGGGTGACTATCTGTGTAAGTTTTCAGGGGTTATGTAGGTTCTATGTAGAACTTTTAGATTCACCTCAATGTGCGAGAAGTAGCTGCTACTAGGGCTGCTCAAATACGATCCGGGAGACATCCGGATAGTTGCTATCCGGATATCTCCCAGTAAACCTGTGCGGGGTGGGCATGGGGAGTCAATCTTACCTGTCTGACGTCTTCTTCGTCCCTCCTTCAGCGTGTCCCACGATGCACTCCACACGCGTCACGTGATTACAAACACTTCCTCCTTCAACCCGGACCGAAAAAGACGTCAGACAGGTAAGATTGAAGCACAGGTTTACTGGGAGATATCCGGATAGCAACTATCCGGATGTCTCCCGGATCGGATTTGAGCAGCCCTAGCTGCTACCCTTAGTAAGGATAAGACAGCATTTGGACCACTGTTGTGGAGAAATTTATAGGCCAAGATCTTGCTCCCAGGCCTCCATAGCCCTTAGTTTCGTCATAGTATATGGTTGTGAGATGAGGGCGTACAGGTATGAGATTAAGCCTCCTTCTAGTGGACATCTATGGCACCAGGACTCAAAATTAGTTTTGGAAGATATTGTAGGAATTTTACACGGTTTAGGTTTTAGTTTCAGTGTATTATGGTGCACTTTTTGAAGCATGTTTTGCTTATTGCAGCAATAGCAGTTGTCAGTAAAGCTTTGTTTACATATGAAAATGTATTTTTCAATTGGGGTTGTGAACTAAAACCCTGGCTTTTAACTTAGCTGTAGGGATCACCGTTGTGCCTGGTTGAGTGAATCTGTGAATGCATTTGTTTGAACATTTGCATGTGAGAGTGCGAAGGGTTAATAGATTTTTGCTGTTTTCTAGCCACACCCCCTTCAGCACCTCCCTTTCCTTAATAACTTATATAATGTCCTAACTAGAGGCGATGTGCCTGGATATATGTATTTTTTTTTGTTACTGACCCCTGTGGCTAGGGCCCAATTCAGTGCACTCCCTCCTTCCCCTGTATGTGTTTGTCAGCATGCACACAGCTTATGCTGGTGTATGTGCATGGTGCACATGGATACATAACGTTAGCTCCCTTGTGCGATTGGTAAGATGCGCTATCTGTCCCAGGAGAGGACGTCAGGATGTGTGCTCCTAATCCATTGATAGGTTTGATGCAATGAATGTGTTTGCATGTCTGCACTATGCATGTTACAGGGCCAGAGTTAGGACACCTATGTTTACCTGGGTACTTCTGCGCAGTATAGGTGACTAAGCATAAGAATGCATTCTTCTGTGAACTAAAACCCTGGCTTTTAACTTAGCTGTAGGGATAACCGTTGTGCCTGGATGAGTGAATCTGTGAATGCATTTGTTTGAACATTTGCATGTGAGAGTGCGAAGGGTTAATAGATTTTTGCTGTTTTCTAGCCACACCCCCTTCAGCACCTCCCTTTCCCTAATAACTTATATAATGTCCTAACTAGAGGCGATGTGCCTGGATATATGTAATTTTTTTTGTTACTGACCCCTGTTGCTAGGGCCCAATTCAGTGCACTCCCTCCTTCCCCTGTATGTGTTTGTCAGCATGCACACAGCTTATGCTGGTGTATGTGCATGGTGCACATGGATACATAACGTTAGCTCCCTTGTGCGATTGGTAAGATGCGCTATCTGTCCCAGGAGAGGACGTCAGGATGTGTGCTCCTAATCCATTGATAGGTTTGATGCAATGAATGTGTTTGCATGTCTGCACTATGCATGTTACAGGGCCAGAGTTAGGACACCTATGTTTACCTGGGTACTTCTGCGCAGTATAGGTGACTAAGCATAAGAATGCATTCTTCTGTGAACTAAAACCCTGGCTTTTAACTTAGCTGTAGGGATAACCGTTGTGCCTGGATGAGTGAATCTGTGAATGCATTTGTTTGAACATTTGCATGTGAGAGTGCGAAGGGTTAATATATTTTTCCCAGCATAACTGAGGATATAGTTTAGACCGAGAGAACCAAAGGTCAAAGGCCTGGATTGTCCACAAGCGCTAACCAATGTTGCCAAGTTCTGGTGAAAGTTTCCAAGGAGTCATTTACAATGGCAAGCAATCTTTCCGAGATCATTATATCGTTAACTATCTTTTTTGTGAGTTCAAAGGATAATGTTGGTGGTTGCCATTGGCGTGCAATGTGGAGTCTAGCTGCTTTACCAAGTTGTTGTTGTAGCCTATGAGGAGGAAACTTCCAGCCCTTGGGTTTATGCCCTAATAGTAAAGACATCGGGTCCGGTATGCAGGTGATTTCTAGGGCCGACCCAATAAGGGCAGCGATTTCAGACCAGAAGCGTTTAACCTTTGGACAGAACCACCAGATGTGAGCCATAGATCCTACATGACCACAGTTGAGAAAACAGAGATTTGAAGATGAGGGTGACTATCTGTGTAAGTTTTCAGGGGTTATGTAGGTTCTATGTAGAACTTTTAGATTCACCTCAATGTGCGAGAAGTAGCTGCTACTAGGGCTGCTCAAATACGATCCGGGAGACATCCGGATAGTTGCTATCCGGATATCTCCCAGTAAACCTGTGCGGGGTGGGCATGGGGGGTCAATCTTACCTGTCTGACGTCTTCTTCGTCCCTCCTTCAGCATGTCCCACGATGCACTCCACACGCGTCACGTGATTACAAACACTTCCTCCTTCAACCCGGACCGAAGAAGACGTCAGACAGGTAAGATTGACCCCCCCTGCCCACCCCGCACAGGTTTACTGGGAGATATCCGGATAGCAACTATCCGGATGTCTCCTGGATCGGATTTGAGCAGCCCTAGCTGCTACCCTTAGTAAGGATAAGACAGCATTTGGACCACTGTTGTGGAGAAATTTATAGGCCAAGATCTTGCTCCCAGGCCTCCATAGCCCTTAGTTTCGTCATAGTATATGGTTGTGAGATGAGGGCGTACAGGTATGAGATTAAGCCTCCTTCTAGTGGACATCTATGGCACCAGGACTCAAAATTAGTTTTGGAAGATATTGTAGGAATTTTACGCGGTTTAGGTTTTAGTTTCAGTGTATTATGGTGCACTTTTTGAAGCATGTTTTGCTTATTGCAGCAATAGCAGTTGTCAGTAAAGCTTTGTTTACATATGAAAATGTATTTTTCAATTGGGGTAAAAAAACGCATGTGCTTCTATGCGCTAAAAAAGTGCACCCATTCACTTGCATTGATGTGCGCTTTACAGCTCAATGCACACAAATGCATGCAACACTACGTTTTTGTAACGCAGCTCAGCGCAGTGCATAGATGTGAACGAGGCACATTTAATTACATGGGAAAATCAATACCTTGCAGATTGAACAGCTCAATGCACTGTGAAAAGCGCACAGAAACGGCCCTGATGTGAACGAGGCCTTAGTGTTGGAGTTCAAATTCAGGTTGTTGAAATTCGGAAACTCAAATTCGCCTGTCACCACACTTCAGCACCCAAATAAGTAGACAGAATTAGAGGGAGCTCAGTTATTTGTGTTTCATACGACTCATGTGAAGTACAACGTGAAGCACAAAAAAGTGAACTCCCCCAACTCATACTACTTATTTGGATGTTGAAGTGTGGTGATGAGTGAATTTGGATTTCCGAATTTAAACAACCCAAATTCGAACACCAACACAACCCGCAATCCCTGCTGGGAATGTTATTTACCTTCACTCTTCTTACAAAATGCATGCAATGGAGGCCAACATTCTTTGCCGGTAGTCACAGAAGGCCCTACAATCTCTGCCAGTTGTCAGTGCTCTTTCTCTCTCTCTCTCTCTCTCTCTCTCTCTCTCTCTCTCTCTCTCTCTCTCTCTCTCTTCTCAAATCACTGTGGAATCACAAACAAATAAACAAATACACACACACACACCAGCAGCCACAGCAGGTCCACAGTCTCTACCAGCAGTAACAATTTTCCTCAAATCTCACCAAACTGTCACATGTACCTCCTTTCCCACTACCAATTGCTGAAAAGAGAGTCCCAATATCTAAGTTAGGGTCGGTTCACACTTGCTTCAAACCCATATCCGTGGCTCCGTTTTCTTCCACTGGACAAAAACTGAGCCACGGATACCAATGTTAAAAATAGCGGCCGTCTTCACACACTTCAAAAGCCGGATCCGTGAGCTCCGTTTTAGAAAACTGAATAGAGAGTGACTGCATCTCCACAGAGCCTTCTGTTAAGGTTCTGAAGTTTGCAGACGACACAACAGTAGTTGGTCTCATACAAAACGGGGATAAGTCTGCATACAGGCATGTGGTGGGACAGCTTTCCTCCTGGTGCAGCAGCAACAACTTGGAACTAAATGCTCTCAAAACCATTAAGATGATAATAGACTTTAGGAGATCTCCCCCCCCAGCACCTCCCCATAACCATAAATGGATTCACAATAACCCAAGTAGAGTCATTCAAGTTTCTTGGGTCCATGATCTCAAACAACCTAAAATGGGACAACAACACTGCCACTATCGTCAAGAAAGCGCAACAGAGGATGCACCACCTACGGCAGCTGAAAAAGTTTGGCCTACCTCAAAATCTAATGGTGCAGTTCTACACTGCAATCATAGAATCCACCATAACATCATCTATGACTGTATGGTTCGGCTCCTGCTCAGCATTAGAAAAGGGGAGTCTGCAGCGCATCATCCGAACAGCGGAAAGGATAATTAGCTGTGGCTTACCTTCCCTGCAGGATCTTTACGCTAGCAGGTGCAGAAAGAGAGCAACCAAAATTGCCTCTGACCACTCTCACCCAGCTCACTCCATCTTCCAGCGCATGCCTTCAGGAGTAAGATTCCGGTCAATTGCTACCAAAACCTCCAGACACAGAAACAGCTTTTTTCCCTCAAGCGGTAGCCATACTTAATGCTGAACCACGTTAGAGCTGCTAGGACTTGAAAGTAATCAGCACAGAACTGAAAATTAACAATTCTCACATTGCTGCCACTATACTTGCATAATGTCCTTGACTTGTAATATACACACTGTCTGTCCTTGTATTGTTTTTGTTTGTGTTTGTTAAGCAACTGCCAAGACAAATTCCTTGTAGGTGCAAACTTACTTGGCGAAAATAAATTGATTCTGATTTGCCACATTCACGGAGTCCAGATACCCGCAGGGGCAATGAAAGGCAGCACAAAAACGGATCTCCCTCTACACAGAGAACGTTTGCACACAAAACGGATACTGAAGCAGATTGCCTACTGCCTGCTCCTCCCCTCAGCATCATCTTTGCAAGCCTCTTTATTCAATAGAAACACACAGGAAGGAAGGACACATTTTTTACATATGTTTAAACGGACTAGAAACGTATGCTGCAAAAGCACAACATTTTGAAAAATGGATCCGTTTTAGAAAAACTGATCAGTTAAAAACACCCAAACAGTCATACATGCGCCACAATCTCACAGAAGGCCCCCAGTTTCTACCAGTAGTCAAATCTGGTCCCTCAGCCTCTGTCAGCAGTCACAATGCCACCTCCAATAACTGTCAGCAGTCCCATCATCTACTGTATGTCATAATCCATAGGCTGACAAAGCAGGGGTTACACGACAGGGGACCCTACAAAGCTAAAAAGACACCGTGAGGTTATCTAGGATGCTGGGATGCATTTCTCTGGAAAGACTGGATGCAATGCAGGTGCACTATAATGACACAGTTTGGTGGTCACTATAAATCTGCAACACACTGGGGAAATTGTAAACTATGATATTCTAAGGGGAACACTGGAAAGCTGGTAAATCTGTAATGGCCACTAGGAAGTTTTGCCACATTACAGGGGCACTAAAAAATGAGGGCGACTGTTAGGCTTGGGTGCAAAAGGAAGGCTTTAGAAACTGAGACACACTTTAAGGGTACTGGAAATTTAGGGGAACGGCCACTTTGGCACATTACTTTTTTGAATGTGGCCTTGCCCACTACCACTACCCCATTTTGTTGTCCCACAAGCTAAATGGTCTCAGTTTCATTTCAGAAGAGGGCCCTCTTACCCAAGCTGAGGCTTCATTGTTAAGACAGCTGAAAGTTCACATTTGTTGCTGGACCAGGTACCCCATTAGTTGATAATCATCTCTAATCAGAATTAACATAAAATTTGCAATCATTTAATGGATAAATTGAATACAGGGTCATCTTATCAACTAAAGGTTACTTTAGAGGTTCACAAAGAAGCTTGCTACCCCACCCCAGAAACATTCAATGTCTCTGTGTTAATGGGACACTAAAGCTATAAAAGCTCAATTATTGTTGCCCAAAATGGTCGTTAGTGGTTGTTTTAGTTGACAGTTCAAAAACCATCACTGTACAAGCATGCTCTCTGCCAAGCAGCCTTTTCTGTTCAACAAATGACAGCGGTGTGTGTGTGTGTGTGTGGGGGGGGGGGGGGGGGTGACAAGTGGTAGGTTTCTGTGGGAACTACAGTAGTATGACAGTAGCAGTTGGGCAGGATGGATCCAAGTTGTGGAACACCTGTACACCTGGAACACCTGTACTCATGCTGCATCTTCAGTTCTTCAATGAAGTTTAGGCTAGCACACCTGCTTCAAAAAGCAATCGTTCTCCTTTATTGCTAAAATAAAGGAGAACGATTGCTTTTTGAAGCAAGTGTGCTAGCCTGAACTTCATTGAACTACTGACTTTTGTGGTGCTTGGGCTTAGCACCATCTAGGCTATGCACCCACATCTTAAGGGGTAAGGTGTGCCACAACCACAGTGTCTATACATGGTGCATCTTCAGGCACAAATGTATTATTATTTATATAGTGCTGACATCTTCCACAGCACTGTACAGAGTATATAGTCTTGTCACTTAACTGTTCTTCAGAGGGGCTCACAATCTAATCCCTACCAGATTCATACGTCTATGTATGTATGTATCGTGTAGTGCATGTATCATACAGCCAATGTAATGGATGTGTGATGAAACCCACACAGACATGTGGCGAACATACAAACTCCATGCAGATAGTCCTTGGCTGGGATTCAAACTAGAGACCCAGCTACACAAGCCGAGAGGGTTAACCACTATGCTACTGTACTGCCCATAGTAAAATGTCTGTAACTTAGCGGAAAATATCATTCAATTGAATATATCCCACTCAACCGAAACTGCTCTCACCAAAGTGGTCAACGACCTTGCCTTAGCTAAAGCTGAAGGTAAATACTCCATTCTCCTCCTCCTTGACCTGTCAGCAGCTTTTGAGACAGTAGATCATCCCCTACTCCTCCAGTCCCTCCAGTCCTTGGGCATTCACGATCTCGCCCTGTCCTGGCTTTCATCCTACCTCTCCAACCGCTCCTTCACGACCACCTTCAATGAGTACTCGTCCACCCCCAACCACCTCTCGGTGGGAGTCCCCCAAGGTTCGGTCCTTGGCCCCCTACTGTTCACCCTATACACATCCTCCATTGGCAAGGTTATCTCCTCCATGGGTTTTAACTATCATCTGTATGCAGATGACACCCAGATCTACCTCCACACCCCTGACATATCCACCACTACCATGGACAAGGTCTCCTCCTGCCTATCCGCCATCTCCTCCTGGATGTCTGCTAGGTTCCTGAAACTAAATCTAGACAAAACGGAATTTATGATCTTCCCACCCCGGCCATCCACGAACCTCCCAGATGTGCATGTCACTGTTAACCACACTACCATTCGCCCTACCTCTCAAGCCCGCTGTCTGGGTGTCACCCTGGACTCCGCACTCTCCTTCACTTCCCACATCCAAAACCTCACAAAGTCCTGCAACTTCCACCTTCGTAACATCTGTAAGATTCGCCCTTTCCTGACCTCTGCCACCACCAAACTCCTCATCCATGCCCTCATAATTTCCCGCCTTGACTACTGCAATGCCCTGCTGTCTGGTCTCCCTATGACCCGAACAGCCCCACTGCAGTCCATCATGAATGCGGCAGCCAGAATTATCCACTGCTCCCATCGCTCCACCACGGCAGATCCCCTCCTAGAATCCCTCCACTGGCTTCCTATCCAGTCCAGAATCAGATTCAAGATACTGTGTCTGACCTACAAATCTGTCCACAAAACCTGTCCAACCTACATTTCCGATCTTACTCAGAGGTACACACCTAGCCGCTCACTCCGCTCTTCCAATGAACTTCGCCTAACCGCCCCCCGCATCACCCAGTCCCATGCACGCCTCCAGGACTTCTCAAGAGCTGTTCCAACACTATGGAACTCCCTACCTCCACCCATTAGGGCAGCCCCCTCCTTCAACATCTTCAAGAAAGCCCTCAAAACTCACCTTTTCACTCTGGCCTACTACCCCTCACAAGTGCTCTAAACCTACAGCTGAACTCTGGTCCCCTACCATTCGTGTCCTTACCTCTCCCTCTAGATTGTAAGCCTTTGGGCAGGGTCCTCCTCCTTTTGTGTCCTACCTGATCTGGCACCTCCATTACTGTGAACCCATGCTATGCTTCTGAGTGAACATAACTTGCCTAATCTCCATGCTTCATCCAGTGACTGACTAAGCATTACCTTGTACTAATACTGTGCTGTGTGATCTGGTTTTCTTGTATTCCTGTATTGTCATATTGCTGTATGTCACCCCTAAATATTGTCTGTAACCTAAATTAATGTTCAGCGCTGCGTAATATGTTGGCGCTTTATAAATACAATAAATAAATAAATAATAAATAATATATCATTCAATTTAGTAAGCAACAAAGCCCAAATGTGACCTTTTTGCGTCTAATGAAGGGTTTACGATGTTAAACATAAGCTGAAAGCACACAGTTCAATGAGTTAACATCAGGCTCAGGAGGTGGAGCTAATCCTTGGTTTAGCATCATCATGCTGTTTGGAATACAGGAGGACAAGACACAGAACTGTTTAAATTACAGGATCGCAGCTTGAAGCTCTGAAATGTATTGAAGGGTATGGCTCTGCTGCTCACTTCCTACACAGGATAAATAAAACATCCATGACTGGACTTTAAAGGGAAGGTCCAAGCAAAAAAAAAAAATGAGTTTCACTTACCTGGGGCTTCTACCAGCCCCATGTAGCCATCCTGTGCCCTCGTAGATACTCACTGTTGCTCCAGTCCCCCGCTGGCAGCTTTCTGACCTCGGAGGTCAGGGCCGCATTGCATACATTTTTACGCATTCCAGCTAGTGCAGGAACAAAAATGTATGCGTTGCACCACTAACGCGTAAAAATGTATATGTTAATGTTCCTGCACTAGCGGGAATGCGTAAAAATGTACGCAATGCGGCCCTGACCTCCGAGGTCAGAAAGCTGCCAGCGGGGGACTGGAGCAGCAGTGAGTGACTATGAGGGCACAGGATGGCTACATGGGGCTGGTAGAAGCCCCAGGTAAGTTAAACTCATTTTTTTTTTTGCTTGGACCTTCCCTTTAATCCAGTTGAATGTGGATGATTGTGTGTAAAGAAGAAATTTCAACCCTGCTAAGCAGTCATACAATTCAAGGAAGCGATTGACTAAATTGATTGAATTGTATGGTGTTTCACAGATCTGCATGCACATATGAGACATAAGATGCCATTCACCAGATTCAAATCTCAATTTATCTATTTAAAGCTAGAGAGGTGAGGATTGATTGAAACTTTAACTGAAAGCTTTTCCGCCCAACAGATACTGTAACTTGTCCTTTTTTGCTTTGTGTTCACTTTATTCAAAGCTGAATTCAGCATCCAAAATCTTATTTCCAGCTTATATTATTAAGACAAAATGCAAACAGCAAAAAAAAAAAAAAAAAAAAAACTCGGATCTTACTGATATCAATTTAGGGCAATATTACTGAAGCATGGTAATAACCAGTGCTCTTTGAGCTTTGCTGTACATTGCACCTTGCTCACTGCCTTAGTGTCAGTGAATGAGCCCTGATGACACCTATGGTAATAGTGTGTGTCTGACCAGCTTGTCTCTGCGAGTGATCAGTGCCAACAGGATACTTGAGGACTGGAGAAGTATATTAGGAGCACGATCTCACGAGGACATATATAGACAGGGGAATAGAAGGAGGGACAGCAGGTGACGAAGGCCCAGTCTGTCAGGATAGGGTGTCCTTCCCACCTCCCCGACCTCCTCCTATCCAGCCCCCTCATCTTCTTTTATGGCCTTGGTGTCAAGTTTTCTCTTTGCTTTTCAGTCTCGGCACATTGGGAAGTTGACCACCAGTCATCCCCAGACTCTCGCCTTCGTCCCCACAAGCTCAGGGAGACCAGTGCCTGATCCCCCCTCCAAGTCCAAGTGAAGCTGTCACCCCAAGGAGAAGATCTGGAAAGCTACCTGTCTGGCCGACAAGAAGCTTTACCTGTGGGGGCGGAGAAGGGATTTTGTTTTTATCCTCCCACATCCCCCCCTTGACTTTAAATTGGGACCAGAATTTGTGACCTGACGACTTGTTGGAACGTAGCGAGAGGATGAAGGGGCCGTGGCTGGTTCTGGCAGCTTTGTGCCTCGCCCTGGCCAATCTGGGTGCCAGAGGCGAGGACGGGCTCGACTTCCCAGAGTATGATGGAGAGGACAGGGTCATCCACATCAACCTGAAGAACTACAAGGCTGCTTTGAAGAAGTATGACATCTTGGCATTGCTCTACCACGAACCTATTGAGGATGACAAAGCGTCGAAAAGACAATTTGAAATGGAAGAGCTCATTCTGGAGGTACAAAGAGGCATGAGGAGTAATTATTTATTATTCCATTGTAGATAAGTCATATCGTATGTATGAGTTGGACTAAGTGATGCCTTTGAGTAGGTTGCAAATTAAGTTCATATTTGCCAACCACTTCTGTATTATTCTACTGAAACACCTCAAACTATTTTAAGGATTTTTTACCTACAGATACGTTTACCTATATAGATTGTACATGCTCTTCTGTAACTTTTAGCAGATGTTTCGTTATGTATCTGCCTTCCTTCTGTGATGTCTAATTATGTAATCCATTGCAGGTTTATTTCAGTTGGGTTGCTTTTAGCTCAGCTGTGCTGTTCTTTCTAAAATGGTTATAGCAGTAGAGAGAGATTTGCTTTGCATCATGTGTTGCATATATTCACAGTTAAAAACCACAGAAGAAAGCATCATAAAAAATATAAAAAAAGTTGCAGCAGTGGGTGTAAATGGGGAAAACAAAACCACCTCCTGGAGTGGGGTAATTCCTGCAAAAATGTATAGTTTTAAGCTTTTTTATTCATTACGTAATTGGCCAGTGTTTATTCTAAAGTTATATTTTTAGCTTAAAGTGGAATTAAGTTACCTTTATTTGGTTAATCAAATATAATTTATTGTATGTATTTATTTATGTTATTAAGCATAAATATCACGGTGATTCTACATTTTTACCGTGACATTTGATGTAAGCCCCTCCCACGGTACCTTGGACACTGTTCAGAGCTATACCGACGGTGTCCTTGGAATTAAATCCTCTCCACCACTGCTTTATGCAAAATAATTCATTTTTCATGGCCTCAATCTCTCCTCTCTGTGCCTTTTAATGGTACATTCCAACACTTTGAATAGTAGGTTAGATAAAAGTTGCAGACAAGGCAACGTCTTTCACCAACTGCAGCTGAGCTATCTAGACAATCTTAGATTTCTGCTGAGTCAACAGAACTGAGTGGTTGATATTACAGCTGCAATTTAAAAGGATTGCTCTGCAAGGTTGCTAAAGTGGGCACATTTTTAAGGTACCATTAATTTAGTTCAACAGTGGCAGTGACCTAGACACAGACAGAAAGATGAGCCACTGTTCATAGGCACTTAATTTTGCTTTCTTAGAACAAAGTATGATCATATCCTTTTAATAATATGGCTCTATAGATGGTTGATGTATCAGCAGTATTTTTGGTCCTTTTGGCCAAACTTGCCCTTAGCTTAAATTGATTTGGTATTTTTAAGAGTGCATATACACATCCAATTTTGATTGGCCAATCACTGGCCAATTTTACTAGTTCCATGTAGTATTAGAACCAGGGGTGTAACCTACTCTGCCAGCCGGGCCAGAACCCTCTCCTACCCTCTTACCCTTTACTTCCCTCTTCCACCCCCACTGCAGGGCATTAGTGTGCCCCCCCCCCCCCCTCCCCAACTATAGAGTACAGCAGAGTGGAGATTGGAGCTGCAAAGAAATAAGCTGTACAGCAGCTAAAGTGAAGAGAGGAGTGAGGACCTGTCACTTTGCTCACTGGAAGAAGGTAAAGAATCACTCCGCTCCTTGACTCAGGATCTGATCACCCTAGCCCTGGGCCCCCCACAGCTGGGAGGGGGGGTCCTAGGGGCTATTGCTACACCCCTGATGAGAGCCTACCTACACAATCTGCTCATAGTATTTAAAATCTGGTGGCCCTCATACTACATGGAGGTGATATTGCTCATTCATTGACCAATAAAAACTGGATGTGTGTACGCACCCTAAAGCCTGGTGCACACATCCCATTTTGATTGACCAATCACCGGCAAACTTTACCACCTCCATGTAGTATGAGGGCCAACAGATTTTGAATACTATGAGCAGATTGTGTAGGTGAACTGCATGGAAGTGGTAAAATTGGCCAATCAAATTTGGATATATGTACCAAGCTTATTCTGGTAGTTTTTAAAGGAATACTCCTTGTGATTATTTCTGTTTTGTGTTGATTATTGCACTATTGGGCTTTAATAATCCTTGGTGAGTTCCATTCTCCGTTTTGAATCTATAACTTCTATATAACTGCAAAGAATCCAGACGAGGACGTCAGACTCTCTAGGTGGAAATAGTAGTGAGAGCTGCTGAGAATGCTGATAGTATGTGTTTGATGTAACAGCCTGTGATTGGTTTATGGAGACCACTTGACAGCTAAACATAGCCACAGACAGATAATTAATGGTAGCCAGTATTGCCAAGGAGAGCCTTGCTTGCTTTATAGGAGAGATCCATGAAAAAGCCTGCAGATTTCAGCTGAGAATTCATGCTTTGCCTATATTCTATTTCTATCGAGAATTGGCCAGGTCAGAAGATTAGGCAGCGGTGGAGGACACAAACACACGTGCAACTATAATTGTGATGATTAGGCTGCAAACACTACCGTATATGTGAACAAGCCCATTGACTTAAATGGGTTGTCAAGTCCATTGCATGGAGAAAACACAGAAAAATACCCCGGCCCACATGCAATTCACTTTTTCTCCTGACTTTTCACCTGGGTGATATTTTCATAACTTTTCATACAATGCATTTTAAACCACCAACAAGCAAAAAAAAATACACAAAATAATTTTGATAGCGCATTTTCAACAACATTTGGGTACCTTTTCAATTATAAAATGCTGAAAAGTGATTTTAAAGAGAAGATGAAAATGATCTCCTAGGACCTAGGTGATGACTCGGGTGAACAAGTTAATTGCATATGAGCCCCAGTGTGAATGGGGCCTCGTAATAGGACATATGAAGGCCACCAATGCTGAGTACTATGAGTACTAGGGAGTGTCAATGACAAGCTTTAATTATAAGAAAAGGATCAGTCTGACAGCCAGGAGGAAAGCATTTTCAAAAGGAGTCAGAATTTGAAGAGTGCCTGATTTGACAGGTACACTTTAAGCAAATAGCAATGTGGTTTTGGATTTAACTACTACCACCAATAATATTACACTGTATGTATGGAATGTATGAAATTTGCATGCCCTTTTGGGATTTTCTCCCATATTAGACCCCACCCTCCACACATTACAAACTCCTTGTGTGCATGGTGTAAAGAGCCTCCTAGTTTTGTATCTTTTCATTTAAAGTTCATTTATTTCAGCATTAACCTTTATTCTGTGTTTATCACCATTAAGGAGGAATGACTGAGGGCCCATTCACACTTGCTGATCGCAAAACGCTAGCGATTAACACCTGTCGATTTTTTTTTTAGCGATCGCGTTTTGCGCTTCTATAGCACTAAAACGTGATCGCCGGGAAATCACCTGAAAATGGTGCAGGCTACGCATTTGCGTTTAGCGTTTTTGGGCGATTTGTGGCGATTAGCGCAAATCGCCCAAATTAGAACGGGCCCATAGACTTTTATTACCCTAGCTCTTTAAAAAGCGCTAGCGTTTGAGCGTTTTGCCGAAATCACCGGCAAAACACTGAAGTGTGAATGCGCCCTAAGGGTTTGGTATTTGTTCCTGGGTTTAGAATATTAGGTGTAGATAGACTCTTGCAATGTTAACCGACCCTGATCTTCCATTATTATGATGGATGAACACAATAGCTTGCTACTGTACATAATTGCCATACAAGCTAGTTGCCTAGTTGTCATGGTGATCATTTTGGTTTCACTAGCAGTGGAGCTGAGACACCTGATCTGTGTAGTAGTCAGAGATTCAGGAAATATTTGAGACAGAGGATCATTGCAACAGGCAGGCACATGTTATAATTTAATGGAGTCAGCAATGGCAGCTTCTATATTCCTGACATTTCAGGATTTCCTTTAAAGCAGACCTGAACTCAGAACTTCTCTGCTCTAAAAGAAACACAACAGCATAGTCATTTTTAAAGAAAAAACATTTCTTTGTTACAGCTGATACAAATCCTAAAATAAACCTACGCTGTTTCTACTTCCTGCTTTCATGGAAGCAGACATAATATTGTAAACATACTGCGCTTTCAAATGAGCTTATATGCCATCTCTGCCATGGCAGTCAGGTGACACAGGGGAGAGATCAAATTACAACTTTTGAGTATACACAAATGAGGGGAAATTAAACAGGCTAAACTCTCTAAATACATACAAGTTGCATTTCTCTATTTTTTCCCTTCTGTCCTGTGCAAGAGTTCAGGTCCACATTAAACTCAGTGGCATGCCTACCCAACTGACTAACTGATTTTGTTTAATGAAAATTATTTTTAATAGGAAATTAGTGTGAGCATAATATGGAAAGTGCCATTGCTAACTTTCTTTAAAAAAAAGTTACTGGCATGGCTGTTGTGTTGATTTTTTGTTGCTCCTTTTGATACTTTCTGAACCACTAACAGGGAGCAAGTATAAAGATTGGCATTCTGCACTGGCTGCATGTTGGTTCCTGGTGAGACTCAGGTAGTGCTGACAGAAATATCTACATGACAGGCAAACTTCTTTATAGGTGAAGACAAACAGAATAGCTCACCGGAAATGTTTCTGACTCCTAAATTGGCAGGATTTGGGTCCCTTTGCAATCAGTCTGTCTATTTTTTTTTGACCGTTGGAGGCAATTAAGGACTCTTGCTTTGCAGTGCTGAGGCACCTTTGCCAGTGGACCTTGTATGTTGGTGAAGATTAGAACTCTTGGGTAGAGTTGCTGGAATTCTGGGTTCATTTACTTAGTCTGCTGTCCTTATCGAGTTTGTAGTTAATCATGTTTATGGATGAATAAAAAAACAAGCAGGTAGATTCATTTTTGCTTTAAAACTGGCCTTACGTTGCATACACACACTAGAAGAAAACTCTATGTTAGTGGGACATCAGATAATTAACTCACTTGGACATATAGACTGTTGAATATGTTCTAACAAACACCTTTTGGGGGGTGCTGGCACCAGAAAGATTACTACATATGTACATGCAGCCACGCCCGGACCGAAGACTAATGCTGGATACACACCATGCGTTTCCGCGTCGCACGCGTCCGTCGATACACGTCGATTCGATTATTTCCGAGCATTTCCTAGCGCATTTCGATTATTTTTAGGTCGAATGCCATGTAAAGTATGGCAAATCGACCTAACAATCCATCGAACCGCGAATCGGACATGTCGGAAATAATCGAATCGACGCGCATCAACGGACGCATCGAACGCGGAAACGCATGGTGTGTATCCAGCATTAGGTCCTTTTCACATTGGCGCTGTGTGGTGCATCAGTTTACTGAAGCCTACCGTTAGTGCAATGAAAGTCTATGGGGTAATTCACATTGCCTGCGGTGCGGTGTGCAGAAAGTACCCTATACAACACGAGCGCATAACTACGTTACCAATGTGGCTTCTGTGGCGACCCAGAAGTCATGTAAGTCTATGGGCACGCTTGGTTTTTTAAAAAGACCACTGCAAATTTTTTGCATCGTGCATGTGTGGAAGTGTATTTTGTCATTACACTTCCACGCCCCTCATTGATTCCGCAACAGGAAGTGAGCACTAGAGAGCATCACTTCCTGTATGGCCTGTTGCCAGACGGAGATTACCACATACTAATGTGGTAATCCACAAAGGCCTGTTTTTGGTGGTGCAGTACGGTGCAGCCCCGGGGCCACACAGCACCGCTACCACCAATATTCAGTGTAAAACAGGCCTCAGTGTATTTTTATGTTTCTGTGTAAGCCATGGTTACGCAACCAGAATGACAGCTTGCAGTATTCATCTATGGTATTAATGGACAGGAATTGCGTTAGGAAACATCTTACTTCTAGCTCTTCACTATGGAGCGCCACCACCATCATAGCCCATATGTAGATCATGTAAGCAGCATTTAATTGGATATTCACCTCCAGTTCATTTGAAGAATTTAGATTAAGCCAAAAAAGGCCATACTTGGGACATGCACTGTCACCTTTGTTCCTGCAAGGATCACGCACAGGCTAGAGCTCCTCTGGACTTGTAAGCCTGCACTGTATTTAGTGTCTTTCTGATGGGCTGCTGACAGCAGAGTGTCCACCGCTAGTCAACTGCTCGGGTGAGTCTTCCAGGCAGGCACTTGTAGGCAGCTACAAGTGTTCAACACAATAGATTTATCCCCTGCCTGTACATGTGAGCAGGTGGCAGCCACCTGATCAGTGCACAAGACAGTTTTCTATTGTGCGGTAACCACACTATGTATCAACCAGTGACCCACATGTGGATACAAAGGCTGCCATTTGGCTGCATTGCATAAAAGCTGGATGACGTTTGCAGTCCAGCAGCCCAGCTGAAAGAGTAGTAAATTAGCAGCTGTATGATTGCATTCTAATGCATGCACCCACAAGGAGGATTTTCAACCCATAAGTCCAGGACAGGTTTGAAGGACCAACTTATGTTCTCCAAAGAGAGAGAATATGAATAAATCCATTTTATACACACTGCCCCCTGCATTACTGTGTGCTTTTGAGTACTTTCCCATTCAGTGTGATTGAATTGGGTGTGAAAGCGCACAATGCATATAACCACACTGCATTGTTCTGTGTACTTTACAACTTCCATATATGAGAGCTTACCTACACAATCTCTTCATAGTATTCAAAATCTGTTGCCCCTCATACTACATGGAAGTAGTAAAAACCAGCCAATCAAAATTGGGTATGTGTATGCACCTTAAGGACCCTTTCACACCAACTGGGTTCCAATCCAATTTGTCGATCACAAGGGCACTGTGATTAATACAGCAATTGCAGTGCCCTTTTCACTCTTCTGTAATTCGATTTGAACCTAAACAAAAAAGCAGTGCACGCAGCATTTTTACAGCATTTGGATTAACAATCAATGGAAGCGCAAGAAAATTGCAGAGCCACATCTCCCGTTTTAACATACTTTTTTGTACTTTGGAAGTCCCAATCACGTATTAACCGCAACCAATGTTTGTTAATCGCAGTGCAACATATGCTATGTGAATAGAGACTATCATGATTGGAACGTATTTGCGTGTGCAAGGGGGCTAAAAAAATCTCCTCTTAGTACTTTCAGAACTAATTTCCTAAGAGTAGCAAAGAAGTCAGTTTTGCTGGGTCCATCCCTGGGAGGCGGAGCTGGCAACAGCTTCTCACTGAATTTTTTTCCTTTCTTCTGACGACCATTTAGAGAGGCAGAACTGGATGGTTGTAGGGCTATTTTCAAGTCAATTGAGCACCGTGACTGGCAGGCGTCTGATACATGCTTGTCTCAATTTTTGGTAATTAAGCATCCAGGTGGTGAATTAGGTGCCTGATGTGACTAGTAGCTGTAACGATTGTGGAATTCTCTCCGTGATCAGCGCACAAGACGTGCGCTGACACTGCGGAAATCCTCCACAAGCGCACCTGTAGAGGGAAATTCCTGTCGACAGGTGGAGCTGTGGAGTGCAGAGGAACAGCTCCTCTGCCCTGCCACACACGCCAGACAGGAATTGCACGAGGGGCAGAAACGCAGGGCAAGATAGAGATCAAAGTGACAGAGGGTATGCGTGTCCACCAAACTAGTCGCCACCCTGCGACGATGAACACACAATCATGAAGACAAAGTGAGAAGGCAATTGCCAGAGATGGCGATTGCTAACAGCGACACAAGACCGAATAAGCACAGATGAGGAATGTATGTATGTCCACCAATCTAGCCGCCAACCTGCGACGGCGGACACACAACAAAGGAAACCGAGTGAGAACGCAATCGCCTGAGAAGCGATTGCGAAAGAGATTGAGCAAAGGGACAGATTGTATGTGTGTGCACCAAACTAGTCGCCAACCCACGACGGTGCATACACAACAGCAGATATGAAGTAGGAACGCAATCGCGGGAGAAGCGATTGCCAGAGGTGACACAAGGCTACAGCAAGGCAGAGCACGAGAGTAGCAAAGGCACAGCAAATCATACAATGAGGAGATAAGGAAAATAACAAACGCTAACTAAACGCGAACACTGCACTCATTCGCAACAGTGCACGCGTTTATGCACGGACCCCGCGTGATAAGCACAACAGGGACAAGCACGCCTAACTAACCACCGACAGACAAACATAAAACAGAGGACGCGAGCGCTTGCTTAACGGTTACCTCACCGAGCCTCCAGCAAGCGTTCGAACAAGACAAAACAGATACACGACAACAGGAATACGTAAGAGATACGATCCACTGCTCTTTCCGTCAGAGCGAGTGCGATCCAAGTAAGGCAACAGCAGAACAGAAGGGCCTACCAGCAACAACCGCTGCTCTGGTTAGCACCCCGCAGACAGACAGAACAGGCAATACAAATAATGCAATCCTAACTGCACTAGGGAAACCTGCCTAGTGCAGTCCCAGGAATTACTCTAAGCTAATCTTCAAACAATGAGCAAGGCTGACACTCTCCGGAGTGTTTCACAGGAACTAACCCTTATGACCAGCAACTTACTGTGGGAAACATAGCTCTTTATAGAGCAAGCCCACAAAGGATGTGGCTAGGCAATCTGCATGACAAACGTATGCAAATTCCTCAGCAGCAAGCTGCACAACTGACAAAAGGTCTCTCTTCCAGAGACCTGCAGAATGCAGACCTGAACAGTGGTCAAAAGGTAACAAACACTGTGGGAGGCGCCCTTATATCTAATATCCAATATCTATTACTTTCAAATAGGCAAAGTGTGCCTTACCTGTTATGAAGGCTCGTACACACAGATCAGGTAAAAATGAATTTATTTCAAGCACAAATGGACTGGACAACGCGTTTCGCGACCGCAAGTCGCTTCTTCAGGTCAAATAAAATGCTGTTAGCCAGAGATGTGTAGCGTGGGCGCCCACGCTACACATCTCTGGCTAACAGCATTTTATTTGACCTGAAGAAGCGACTTGCGGTCGCGAAACGCGTTGTCCAGTCCATTTGTGCTTGAAATAAATTCATTTTTACCTGATCTGTGTGTACGAGCCTTCATAACAGGTAAGGCACACTTTGCCTATTTGAAAGTAATAGATATTGGATATTAGATATAAGGGCGCCTCCCACAGTGTTGGTTACCAATTAGTACCCCACTAAGTGGGGTTATACTTACTGTAAGTCCATTATAGTAGTATCTTTTTCCGGGAGCGGCGACCAACAAGGCCGAGTGGAGACGGTACTTCTCCACATGCTCTGATGGTGGTTGCCTAAATAGCAACCCAGAATTGTGAGTATATATATTTTTTCTGCGATAGACCATTTACACAACGATAATACACGATATTGGGCTCCCGGTGTCCCTGTGTTTTTTATCTCTACTAGCTCTACGAGTGGTCAAAAGGCGCAGATCCTCACTTTAGCCAACCAGCTACAACATATTTCTTAATCATTGTAGCCAATCACATACAACAATTGGTCTTTTGTGAGCACGATGTTAGGTTAATGTTAGGCACTTCCCTGGCGTTAGGCACTTGGAAAGGGCAGGGGGTTTAGGTTTAAGCATTAGATAGGGGGTTTTATTTTTAGGCACATGGAGGTAAGGGTTAAGTATTAGGTGTGTGGGTTGGGGTAAAAGTTAGGCACCTATGGGGGGGGGGGGGTTAGGACTGGGCACCTACAGAGGTGGTTAGGGTTAGGCACTGAGAATGGAGGGTTAAGGTTAGAATAGGTGCCGGATAATGTACAGTAAAGTATTGGTAATTTAACTTACCAATATTTTACTATTAGCGATTAGATGAGAGATCAGAGATGACCAATGAGATTCTACAGTCATTATTCAAGTTTTGTTGTAAACAGCATGCAACTTGAAATTGAGCCAGTAAAATCCAGCAGTTATGAATTCATTTATTTTTTGGCTCACTTGCAAGCACACTCTAAAAAATTGCATCTCATTGATAATCTTTTCTACTATAGGTTGTAGCAAACTTTTTTTGCAGAGCTCCAAAGAAGTACAAAACTCCTTAAGAAATGAGCTTTAAGAATAGCTGCTCACCCATGTCTACTTTTAGCGTTAGGAGTGTTTGGCAGAAAGGCTAGCAATCTGTGCCAGAGTGCAGCTTTCTATGACCCCAGAAGGTCTGCTTGTGTCAGGATGGTCATTACTCTCTGTGTGATCCGAGCCAAAACTAGACTCAGCCAAAACGTAAGTACAGTAACTAGTTCAGCAGCTGGGAACTAGATACACTAATAATGCTGCTTCCAAGCACTTTATAATTGTATGTCTGCTCCATCCTGATTTATTCTTACGATAGTTTGTTCTTAGATGTGCTTACACACAAACATCTTAGAGTATGTTTACAACACTGGAGTAACTGCATTTTTCCAGAGGAACCACTCAGAATCCTTGTTTCATGAAACTGACTGCTCCATTTTTGAAACTCTGTTTTAGTCTGTAGGCAGTAATACTGCTGTTCTCAAACAGCGCACAGCAATATTACAGTCACTTCCGGCAGCAAGTACAGTGGGTTTATATTACATTAGCCAGAGCTTTTCAAATCACAAAGCGCCCAGAAAAGCGCTTCTAGTGGGTTTCAGTCTTTACCGCAATTTGTGCATCAGACCCATTGTTCCTTAAAGAAGAACTACAGTGAAAATAATGTAATAAAAAGTGCTTCATTTTTACAGTAATTATGTATACATGATTTAGTCAGTGTTTGCCCATTGTAAAATCTTTCCTCTCCCTGATTTACATTCTGACATTTATCACATGGTAACATTTTTACTGCTGGCAGGTGATGGCACTGGAAGGAGATGCTGCTTTCTTTTTTGGCAGTTGGAGACAGCTGTACACAGCTGTTATTTCCCACAATGCAACAAGGCTCCCACAGTGTGATGTCAAAACCATGGTCCTGACATCACACTGTGGGAAGGGTTTCACCACTATATCAGCCATACAGAGCCCCCTGATGATCTGTTTGTGAAAAGGAAAAGATTTCTCATGGGAGAGGGGGTATCAGCTACTGATTGGGATGAAGTTCAATTCTTGGTTACAGTTTCTCTTTAACTAGCTGTACTGTATGAGAAGAGAAGAAAGAGACAAGAAGAGTTTTACATTGGGGCCCCCAAAGCACTCTAAATATAATTGATTCAGCACACCAAAACCTGTCAAGGACAACCACAGTGTCAGAGATGCAAGAAGGGGATGGGGAATTATCACTATTTAAAGCATCTATAGAAGTGATGATTACCAGCACAGGAGTCAGGACCAATAAAAAGCTAATATTGTGGTTGAGGGTGGGCTCTTAGGGTCCCTTTAGCCCAAGTGCCCCGGTGCGGTTGTAACCTCTGCACCCCCTATTGCTACGCCACTGCCTAGGAGTTATTGTATGCTACTTTTGTTTGTATTTATTTACTGTACAAGTCTAAAGGCAGCCATACACTGGTCGATTATGCCACCAGATCGACCGGCAGATTTATCCCTCTGTGATCGAATCTGATCAAAGAGGGATCAATTGGCTGCCTACACGATTTCACTATGAAACCGAATCACAATCTGTGGAGCTGCCGCTGCCGCTGCTCCCTGCATACATTACCTGATCCGGCCGGTGCAAGTCCCCCGGTCTCCACTGTCTCTTCTCCGCTCT
The DNA here is from genome assembly GCF_040937935.1 of Hyperolius riggenbachi. Lineage (NCBI taxonomy): Eukaryota > Metazoa > Chordata > Amphibia > Anura > Hyperoliidae > Hyperolius > Hyperolius riggenbachi. Next base: position 134,139,173 of record NC_090654.1, read on the forward strand.
GGGCTCCAGCTTCACTTTACTTCCTGCTGGGGGAAGTTTAAACAGTAGAGGGCGCTCTACTGTTTAAACTTCCCCCGACAGGAAGTAAGTGAAGCCAGCCGGAGCCCAGCACGGAGAAGGGACCGCGGGGACACGCGCTGGTGGAACAGGTAATGTATTGCCGCTAGCGTTGGTCGTCGGACATTTCGAACGCCGCTATCGACGCACTTCCAACCTGCCAGATCGACTGGATCAATTGTTTTCAGGCAGAAATCGGTTCGAACGGTCAGCGTTTGCGCATCTATTTCACAGCAGATTCGATCACAGTGATCAAATCTACTGTCTATCGGTGGTAAATCGGGCAAATGTATGGGCACCTTTACATAGCAGCTGTGTTGTAGTGTGTCCATTGCCTGCCTCAGTACAAATTACCTTAATTCCACTCTATTTTGACTTTTTTACTGAGGGTGACTGACTATTACATAAAGCGGCTCTTAGCACCCCAAACATTATACCTCTAACAGGTGTTTGAAAAAAATTGTACACTCTTTTATTTCACTGTTTAAGACACTGACATTTTAAATTGTGTTGCACCAGCACTGATAGCATCAGATCGGTGTATCAAAAAAAAAAATGCTTGATTTGAATTTCAATTAGGACACTATCTGCAAAGAGTTTGTATGCTCTCCTGGGTGGGTTTCTCCCATGTGCTCTGGTTTCTTCCCACACCCCAAAAACATGCCGACACATTAATTGGCTTCCCCCTAAATTGGCCCTAGATGGATGGACATATGATTATGATAAGGATTAGATTGTGAGCTCCTCTGAGGGATGGTTAGTGAGAAGACAATGTACTCTGTACAGAGCTGTGGAAGATGTCGGCACTATATAAATACTAAGTAATAATAATTTATTTCACTGACGCTACCTGTAAGTACACTTGTGAGAGGCATTGCTGATGCAGTCCACCCAGCTTATGCTGCCAGCTAGCAATGCAGACAGTCTCCTGCAGTTTTGACAGCAGAGCTAAGCTGACACATAGCAGTGATAGCACAACCTTTTCTCAGTCTCAGGTCCCGCTTCCATGGCCTAATGTTTCTGCTGCCATGTGTGCGCTGACCATCAAACTATCCAATTTACCTGCTGTCACAAGGTCTACAAGGTCTTATGGAACTTTGTTGCCAGTGTTCTTCTACACATACCTAGCAAATTTTCTGTTAACATTTAAATCTGGCCCATTGACTTTGATTGAATTGAATTTGAAAAATTAGCTTCCACGAGAATTAGCAAAACCACTCAAAGTTTGAAGAAATTTTCATGAGACTTCCAGAGGCACTCTCCTTTATTTCTAAACATGAACAGGCTGCTAATAATTTTTTAAAAATCCAAATCACAGGTGACCTATTACTCTGCATGCATTACCCTACATACAGTGGTATGAAAAACTATTTGCCCCCTTCCTGATTTCTTATTCTTTTGCATGTTTGTCACACTTAAATGTTTCTGCTCATCAAAAAATGTTAACTATTAGTCAAAGATAACATAATTGAACACAAAATGCAGTTTTAAATGATGGTTTTTATTATTTAGTGAGAAAAAAAACTCAAAATCTACATGGCCCTGTGTGAAAAAGTGATTGCCCCCCTTGTTAAAAAATAACTTAACTATGGTTTATCACACCTGAGTTCAATTTCTGTAGTCACCCCCAGGCCTGATTACTGCCACACCTATTTCAATCAAGAAATCACTTAAATAGGAGCTATCTGACACAGAGTAGTAGACCAAAAGCACCTCAAAAGCTAGACATGCCAAAATCCAAAGAAATTCAGGAACAAATGAGAACAAAAGTACTGTAATTGAGATCTATCAGTCTGGTAAAGGTTATAAAGCCATTTCTAAAGCTTGGGGACTCCAGCGAATCACAGTGAGAGCCATTATCCACAAATGGCAAAAACATGGAACAGTGATGAACCTTCCCAGGAGTGGCAGGGCGACCAAAATTACCCCAAGAGCGCAGAGAAAACTCATCCGAGAGGCCACAAAAGACCCCAGGACAACATCTAAAGAACTGCAGGCCTCACTTGCCTCAATTAAGGTCAGTGTTCACGACTCCACCATAAGAAAGAGACTGGGGAAAAATGGCCTGCATGGCAGATATCCAAGGCGCAAACCACTTTTAAGCAAAAAGAACATTAAGGCTCGTCTCAATTTTGCTAAAAAACATCTCAATGATTGCCAAGACTTTTGGGAAAATACCTTGTGGACCGACAAGACAAAAGTTGAACTTTTTGGAAGGTGCGTGTCCCGTTACATCTAGCGTAGAAGTAACACAGCATTTCAGCAAAAGAACATCATACCAACAGTAAAATACGGTGGTGGTAGTGTGATGGTCTGGGGTTGTTTTGCTGCTTCAGGACCTGGAAGGCTTACTGTGATAGATGAAACCATGAATTTTACTGTCTACCAAAAAATCCTGAAGGAGAATTTCCGGCCATCTGTTCGTCAACTCAAGCTGAAGCGATCTTGGGTGCTGCAGCAGGACAATGACCCCCAAAACAGCAGCAAATCCACCTCTGAATGGCTGAAGAAAAACAAAATGAAGACTTTGGAGTGGCCTAGTCAAAGTCCTGACCTGAATCCTACTGAGATGTTGTGGCATGACCTTAAAAAGGCGGTTCATGCTAGAAAACCCTCAAATAAAGCTGAATTACAACAATTCTGCAAAGATGAGTGGGCCAAAATTCCTCCAGAGCGCTGTAAAAGACTCGTTGCAAGTTACTGCAAACGCTTGATTGCAGTTATTGCTGCTAAGGGTGGCCCAACCAGTTATTAGGTTCAGGGGGCAATTTCTTTTTCACACAGGGCCATGTAGGTTTTTAGGTTTTTTTTCTCACTAAATAATAAAAACCATCATTTAAAACTGCATTTTGTGTTCAATTATGTTATCTTTGACTAATAGTTAACGTTTTTTGATGAGCAAAAACATTTAAGTGTGACAAACATGCAAAAGAATAAGAAATCAGGAAGAGGGCAAATAGTTTTTCACACCACTGTACGACCCAAGAGTAATTCTATCATATATCTATGTTCCAGGTGGCACCTTTTGCAAATGCATCATATGCATTACAACGCAAAGCTAAAATAATCCGATTTTTTACTATACTAAAATAATATTCCATTCAACCCACTCAAAGATTCCAATGGGTTAGATCTCATGATGTCTCATGACCCTGATGTGTAGAGAAAATAGATCTTAAAAAGACACTGAAGCAAAAAAAAAAAAATATCATGAATTGGTTGTGTAGTAGGGGTAATTACTAGAACATTGGTAGCAAAAAAATATTCTCATATTTTTATTTTCAGTTATACAGCTTTTTTTATAACATTGCATCATTCTCTAATATTTGCAGTTTACAAATTACTCAGCATTCTAAATGTTTTTGCAGAACAGGCAGTGAACTTTTGACCTGTCCTGAACTGTTCTCTGCAAAAGAAAAACACAATACAGTGGAGATAACCTAATCAGAAGTCAGAGCTCTCCAGAGCTCAATGGCTATTTGCATAGATAACAACTGGAGTTTCTTAACTCTTCCTGTACTGGAAACAAATACTAGACTTATTTCTCTGCTCCGTACACACGCCGGACTGGAGGCAACGACGGGTCCGTCGTCACCTCCCGCTGGGTGGGCGTTCCAACGACAGTCCGGCGTGTGTACGCACTGTCGGCGGACTGATACGGCTGCTTCTGAGGGCAGATCGCTCAGAAACAGCCGTATCAGTCCGCCGACAGTGCGTACAGACGCCGGACTGTTGTTGGAATGCCCACCCAGCGGCAGGTGACGACGGACCCGTCGTTGCCTCCAGTCCGGCGTGTGTATGGACCTTAATGCTTTATTTCTTAGCTGTACTACACAACCAATTCATTATATCATAATTTTTTTTTTGCTTCAGTGTCACTTTAAAGCAGACCTGGGAGTTTTGCAATCCACTATTTTTGAATCTTACATTGGGAGGGGGAAGCCTCTGGATCCCAAAGATCCAAACATTTGAAGTAACTTTTCAACACTTCAACACAAAAATTGTACCAAAAAATAAAAAAAAGGTACTTGCTTGATGCAGGATGAAGGGTCAGTTCACACAGGCTTCTGCCCGGTTTCCAACAGAGTTGTCGTTCGGGATTTCGGCGGCTTCCCGTCACGTCAGAGTTTTCCGTTCCCGCAGGACACAAAGACACGGCGGTAATCGATCCTGGGCGCCACATGTAGTGTCCAGGGTCACCTGAAACGACGGGGGAAATTGGGATCGTAAATCTGCATTCGCGTAAATGGTGGTAAAAGCCCGGTACAAACTCTCCCATTCACTTGAATGGGAGCATTTAAGAGTCCATGTGAACCAGTCCTAAAATGTATTTTATTGATATGATGTGAAATTATCTTCTGGGAGAAAAGTCAATCAAATAGGGAAAAAACATATAGTATAAACACGCTGCAGCCTTAAAATGAAAGTCTCTGCACATATATACACAGCACTCTGCCCTAAATCAATAGAAGCAAAACAAGTCCATATGTATCTTCAAGCTTAAAACGTGGACAACCTCTGTTGCAGTAGTATCAGTGTAAACACCTCCACCACACCCTCAAGACTGGGCACTCACCCTTTTCCCTAGACCCCCCGTGAGATGGGTCTAATGCGCTTGTGGGATACTCTCAGGCGATCCCCAGCCTCTAACGATTCACAGCTTGCTTTATCTTGCAGATCCGTTTTTTTTTTGCAGCCAGAGCGTCATGTGACTAGTCACATGACGCGGAAGAAGACGGAAGCCTCTACTGCCGGCTTCAAAAGAGCATTAGGTGTGTATTTTACTCTCCCTCACCCACCCGCCTGGCTGCTGCTCCCTCCCGCCGTTTAGGTTTGCGTCCCCACATCCCCCGTGAAACATTCCGTTTTCCATTGCCCCACTGCTGCAGTATTTTTTTCCGGTTCTGTTCCGCTGAGCAGAATGGTCCACAAAATTAGGGGCTGCAGCAATTTTTCGATCCGGGGACCAGAACGTACGGAACGTATCCGTACCAACGGACACATGTGAACGTTCCAATAGGTTAACATCGGATCCTTTCACATTCGTTCCGTTTGAACAGTATACATTCCGATTACGTTCCGCAAAAAAACGCAGATGTGAACTGGGCCTAATCCCACTTTAACATACCGTTCTCACCATTTCTTATCTCTGCACTCCACGTCACGTTCCAGCTCTCAGATACTTTCTCCTTCACAGCTGGAAGGAGGAAGTATGTGAAAGCTGGAATGCGACATGGAGCGCAGCAGCCAGATATCAACCAGAAGCAGTAACAAGTGTGAGTTAACACCATGGTACGCATGCAGGGCCGGCCCGCTCATGAGGCGGGGTGAAACATTTGCCTCAGGCGGCAAACTTCTAGGGGCGGCACCCGTCCGGGGGGGCCGGCCGCCGAGCCGGAGGGGTAGCGGGCAGGTCGGGGTTATTGGGCCTAGCGGCGGGGAGGGGGGTCGGACCCCCCCTCCCTCGCCTGGGTCCCCCGATCTGCGCTCCCCTCCAGCTGTAATTAGGAAGCAGCCGCTTGCAGATCGTAAGAGGCAACGGGCGGGGAGGACTCACCTTTTCCACGTTCCAGCGAGCGCTCCACTGACATCACTTCCTGCATCGCCGCCCACTGTATTGTAAGTGGACGGCGATGCAGGAAGTGACGTCACTGGAGCGCACGATGGAACGCGGATAAGGTGTGTCCTACCCGCCCGTTGCCTCTTACGATCTGCAAGCGGCTGCTTCCTAATTACAGCTGGAGGGGAGCGCAGATCGGGGGACCCAGGCGAGGGAGGGGGGTCCGACCCCCCTCCCCACCGCTAGGCCCAATACCCCCGACCTGCCCGCTACCCCTCCGGCTCGGCGGCCGCCCCCCCCCCTCGCACCCACGGACGGGCGGGGGAGGGGGGGCGGCAGCAATTTTCTCCTAAATTTGCCTCAGGCGGCAAAAAGTCTAGGGCCGGCCCTGTACGCATGTGTAAAAATTCAGATTCAGATTGGAAGAAATCGGAACAAGGTCTTAGATTCTAACGTTTCAAACACGTTAAGACTACAGGGTATAAGAAAAAAATATTTAAAAATGAATTGCAGCAACTGATATAGCTGTAGCCCCACAGCTATATCAACTACTTCTAATTTCTGTATCATGAGGTTCAACTTACAGCTTGAGAGATCTGCTAAAAACAGCTTAGGTTCTACTTTACTATTTCCTTCTCAGAGCAGCAGCTAGCATGAAAACAGCGCACTGTCAATATTTTGTACGCTGGTATAAATAGAGGGGCTATAACATTACAAAACTGAGTTCCTGACACTGGCCTCTCGGGTTGCAGTACAGTTTGTGCTGCTTCAGAGGTACTCTGCACTGTGTGGATACTGTAATCAGCAGATTACACAAAGCACCATTACCTAATATTATAGCCTATGTATGCTGAACCCTCAGCAGTATAAATGTTAAATGAGATGAGGTACAAAGATTTCTGGCTTGCATGCAAATTTCTATTGTATTTAGCTTGTAATTGGGCCAATTACATAAACTTTCTGGGTGGGAACACACTAAGCGATGCGTTAAAGGTAGCATTTTGTTGCATATGCATTTGTGCGTTTTATTCGCATTTTGATTGCGTTTTAATTGCGTTTGAGTTTCACACATGCATTTTTCTAGCTTTTTACTGTGTTTCGTGCATAAAAAACGCATATGAGCTTTTGTGCGTTTTGTTTGTGTTTTTGATATGCATTTTATGAAAATAAGTAGAAAGTCAACAGGAAGTGGAAATACATCATCAAACTTAGTTGTTTTTTTTTAAAACTGCATGAAAAAGGGCATTAAAATGTAATACATCTGCATCACCACAGACATTCATTATGTGCGTTTTAGATGCGTTTTGGAAAAATATGCAGCAAGACCTGCGTTTTCAAAAATGCACGTTGCATAATGCGATCATATGCCCTTTTCATGCGTCCCATTGACTTGCATTATGTGCATTAGAGCTAGCGTTTCTGCCTAGTGTGTTCCTTCCCTCTAGCGATTTTGATTGGTCCAATTCCAAACTGCATACAATTTTGGTGAAAATTGCATGCAAGCTAGAATTATTTACATCTTATTAACTATCTCCACTCAGCAACTAATGCTATGTACTTATATACCCACATACAGGGTTATGTGCACACACAGCCAAGCTAAGCATGCATATTCTTTCCTACAGAGTGAGGAGAAGGGAGAGAAGCAGAACATCTACTGCTGTAGAGACAGATTAATGGGGTCCAGGCAAGATAGTAGGTTTGGCTAGGGATGCTCATTTGGATTCCGCGGACTTTAAATTTCTGCATTTCTGACTGGCATTTCTGATCAGAATTTGAAGAACAGATATCGGAATTCCGCGGACATACGATTTACTGCAACTTGGTAATTTTAGCCCAATGACAGAACTCGGAAGCACTGTATCAATCAGAGAAAGCAGAGGGTTTTTTTTTTCGCAAAAATCGTATAACCGAAGTCATTTTATACCAATCACAAGATTCTATTTTTCTGATTTCCAATTATCTTTTTATTTTAATTTTTCGCATTCTCTGATGCAAAAAATGACAGATAAAATACTCCTTGGAAATTGGAAAAATGGAAATCGGAAAAACAGAAAATCGGAAACTGGCATAAATTGAAATATCTACGGAATCAAAAATGGGCATGTTGTACCATCCCTAGGTTTGGCTCCTCCAACTTATCACATGCCTTTTCTGGCAAAATGAGGCAGTAGAAGGGATCCAAGGAGGTGCCTGCCAGGCCCAAGACACCCACCAGGCCCTAAGCACTTGCCTAGGTTGCCTTTTGGATCATCTGGTTCTGCATTGCACACTGCATCAAGTCATCTTAGGCACTCAAGGAAGAATTCCACCCTTCATCATATGATGGCATGAAAAGATGTACATACCCACCTGCACTACAGGACTTATACTTTTTTTTTTTTTTTTTTTTTAAATCTCAGCATGTGACCTCATGTATGTTTATACAAAAAGAGGGACACGAGAGCCCAATATAGTGTAGCAAGTACTGGCAATGGTTGGAGAATAGAAAGGTAAGTATAGTTATACTCACAAACTAGGGTCATCTCTCAGGCAACCACTGTAAATGCAAGTGAGGAGATTAGACCTGACTCCACTCAGGATTAAGAAGTCCCTCTCCATAGATCAGAAAAAGGGGTAACAACCCTCCACCAAGGGTGGACCTAAACAATTTTCAACTGAACAGAAGCGCCAAAAGAATAAAATGAGCTAAAATGGTCAAAAATAGAGGTGTTAGTGGTGGACTGTCCTCTTCCAAATAGACACAAGATATTGTTGATCTGTACAACAAAACAATTTTATTGACATACAAGGTTCAGTGCAACACGTTTCACAGGCATGACCCTGCTTCATCGGGTGATTAGATGGATCATATAACAAATGCAGGTCTAATTCAAACCAAGTGCCTCTGTGGAGCACATAGGCGCTTGGTTTGAACTAGACCTGCATTTGTTATATCCTTTATTTTTAACTGTTTTTGCTAATTTTATTCTTTTGGCGCCTCCGTTCTGTTACAAATAATCATGTATGTTTATGTCACTCTGTTCCCTTCTTCTTCCTGCCACACCTTATTTGCAATACATAAAATGCATCTATGGGCTTCTGCAACAGCTGCTGCACAGCAAATGTGATGGCTGTAAAAATGTGGCAGAGCGACACTTATGTGTATGACCTTTTCACAGAGATTATCAAAGCACAAAAGGTGGAGGTCAGTATGTATTTTACACCTGCATACACTGCTACCCAGGCCACTGCATAAAAATAGGTGGATTTCTTCTTTAAATGAAAACTTGAACTAGTGATTTTTTTGCTTTAGTTTTTTTTTTTATTTCCTTTTTGGAGGAATTCTTTGCGTTATTTACTCTGTTGTGATTGGAGATATTCTCATACATCAACATCTACTCAATAGAAGAGTCACTGACAACCAGAGTTTGTGAGGGAAAATCTCTATCGTGGTAAAAAAGACATCATGGGATTGATTCACCGGCTCCAAAGTGAAAGAGCCAGAATGAAACTTACTACAATTGTCCCCCATTGTGGTGGACATTAACGATACCATTCTCCAGATACTTGATCATCCGATTCGATCGTCACATCGATCAGAAACAAATTTGTTCAGGCCCACTAATGGAAAGAAAGCTGCTATCTAATTCAATCAGATGCATAGAATCAATCCATTTTTCGGATCGATTCAATCTGATCGAATTAGATAGCAGCTTTCCTTCAGTTACTGGGCATGAATAATCGTTATTGATTGATATTACAATCAAATTGGATCATCCATTGTTCAGAGAATTGTATTGTTAATGGCCACCTTTACTTTTACCTAGTGCAGCAATAATTGACTTATGCATCAGGGAAGCATTGTGGTAGCTCTGAGATTTGACATAATGCATCTGGCCCTGCAGTGCACTGATTCTCTCTCTGTGACAAGCTGGCTCAGTGGCAAGGGTAGAAGCAGAGTACCCTCAGACCACACTATAAGGCACCTCCCACTGACAGTTCACACATTTCTCTTAGCAGTTGTTGCAAAGGCAGAAAATGCCATGACAGTTTTTCAGAAAGTAAATGTGGCTAGTGGTTAGTTTTTAAACATTTTTCCAGCAACTTTTTTTATAACGTTAACTGACTGTGCAGAAAACATTGGTTTTATTTTCACACTGGATATCTGCTTAAAATGGACCTGCAAGTGCAATCCATGTATTAAAAACACATATGGAACTGTACAGCACTTACATGACATAATTAATCTTCCTTCCAGTGATCTCCTATTGCTGCAGCTGTGGAAGTGGCTGTGCATCATGAATCTGTGTCCCTGACACTCTCCTCCAAGTATCTGACAGTCTGCCCACTTGTCCAATGCAAATCACTCCCCCACTGGCACCAACTAACTACTGGAATAGCCTGGAATGCAAGGCTGTTCTTTTGTGTGTCGGGTTATGACATTCTTGTACACACTTGCAGGACTCGGAGGCAGAGGGGGGCACAGAAACGCCACCTAGGAAATGTGTTTCTTTGGGCTTGCCTATACCAACCCACTTTATACTAAACACAAAAAATTAGCAAATTCTAATAGGAATCAATTAGAATGATAATTGAAAATAAATTGTGTGTAAAAGTAAAGTGGTCCACTATGTACCTTTTTCATGAATCAAATGTGTTTGGTTCTGCAATGAAGGTTTCTGTAAAAGCTGCAGCTGGTGTCTGTGGATCTGTCAGGTTTGACCATTTGAGGCATAAAGTAGGAATGACTATAGATACTTGATTTTTCAGAACCCCACTACAGTATTACAGTAGAAACATACCTCTCTACATGAGGAGGTGAGACAAATTGTGGCTAACAGGAAGTAGATGTGAGCAATTATTTCCCAACAGGAAGTAACAGCCTCTATGGTTATGGATAGTAGCTGTACACTTGGCTAGAGGTAAGAACAATATCAGAAATATTTTTTTTTTTCGTTTAAATAAACTTAATTCCAGAGGTAATACTTATAATTTACATATCATGATTGCTTTCAGAATTTGCCTTCATGCCTTGTTTAGTTTTGCAATTTAGCTTATCTGAGTTGCTTGTGGCAGGGGTCGCACTTGTCTGCTTTCGTGTGCGGTTTTTGCACAGAAAAACTGATTTCAACTGAGAACTCATGTTAATCAATGGGCTAGGTCACACGTGAATGCAGATTTCGCACGCAAAAAAAAAAATCCTGCTGGATAATTTTGCACATTTGTCAGTTTTCTCTATCAATTACATGTACATTACATTATATTAAATTAGCTGCTGTGAAAAAAAACACACTTTCTTTCTGCATACAAACGCACAGTCTGTGCAGGGAAAAAAAAATTGGCTAAGAAAAAAAATCCGTTTTATTAAACAGGTTTTTTCTCAGATTACACTAATTCAGAAAACACTGCTGCACTTCTAATTTTCCATAAGTATAAATCCCCATTGAAAACTAAGTAAATTGTTAGATTTTTGTTCAACATGTGTCATTTTGACCATACCTTCACCCTATACACCTATTTCAGCTGTCTACCAACACAGGTCAGATAGCAGGTGACATTGTGCTGGGTATCTCCATAATATGTACACTGCAGACAACAACATTTTGGAGATTCATTCAAAGAATCTCACCAGAGTACCTAACTGTGGTAAATGGGTGTAGCAAACCAATCCAGTCTGTATAGAATAAAACAAACAAATAAAAAAAATGCAGAACAGCACTGGAATTGTATGAGAAGCAATCAGAGCAAGATTACCCAAAAGGCAATCTAGGCAGATACCTATGGCCTATTGGTTTTCCAGCGGCCTGGCTGCTATATTCCCTAAGAGCAAGTACAGTGTGCGGCATTGCAGGAAGTGACGAGCCACCTGAGGCAGGTTTCTCGGGTGGTGGAAGTGACGAGCGGTGGTATGCAGTGCTGGAACGCAGAAGGAAGAGGTGAGTAATTACTACCTCGCCCACTGCCTGACACACGTTGCAATCATAGCTGGAGGAGGAGAGCAGACAGGGGAACCCAGGTGAGGGAGGGGGGGGGTCCGACCCCCTCCCCACTGCTGTGCCCTCTACCTCCCCCTTCTTAGCGGTAACCCCTACCAGCTTGGACGGCCTCCCCCCACACATGGCCAGATGGGTGCCATCCCCGCTTCTGCCGCATGAAGAACCTGCCTCACCCCGCCTCATGGGCGACCCGGGCTCGTTCCCTTTAAAGTATTAGAGGCCGAGCATCAGCATAGAATTCAGGCTTCTGACATTGTTTATTACAGAATGCAGATGGCATATTATGTCTCCATATTACTCTAACTTCAGGTTCCCCTTGAGGTAGGACTGGAGATATGGTAATCAACAAAAAATCAGATGCACAAACCTCCCTCCCCCCAATCGTGTGCCAAACCTTCAGCTCTCCTCCCACTTCCATAGCAACGGAACGATAAGTTGAAGTCTATACAGACTTGGCCTCAAACTGTCTCCCAAGAGATTGAGTCTTGCTTCCAGCTGGGCAACAGTCCTCATCAGGGCCGGATTTACCATAAGGCACTATAGGCACGTGCCTACAGGCGTTTCGTTCCCGAAAGGCGGCTCACTCCCCTACTTCTTCCCAATGCAGAGTCCTGATGAGAGTGTAAATGAGAGGTTACTCACCCTATTCTTGGCATTCCACTGATGAGATCTTCCTTCAGTCGGGGGAACCTCTATCTACTTAATATTAAGTGTATTTCTAGCTACCTAATACTTGGGGGAACCTATAGCTACTTAATACTGAGGGTACTTCTGGCTACCTAATACTAAGGGGCACCTGTAGCTACCCATGACTGATAAGGGAAGTAAGGGAGAAGTGACAGCTGGGACAGCCAGCACACTTGCGGTGCAGTTCGGCAGGGGTTTGTAGGTTCATGGAGATTTAGTCTAAGGTGTCAGGACATCTGTGCCTACAGGCTCCTGGGATGTAAATCCGGGCCTGGTCCTCATAAATGTATACAGGGCTTAAAGAGGAACTTCAGCCTAAACAAACTTATTGTCATTAAGTTACATTAGTTATCTTAATTAAAATAGATAGGTAATATAATCTCTTACCCACCCTGTTTTAAAAGAACTGGCAAATGTTTGTGATTTCATGGGGGCAGTCATCTTTTTGGTTGAAAGGAGGTGACAGGGAGCATGAGACACAGTTCCAACTGTCCTGTGTCCTGATCACCCCTCCCAGCTGCGCGTGCTAGGCAACGAGAACAACAACATCAGAAATCCCATCATGCTTTGCCCAGCATCAGGGGAAAATGCCCGGGCAGATTTATTTGATGGGGTGGGGGTTAGCTTCTGTGCAGCTAAAAATGAGGCGTGGGTAAGAAAAACAAAGTTCTGATGCTGTGGAACTGTTAAAGAAACACCAAGCCTTTTCAGTGCTTCTGAGTAGATTTTTAGTCTGGAGGTTCACTTTAAGTTTTCCTGATACAGAGATAAGGCCTTTGATGACTAGTGCTCACTCCACTCCGTGCTGGCAGTTAACAATAGTAACATCACCTCTAGTCAACCCAAAGAGGGTAGAAGGGTTAAGGCTTCTGATGGCTTGTACAGGGCTTCTGCCAGTCAAGGTAAGAGTTCATATTTTACAGCTGTAGACTATAATAGCCATGCATCACAGAAGCCCCAACCCCTTGCTTACCTCCAATCTTTTATACTACAGAGTATATACTGTACAGGGAGCAGCACGGTGGTGTAGTGGTTAGTGCTCTCACCTTGCAACATTGAGTCCCTGTTTCAAATCCCAGCCAGGTCAACATCTGCAAGGAGTTTGTATGTTGCCCCTGTGTCTGTGTGGGTTTCCTCCGGGTACTCTGGTTTCCTCCCACATCCCAAAATACAAATAAGTTAATTAGCTTCCCCCTAAAATTGGCCCTAGACTACAATTCAAACAGTACACGATATATACATAGACATATGACCATGGTAGGGATTAGATTGCGAGTCCCTCTGAGAGACAGTTAAGTGACAAGACGATATATACTCTGTACAGTGCTGCGCTATATACAGTAAGTACTAAATAATTATAATAATACGTGGACAGAAGATGTATTCACAGCTGCCAGCATGAATTGGAAGGGTACCAGGCAGCAGAGGAGAGATCTCAGCATAGCTCTCATCTTTTTTTCTTTTGGAGGGATATTCCCTTTTTCGAAACCAAATCCTTATTTTCTTTCCTCCTCATTTGTCAGTCTTAAGACTAGCTGATTGCCCGGCGTTGCCCGGGTATGTATTTGGCTGGTGTTGGCTCTGCCCACTTTTCCTAACCCTAACACACAATTAAGGTGCGTACACACGCACGACAGCAGCCAACGACGCAAAATCACCGACCAAATTGGTCGTAGATTTTGCTGCTCCTAGAGGCAGGGCTGACGGCTGCAGCCCTGCCTCACAGCGCGTCTATCAGCGGCGCATCGCCGCCTCTGCCCCGCCCCTCTCAGTGAAGGAAGACTGAGAGGGGCGGGGGAGAGGCGGAGATACGCGCTGACAGACGCGCGTGCGGTTAGCCCTGCCTCAATCAGGAAGAGATCCCCGGCTGCACGGAGGGGATTTCGGGGGGTAAGGGACCCCCGTTTAGCCGCGGGACAGCGGCGTTTTAGCAGGGGCACACATGCCCCTGCTAACTATGAGCTCTGAAGCGAGATTTATTCTCGCTTCAGAGTCTCTTTAAGTGTAAAAGGGGCCTAAGTCTTCAAGAGACTACATCTCCCTGCATGCTTTGCTGCCATCTACTGGGCATGTGCGGAAGACATGCAGTCAGGAAGACAGCTCGTGTAGTGCACAACGTGGAGATGACACCTGCAGAGGAGATGGAAGCACATATTCATGGCACTTGGTGGTCTGTGGGCCAGATTTATCAAGAGTGTCTGAGACAAAATATTAGTAGGTTTTTAGAAATCCGTGCAGAACTGTCTCTAGCCTGCACTCTGCAATCATGTCTAGCCTGCAATTCTACAGCTGTAGAAGTGCTTTCAAGCACTTCTAAAGAGGAACTCCAGCCTAAACAAAAATACTGTCATTAAGTTACATTAGTTATGTTAATTAAAATAGATAGGTAATATAATCTCTTACCCACACTGTTTTAAAAGAACAGGCAAATGTTTGGTTTCATGATGGCAGCAATCTTTTTGGTTGAAAGTAGGTGACAGGGAGCATGACACACAGTTCCAACTGTCCTGTGTCCTGAGCACCTCTCCCAGTTGCTAGGCAACGTGAATAACAACATAGGAAATCCCATCATGCTCTGCACAGGATCAGGGAAAAAAAGCTCGAGCTTTTTTTCTTTGATGGGTGGAGCTTAGCTAAAAATGCAGCTAAAAATGATGCTTTGGTAAGAAAAATAAAGTTCTGATGCTGTGAAACTGTTAAAGAAACACCAAACCTTTTCAGTTCTGCTGAGTAGATTTTTAGTCCGGAGGTTCACTTTAATCTGCCTCAGTTTAGGGATGGATCTGCACTTCTCTTAACTGTAGTGCAGCTCTGGAAATCCACGCTAAACTGCCACTATTACTAGGATTTAAGAACGTTCTTATTATCATGCACAACTGTTCTCCCTGCTGGTTAGAACAGATTAAGAAGAAAAAACTGTCGGTAATGCGTTGATAAATCTCCCCGTGTGTCTTAAGAAGTAGTTACTCTGCTTGCAGCTTTGCAGATCCTATAGTTAGCACTTAGTGCCCTGTTGAGTCCAGCTTCACCTTACTGATTTGTCCTTTGTTTGTCTGGTGTGAATTATAATCTGCCATGGGGAAATTCACTAACTCCTGTTAGCAACATTTGAGACTCCAGGGTGTGGAAGATTTGTCTTGGGCAATGTCCCTGGTTGTCAGAAGGATTTGTGTCTAGAATAGGCTGGGAGCTAAGCAGATGTGAGGGGCAATTAGCGGAGTCCGGGCGGAGTCGGAGGAGCGCGCTGACGTCACGACCAGGAAACAGGGAAGCCGGATGGTAATGTGCTGCTCCGTTTGTCCGCGGCTGGAGCGAGCACTATCTCTGTAACCTGGCGGTTTTACATTAAACTGGATCTGCTTTTACAACGTGGTCTTCTCCTTGGCTGACTGAGAGAGGCTTGATATGCAGTGGTGAAAGACGCGCTTCTGGTGAGTGCTCCCACAAAGGGGGAAAAGCGACTTTGATCCCTATCCGAGGTGGTGGCACTACCCCCAGGAGTGCAGCACAGGGTGCTGATTTTAGTCTGTTGTAGACAATGCTGGGCACTATGTGCGCTTTTTGATTTATTTTACAGGGTATGAGCAAGCGCAGTGATTTTTTGGGACATATCTGCACAGCACGCTGTGGAGCTGCGCTGTGTCCGATCTTGAGGTAATTTAGCTCAGAACGATAGTGTACCAATAGCTGTATTAGTACACTATCGTTCTCAGCTACATTACCTCAAGACTGCACACAGGATCTGTTCCGAGACTGTGTCACACTGTTACACTTCCCCATCGCTTCCCCGCCGCAAGGGCCATGCAGTTCTATGGAAACTTTTTAACTTCACGCAATATGATGCGGCGTTCGGAAAGTATCCAAATCGCCGCAATCCCGATGCAAAGTCTGCAGCATGCTACCGCATGGATTATGCAGTAATGCAAGTCAATGGGTGACACATAAGTGTGCACGACGGGAATACAATGCGAACCGATGGGAATCCCAGTGACGTACTTCCTGCCAAGCAGGAAGTACATCGCTAGCCAGGGGCGGCACTATGCTTATGACCGTATCGCCACACTGTGTAGCACGGTCATATGTAGGCTGATTTCTGTGACGTGCAACTGGCCTTAACAATAACTTATCCTTTATCAATAACCTGAACCTAATACTTAACCCCAATCTTAAAATTACTCTTTAACTTCTAAAATGAATTTGCACCTAACACTTAAAGAGAGTCTGAAGCGAGAATAAATCTCGCTCCAGACCTCATAAATAGCAGGGGCATGTGTGCCCCTGCTAAACCGCCGCTATCCCGCGGCTTAACGGGGGTCCCTGATCCCACAAATCCCCTCCGTAAAGCGGGGGAGCGCTTCCTGGTTGGGGCAGGGCTAACCGCCGCAGCCCTGCCCCACGCGCGTCTGTCAGCGCGTAACTCCGCCTCTCCCCCGCCCCTCTCAGTCTTCCTTCACTGAGAGGGGCAGGGGAGAGGCGGCGATGCGCAGCTGATAGACGCGACTGGAGGCAGGGCTGCGGCGGTTAGCCCTGCCTCCAGGAGCGACCAAATGTACGACCAAGTTGTGTGGGGGGATTTGGGGGTGAAAGGACCCCCGTTTAGCGGCACGATAGCGGCGGTTTGGCAGGGGCACACGTGCCCCTGCTAATTTTGAGCTTCAGAGTCCCTTTAAAGGAAAAACTTACTTATAACAATAATAACCCCAAATAGCACCTGATCAAAAATGAGATTATGATGCATTACTTACTAACATCATAAACAGATATGAGAACACTCTGGTGAGCTGTTTATTCGAACTGTGCTTCTTGGCAGAGTTGTGCACTACATGTATGCAAAGATGGCATGTGGCTCCAGCCTTTCACTTACTTCTCTCTTTCCCATATGTCATATCTTTTTTTCTGCTCATAACTGTGGAAAAGAATGATCAGACCTGCTGTGCAAGCTATAGATCACGTGCTTTAGCTCACAGATGTGTGCCTATGCCTTTACACAAATTATAGGCAACAGGTTGGAACAGGTGGGCAGGAGCATGAGGAAGCAGATTAGCAAGAAGCAGGTACAAAGCAGACCTGGGGCCATATGCAATTCACTTTTTCTCCTGAGTTTTCTCCTCAGAGATAATTTTTCATCATCGATTTAAAATAACTTTTTTGCACTTTGCAATGGAAAAAAATACCAAAAAGTAAATGGAAAAGTACTATCAAAATGATTTTGAGTGTGTATTTGTTTGCTAGTGGTTTAAAAGGCATTTTATTTACTACCGGTAATTGTCAAAATGAAGTGAATTGCATAAAAAAAAGCTGCCCATTATAGGAAAATCTAAATTACCTGTTAACTGGCTGTGACTAATGCTGCATACACACTTGAGATAAAAGTCTTTGGAAAAGGCAAGATCACAGACCAATTTTACCCCATTCCATGTAGTATGAGAGCCATACTCTACACAGTCTATTCTATGGAGCTGGACTCACCATCAGATAAAATCTTTGCAAGATGCTGCACACAAAGATGCTGTACACATTCAAAAGATCATTATCTGCAAAAGATCTCTTCCTGCAATAGATCCATTCCTGCAAAATGCATTCATAGTCTATGAGATCTGCAGATCCTCATACACACCTTGTTTAACAGACTTCATCTGCATATCTGGCAATCATCTGCAGATCTGAAAATCCATCCTGGTGGATCTGATCTGCGGATGATTGCCTGTTAAACAAGGTGTGTATGATGATCTGCAGATCTCATAGACTATGAATGCATTTTGCAGGAATGGATCTATTGCAGGAAAAGATCTTTTGCAGATAATGATCTTTTGAATGTGTACGGGCATCTCTGTGTGCAGCATCTTGCAAGGATTTCTGTCTGATGGGGAGTTCAGCTCCATAGAATAGACGGTGTAGAGTATGGCTCTCATACTATATGTAATGGGGTAAAATTGGTCTGTGATCTTGCCTTTTCCAAAGACTTTTATCTCAAGTGTGTATGCAGCATTACTCTCACTAGGATCTATTGGGCCTTACAAAAAATATTGGCCAATCGGGGTGGGGAAGGAGGTAGCTTAATGGCTCATAGTATTGCACTGCTTGAAACAATGCAACTTTGCAGCTCTTTTGATTTTCAATAGATTTCAAGCTGAAATCTTCTAACAATATATATGCAGTGTGTGAAAGGAATACATTCCTCTCTGATCAGATCCAGATTTATTTTTTTCGGGGGTTTTACCTGGTAGTATATGCAAACGCCATGCATATATGCATATAATGTCCTGGCCTGGTTTTGTACCAGGGATCCTAGCACTGCAAGGTGTGAGTGCTATCCATTTTTCCACCCAAACAGTGGTGTAACAATAGCCCCTGCCTGGGTGGGGGAGTTGTGTGCAGGAGGCCCCTCAATAGTCTTGGTGGTGGGTTAGGGTTAGAGCCCCTGGCACTGATGTTACTCCACTGCACCTTAATTATTATTATTATTAGATTACTCAGATTGTATTGTATGAAAACAGAGACGCTGGTGGGCCTAATCAATCCTGAATGATCACATTATCTATTATTTCCTTAAAGGATACTGTAACGCAAACAAAAATTATAAAACGGGGGGAGCAGGCATGTGTAGTGGGCTCTCCTCATACCCCCCATCCCCATCAGTTACTGTGTACCAATCCCTGAACTTACTTCCTGGTCGGGAGGGTTGGTGCGGACTGTGCAGGCGCTGCCCATGTGGCGACCGTCCTTGATCGCGTTCCTGCAGACGTGAGTGCTCTGAGCATGCGCACTATGTAGTTGTGATACCCGCTTCCTCCGTTTTTAAATTTTTGTTTGGGCTAAGGTATCCTTTAAAGAACTTGTTGATTGACATGATTTTTTCACAGTTGCAACTTCTTTCAACATTGGGAATAGTTTGGATCCTGCTATGGATCGATAGAAAATTATCTTTTCTTTCAATTTGCATGATCTGAAGAAAAAAAATAATAACTAAAAATTACACTGTTAATGGGCACCTGAAAAGTGGGTATTTGTGTTCTTTAATTCCATATATGAGAATATTAACCACTTCTAGACCACTACTGGCCCCTTAAAGAGACTCCGTAACAAAAATTGCATCCTGTTTTTTATCATCCTACAAGTTCCAAAAGCTATTCTAATGTGTTCTGGCTTACTGCAGCACGTTCTACTATCACCATCTCTGTAATAAATCAACTTATCTCTCTCTTGTCAGACTTGTCAGCCTGTGTCTGGAAGGCTGCCAAGTTCTTCAGTGTTGTGGTTCTGTGATGCATCTCCCCCCTCCAGGCCCCTCTCTGCACACTGCCTGTGTGTTATTTAGATTAGAGCAGCTTCTCTCTGCTCTCTTATCTTTTACAAGCTGGATAAATCCTCCTCTGAGCTGGCTGGGCTTTCACATACTGAGGAATTACATACAGGCAGAGCTGTCTGCACTCTGCAGGAAGAAACAGCCTGACACTTCAGTGGAAGATAGCTGCAGGGGGAAAGAAACACACAAATGATCTCTTGAGATTCAAAAGGAAGGGTGTATACAGCCTGCTTGTGTATGGATGTATTTTCTATGTGTGGACATACTGTACATCAACATACTTCCTGTTTTGGTGGCCATTTTGTTTATTTATAAACAAACTTTTTAAAACTGTTTTTAACCACTTTTAATGCGGCGAGAAGCGGCGAAATTGTGACAGAGGGTAATAGGAGATGTCCCCTAACGCACCGGTATGTTTACTTTTGTGCGATTTTAACAATACAGATTCTCTTTAAAGGACTTACGAGGCCTGATTTTAAAAAAATAAACAAAAAAGTTAGATACCTGTGTGTTTTTGTAAGGCACGGAGGACGCCGTCCGCGCCCTCCGTGCCGTTCCGCCGGGTCCCCGCTGCTGAATATCCCCCCGAACGACCCCCGACCGCACGGCCCGGGTCGGGCTCTCCAGCCTCCACCAAGATGGCCGCCGGAGCTGGCCGCGGCTGCGCAGTCCGCATAGCCGCGAGTGCGGCTGCGCAGCTCTAAGGCCAACTCCCCGATCCACGCTACTGTTACGTGGATCGGGGGGTTGGCCTTAGAGCTGCGCAGCCGCACTCGCGGCTATGCGGACTGCGCAGCCGCGGCCAGCTCCGGCGGCCATCTTGGTGAAGGCTGGAGAGCCCGACCCGGGCGGTCGGGGGTCGTTCGGGGGGATATTCAGCAGCGGGGACCCGGCGGAATGGCACGGAGGGCGCGGACGGCGTCCTCCGTGCCTTACAAAAACACACAGGTATCTAACTTTTTTTGTTTATTTTTTTAAAATCAGGCCTCGTAAGTCCTTTAAGGAGCAGAGATTTTTTTCTGAAAAAAAACAGAGCTGTGATCACTATGATTGGCTCCTAGTGATTACAGAGTCAGGAGCCAATGAAATCAGCTCCTTACCGATGCACGGTGCTCTGCTGTCATAATGACAGCAGAGTGAGCAGGCTGCAGCAATGTCCCACTGGTGCAAACAGCGAGAGGAAAGGGAGAGTGTGGCGTGAGTTGCTGAAATCTTTCCCCCGCCAGGAATAACTATCTTCTGACTATCATCACAGTGAGTCAACTACCTACTGTACGTCCGCAGGAGGCTAGGCGAAGTCCAAGTAGTAACAATATTTAAATTCCTCCCTCTTCAAGTCACACTGAGACATTGATATTGATGATAACATGGCATGTTGGTTGCAGTCCCTGCTTTCATGATTGCTCTTGTTACATTGGCAATCCACCCCTGTCATTAATACAGTACTGCATGTTCTGGTGATGCTGTACAAAGTATAATAAACAGCACGATCATAATTTCCATTTTTCTGATATGAGAAAGAGCAACACCTTTTATCACAAAAATACTATGAAGAATTTTGATCAGAAAACATAACTCCTTTTATGAGAACACATTTTTTCCTTCAATATACTGTATATATATATATATATATATATATATATATATATATATATATATATATATATATACACAGTATATATATATATATATATATATATATATATATACACAGTATATATATTATATATACATATATATATATATATATATATATATATATATAATATATATATATATATATATATATATATATATATATATATATATATATATATATATATATATATATATATATATATATATATATTAGCATTCATAAGTAATGCAACCATTCACCGGTTGCACACAATATATATACCTTTAGCAGAAAAATACATATATTTGCACAGATCTGCACATCAAGCCTAA
Source organism: Hyperolius riggenbachi (assembly GCF_040937935.1). Lineage (NCBI taxonomy): Eukaryota > Metazoa > Chordata > Amphibia > Anura > Hyperoliidae > Hyperolius > Hyperolius riggenbachi. The sequence goes on from NC_090654.1 coordinate 134,160,711, forward strand.
AAGAGGGACAACTGAGGAAAAAAGAGAGAAAAGAGAATTTGGTTCCAGAAGAGGAATCGTCCCACCCGAACTGGGACAGCAGAGACCTATGCAAAACCTCTGGGTGGCCAACTTCAATCTATTCTCCAGGCTTTTTCAATTACAAGTTCAACATATAAATGATGTTGCTGCATGGGAGAGTTCTGTTAAGTCGTTCTCTGCCACAAAATTTGCAAGTAGAATGTTTTTTTACAGTCTAGAGAGGTGTGAGCATAGTATCCGCATAGGAAGGACCTAACACAGATAAGGATGAAGGCTCATGAAAAAAATTTATTAAAGAAAGTGAATAATTATAACTGAGAAGATAAGTAATACATAGCAAATGTATTAGAGGTGTAAAATCTTGAAAAGGCTGAAGTAGCACTTTAAATAAAGCTAGGGGTCTGAGCATTCCTTTATAAGGCATGCTGGGCTGCCCTGGCCAAGGCGTCTTTGCTGACACCTGTGAAATGTCGCCCGCCCTCTCTCCCTTCTCGATCCAACCAATGGGGTGAGGGCTGAGCCCTTGGCCAAGAAAGGTCTGCTCAACGGCAGATGGGAGATGTGTTGAGAGGCACTAGCTTGCATACCACAGCCTCTGCACTGCTAAGGTTACAGGCTGAAATGCACCATCAGGGAAAAAAAGCCCTTCGCATGCTGGCTACACATAGTCTGAGCTCCGGAAAAAGAAGCTGCTGGCTTAGAAGGAGCTGAGATATCCTCTCCTGGATATGAACTGGCCGTACCCTCCAAGACCACCAAAAATAGATGCTTTAATAAGGTCTGCTTGTAATGCAACCTTCCCTTACAGTTTTCATACTGCTAATTCAACAAACAGCACCACACAACCAAACTGATTGCACTTCTGGGATTTTTTTAACACACACACCATGACATGGAATGAAATGGTCACATTAGCCAAAAGACATTGAAAAACATCAAACAACATCTTCAAATGAAAAGCAATTTAATTTTTAACCACTTCTTTTTCTAACAATTACAGCTAGTTTCCAGTTAACAAATGAGTTAGGGACTGTAGGCTTGTTCCTATGTAAAATTTGTATGTAAGTGAGATCAGGTACATTTATTTGTATATTATTATGTGCCTATATATATAAATGCACCTCTGCCCTCTCTGTATCTACTCTGTGCCCCATGTGCTTCCTCCACCCTCTTTGTGTGCCTCCCGTGCTTCCTCTGCTCTTTCTGTACCTCCTCCATGGCCCATATGCTTTTTCTGCCCCCTTTGTGTGCCCCATGTTCTTCCTCTGCCCTCTTTGTGTGCCTCCTGTGCCCCATGTTCTTCCTCTGCCCTCTTTGTGTGCCTCCTGTGCCCCATGTTCTTCCTCTGCCCTCTTTGTGTGCCTCCTGTGCCCCATGTTCTTCCTCTGCCCTCTTTGTGTGCCTCCTGCGCCCCATGTTCTTCCTCTGCCCTTTTTGTGTGCCTCCTGTGCCCCATGTTCTTCCTCTGCCCTCTTTGTGTGCCTCCTGCGCCCCATGTTCTTCCTCTGCCCTCTTTGTGTGCCTCCTGTGCCCCATGTTCTTCCTCTGCCCTCTTTGTGTGCCTCCTGTGCCCCATGTTCTTCCTCTGCCCTCTTTGTGTGCCTCCTGTGCCCCATGTTCTTCCTCTGCCCTCTTTGTGTGCCTCCTGTGCCCCATGTTCTTCCTCTGCCCTCTTTGTGTGCCTCCTGCGCCCCATGTTCTTCCTCTGCCCTCTTTGTGTGCCTCCTGTGCCCCATGTTCTTCCTCTGCCCTCTTTGTGTGCCTCCTGTGCCCCATGTTCTTCCTCTGCCCTCTTTGTGTGCCTCCTGCGCCCCATGTTCTTCCTCTGCCCTCTTTGTGTGCCTCCTGTGCCCCATGTTCTTCCTCTGCCCTCTTTGTGTGCCTCCTGCGCCCCATGTTCTTCCTCTGCCCTTTTTGTGTGCCTCCTGTGCCCCATGTTCTTCCTCTGCCCTCTTTGTGTGCCTCCTGCGCCCCATGTTCTTCCTCTGCCCTCTTTGTGTGCCTCCTGTGCCCCATGTTCTTCCTCTGCCCTCTTTGTGTGCCTCCTGTGCCCCATGTTCTTCCTCTGCCCTCTTTGTGTGCCTCCTGTGCCCCATGTTCTTCCTCTGCCCTCTTTGTGTGCCTCCTGTGCCCCATGTTCTTCCTCTGCCCTCTTTGTGTGCCTCCTGCGCCCCATGTTCTTCCTCTGCCCTCTTTGTGTGCCTCCTGTGCCCCATGTTCTTCCTCTGCCCTCTTTGTGTGCCTCCTGTGCCCCATGTTCTTCCTCTGCCCTCTTTGTGTGCCTCCTGTGCCCCATGTTCTTCCTCTGCCCTTTTTGTGTGCCTCCTGTGCCCCATGTTCTTCCTCTGCCCTCTTTGTGTGCCTCCTGTGCCCCATGTTCTTCCTCTGCCCTCTTTGTGTGCCTCCTGTGCCCCATGTTCTTCCTCTGCCCTCTTTGTGTGCCTCCTGCGCCCCATGTTCTTCCTCTGCCCTCTTTGTGTGCCTCCTGTGCCCCATGTTCTTCCTCTGCCCTCTTTGTGTGCCTCCTGTGCCCCATGTTCTTCCTCTGCCCTCTTTGTGTGCCTCCTGCGCCCCATGTTCTTCCTCTGCCCTTTTTGTGTGCCTCCTGTGCCCCATGTTCTTCCTCTGCCCTCTTTGTGTGCCTCCTGCGCCCCATGTTCTTCCTCTGCCCTCTTTGTGTGCCTCCTGTGCCCCATGTTCTTCCTCTGCCCTCTTTGTGTGCCTTCTGTGCCCCATGTTCTTCCTCTGCCCTCTTTGTGTGCCTCCTGCGCCCCATGTTCTTCCTCTGCCCTCTTTGTGTGCCTCCTGTGCCCCATGTTCTTCCTCTGCCCTCTTTGTGTGCCTCCTGTGCCCCATGTTCTTCCTCTGCCCTCTTTGTGTGCCTTCTGTGCCCCATGTTCTTCCTCTGCCCTCTTTGTGTGCCTCCTGCGCCCCATGTTCTTCCTCTGCCCTCTTTGTGTGCCTTCTGCGCCCCATGTTCTTCCTCTGCCCTCTTTGTGTGCCTCCTGTGCCCCATGTTCTTCCTCTGCCCTCTTTGTGTGCCTTCTGCGCCCCATCTTCTTCCTCTGCCCTCTTTGTGTGCCTCCTGTGCCCCATGTTCTTCCCCTGCCCTCTTTGTGTGCCTCCTGTGCCCCATGTTCTTCCTCTGCCCTCTTTGTGTGCCTCCTGTGCCCCATGTTCTTCCTCTGCCCTCTTTGTGTGCCTCCTGTGCCCCATCTTCTTCCTCTGCCCCCTCTGTCTGCCTCCCGTGCTTCCTCTGCTCTTTCTGTACCTCCTCTGCCCCATATGCTTCTTCTGCCCCCTTTGTGTGCCCCATGTGCTTCCTCTGCAGTTTCTGTATCTCCTACTTGCCCCATGGGCTTCCTCTTCTTCCTTTGTGTGTCTCCTGTGCCTAATGTGCTTCTTTTGCCCTTTCTGAACCTTTTCTGTGCCCATGTGCTTATGTGCCCTTTTGTGTGCCCCATGTTATTACTTTGTCCTTTCTGTACCGCCTCCATCCATGCCCCATGCAGGGGCGTAGCAATAGGGGTTGCAGAGGTAGCGACTGCATCGGGGCCCTTGGGCCAGAGGGGCCCCGAAGGGCCCTTCCTCAACTACAGTATTAGCTCTCTATTGGTCCTGTGCTCATAATAATCACTTCTATAGATACTTTGAATAGTGCTAATCATTAACAAACTGTTCCCCATCCCCTTCTTGCCCCTCTGACACTGTAGTTGCCATTGGCAGGTTTTGGTGCACCGTATCAATTGCTATGTATAGAGTGCTTGGAGGGCCCCATTGTAAAACTTGCATCGGGGCCCACAACTCCTTAGCTACGCCACTGGCCCCATGTGCTTCCTCGTCCTGCTTTGTGTGCCTTCTGTGCCCCTGGTCTTTCCCTGCCTGCTATGGGATTTCTCTTCCCCTTTCCTTTGCCCTATATGCTTCCTCTGCCTTTCCTTGCCTCCCATGTTCTTTCTCTGCCCTTTTGTGTGCACCATATGCTTCTTCTGCCCCCTCTATGCATCCATGTGCTTTTTCTGATCTTAAAGGACAACTATCGTAAAAAAAACTGAAAATTGTAAAATATATACATATAAATGTACAATTGACCCAGAGTAAAATGCATTATTCATTTTGGACTAGTGGACAGATTTTGCACTAATTAACCTCCTTTTGTGTATATACACTTATTTCTTTATAAAATGGGCCTAGACTACAATACATACATTGCGCTTTACATACATAGACATATGAATATGGTAGGAATTAGATTGTGAGCACCTCTGAAGGACAGTAAAGCGACAAGACAATATACTCTGTACAGTGCTGTGGAAGATGTCCATATAAATACTAAAGAATATATAAAATACTAAATAATAATAATATACAAAACAACTTAAAGGACTCTCGAGGTGAAAAAGAAATGTCATTTTGACTTATCTGGGGCTTCTTCCAGCCCCTAGAGTCTAATGGGTCCCTCGCCGCAGGTCCGGTGCTCGCTGGTGTTCCGCTGGCCGTCCACAAAGCTTGGCGGCCCATCCGCGGGTTGGTACTTCTACATCACCGGGTGCAGTACACACCTGATGATGCATTCGCAGAAGCGGCATCCCGCCTATGCGTCAGCGAGCTTTGCCGGCATTCGGGGGGGCACGGGAGCACCGGAGCTGCGGCGCAGGACCCAGAAAACATCTAAGAGCTGTTAGAAACTTAAGGTAAGTCAAAATTATCTATCTTTTTCACCTCGAGAGTCTTTTAACAGTAGTTGCTCAGGGCAACTGCCAGATTAGTGTGCAAGGGAGAAGGGATGTTGACACAGGGAGTGCTTTTGCAAAGAATAAAGGTAATATTGAGAATCCCTCTTCTAGCTTTTTACTACCTACTGTAAGCGACAACAACATAGGATAAAGGTCATTTATAGTGCATTTTCATAGGGAGAAATGCACATTTCCAGGACCGGATATAGATCACAGAAGCCTATAGGCAAAGATGTCCTGGCACTCTATATTTCACCCTCCATGAACCTACAAACACCCGCTGAACCGCACCACAAGTGTGCTGGCTGGCCAAGCTGTCACTTCTTCCATACTTCCCTTGCCCATCATAGGTAGCTACAGGTACCTCTTAGAAGTAGGTAGCCAGCGGTACTCTCAGTATTAAGTGGCTAGAGGTGCCCTGACTGAAGGAAGATCTCGTCAGTGGAATGCCGAGATCTGGTTGATTTAACTTTATTTATGCTCTGCTCAGGACTCTGCATAGGGAAGGAGGAAGGGAGGCACTCGGGGAGGGGAGTGAGTCGTCTTTTCATCATCAGGCATGTAGGCGCCTTATGGTAAATTCGGCCCTGCACATTTTACATGTATATATTTTATATTTAACATTTTTTTTTTGCAATAGTGGTCCTTTAACGTGCCCTAGTTTTATGGCTACTGTGCCCCAGTTTGCGTTCCCCCGTTATGCCAGTTAGGCCTCCTGCCGATTTTTAGAAAGTACAGTAGTTTTGTTTGTAAATGCTTACCTATAAATTGGGAATTGGGGCCACCTCCTCCCTAATCCCTTTCCCCTTCTCCCCCTCCCCCAAAAAGCACAGCATACTAACTACTCACCTACGTACATTTTTAAGCTTACTATAATTATTTAAAAACATAAACTGAAGGGACTTTTCTTTCCCCAGTGTTCTGCTAACACATTGGTTTCCTGTTGATTGTAACTCCCGCCTACACACTTGTTCCCTCTTTCCTCTGCTGGTCCTGCAAGCCACTGGTGTATCCTAATATGGAACCTTACAGAGTGAACACAGATTCCCCCCAACTGATCTGCAGCCACTTGTGTCCCCCAGATTGCCCAGTAATAAACTTTGCACAGTATGAATAGCATTCATTAAACCATACCACATGAGGTAGTCACATTTTTTTTAAGTAATTACCTCTAAGTTTTACTGTTTCTGACTGTTCATTCCTTACAGCTGTTGCTATGGAAACACCACTTTCGGTATTTTTTGGTCAGTAAATTAGTTCATTAAAATGTCACAAACTCTATTTACCTCACCCACCTCAGGGTTTTCACTGCAAATTTTTAGTTGCCATTAATATATCTTTCCCATAAAGCAAGTTAACTGCTAATATGCCACTATGCCTATTTCTGAAATGATTACCACAAACATTAAGTAAATAACAATATCTGAACACACACATTTGGCTTTCTCATCACAAAATGCAGTAATATCATGAATGAACATCGCAGAATAAATATGGCACCAATATAATAAGACACATTAATGAACATGATAACAATCCATCTCCAGAACCAGCTTAGTAATCAGAGTGTTCAAATGCTACCTTTCTTGTGTGAATTGAGGCTTCTACAGTTAAAATTCCTGCCCTGAAAATTTGTCTAGCAGGTGTTTCAAACCTGTCTAGGATACTGCTTTTGATTATTATTATTGATTTAAAAAGTACCAACATATTCCGTGGTGATGTACAAAGTAGGAAAACAAACAAGGGTACATAATGATACAATGATATGCATCACATATGGACAGTGGTACAAAATACAGAATTGGTGATTACAAGGACAAATGTAACATGATGAATAAAATGTATAACAGAGTGCAAGCTATGACATGAATAACAAATTCCAAGGCACAATTGGGTGAGAGAACCATGCCCTTGCGAGCTTACAATCTAAAGAAATGGAGGGAAACAAGAGGTGGGGAAGTATGCATACAGGCAGAGTGTGTTTAGGTTATCTAGTAAGAAGTAAAACTTGACAAGAAGCCAAAGGGGAAATGGCTAAAGTTAGAGCATATGCTTGTCGGAAAAGTGATTCTGAGGCAGCGTTTAAAGATTTCAAAGGTTGGAGAGTGACGAATGTGCTGTGGAAGGGCATTCCAGAGGAGGGATGAAGGAACGTGAGAAGCCTTGTATATGTGAATGTGAGGATGTGATTATAGAGGAGATCAACATAAGCTCATGTGCAGATCCTGCAGGTCAGACTTAAACAAAGTGGGACGCAGGCTGTTTACAACTCTCTTCTGGGTCATAATGGGGACTACAGAAATGTTGGAATATTAGGCTAGGTTTATACAGCAAGGTTAATCACTTGGGGTAAAGAAGTGCAACGTCTGACCACTGCTTCTGTAAAAATCACTGTGTTGAAAACTACTCATACTCCCACAAGAAGTTAATTATCTTAAAGGAATACTATCGATGTATGCATTTATTTTGAAATGCTGTATGTTGTAGCACACATTAAGACAAGTACTAGGAGCAATTTGATTCCTCACACGGGAGCAGGAAAAAATGGCGCAGGGGAAAAATGGCGCACCGATAAATGTATCATAAAACGCTATTTACCGTTTTAATGTTAATACATTAAAACGGTAAATAGTGTTTTAAGATACATTTATCGGCGGATCGGTGCGCTGTTAGAAAAAGCAGAGGGGCTTCACTACAGCTACAGCCTCACGTTCCCGGTAATCCTTGCTAGCGTCCGAATCCATGGCAACAGAGGAATCCGAGGCAGCCTCTGCTACGGTAGATGTTTCCCCAGTCCGCCCGGCCAATAAGGAGCACAAAGGAGGAGGGCAGAGGCACAGACGTTCCACAGACACTTGCTACTACGGACACCAGTAGTTAATTACTATTTTCTAACAAGTTCCTGCAGCTCACTTAGCACAGCGCTAAGGGTACAGACTAGGGACAAAGTTTTGCAGGTTCGAATCTGCTCTTCACTGCCTTTTTTTTTATTTTATTTTTTTAAGTAAACAGCACTATTGTAATATTATTGTAACTTTTTTAAATAAAAGTGTGACTGCAGAATAAGGATAAGAGATAAAGAATTGGTGGCTGGAAACTGACCAACAATAGTGGTGATTAGTCAGAGAAGTGACTTTTCTCTGACTAATCACCGCTATTGTTGGTCAGTTTCCAGCCACCAATTCTTTATCTCTTATCCTTATTCTGCAGTCACACTTTTATTTAAAAAAGTTACAATAATATTACAATAGTGCCGTTTACTTAAAAAAATAAAATAAAAAAAAGGCAGTGAAGAGCAGATTCGAACCTGCAAAACTTTGACCCTAGTCTGTACCCTTAGCGCTGTGCTAAGTGAGCTGCAGGAACTTGTTAGAAAATAGTAATTAACTACTGGTGTCCGTAGTAGCAAGTGTCTGTGGAACGTCTGTGCCTCTGCCCTCCTCCTTTGTGCTCCTTATTGGCCGGGCGGACTGGGGAAACATCTACCGTAGCAGAGGCTGCCTCGGATTCCTCTGTTGCCATGGATTTGGACGCTAGCAAGGATTACCGGGAACGTGAGGCTGTAGCTGTAGTGAAGCCCCTCTGCTTTTTCTAACAGCGCACCGATCCGCCGATAAATGTATCTTAAAACACTATTTACCGTTTTAATTTATTAACATTAAAACGGTAAATAGCGTTTTATGATACATTTATCGGTGCGCCATTTTTTCCCCTGCGCCATTTTTTACTGCATGCCCTCACACAGCTGTTCCTCTCAGCTGTAAAATCCTCCGTCAGTTTTGGCGTCAGTGTTGAATACAAGCACGGTGGCGTAGTGGTTAGCTCTCTCGCCTTGCAGCGCTGGGTCCCTGGTTCGCATCCCAGCCAGGGCACTATCTGCAAAGAGTTTGTATGTTCTCTCCGTGTCTGCGTGGGTTTCCTCCGGGCACTCTGGTTTCCTCCCACATTCCAAAAATATACAGATAAGTTAATTGGCTCCTCCTAAAAAATTGGCCCTAGACTATGATACACGCACTACATAATATAGACATATGGCAATGGTAGGGATTAGATTGTGAGCTCCTTTGAGGGACAGTTAGTGACAAGACAATATATATATACAATGTACAGCGCTGCGTAATATGTCGGCGCTATATAAATTCTAAAATAATAATAATAATAATAAATACTGGGCTCCCAGAGGGCTAGACCATATCTCTGCACAGGGGAGTTGTTATCAACTCTTCAGTTTATAGTTTAATTATCACCTTGCTGAAAGAATCTTGTTGATATGGTGGTAAGTGGTTAAAGATTTTAGCAATGTGTGTTTATTATCTTTGCTTCTCTTAACTGATAAAGATACTAATAATGCTAATTGTAGACAGTGGTCTGCCCCTCTCAGCAGCTTGTAAAGTGGATGCAGCCTGGAGTGAATCACCTCAAGCAGGCAGCCAGTCTGAGTGTAAACACAGACTACTGTTATAGCTAGTTATATTCCAGCAATATTACAGCCTCAGATCAGCCTGTTTCTCCTCATGTCTCCTGCATGCTGTGAGTGACACAGTGAAATATATTTGTGAGCTGTAGTGGGTAGTGGGTGTGAAGACACCTTCTAAGAAGAGACACAGGAGACAAAAAACGGGAGCCCAATGGTGTAGTATGTAGAAACAGGTTGATAGATGTATAAGAAAAATATCTACTCATAAAGGTGGGTTGCAGAAGGGCAACCGACCACAGGAAGCAGGTGGAGACAATTAACCCGACTCCACTCGGGGTGGTCACTGGGGACCTGGTGTGGTCGCACTCCTTAGGAAAAGAAAAGGGGACAGATATCCACTGCGGTGTTTAACCGCGTGTGTTCTGTCACCACCCCTCACACGGGGAATGTGTAGGTGTTGAGATGCACTATATGGTTGAAAGAGGCGCCCAGGTTGTGGATAAAAGCGTTTAAAAGCAGTTTAAAACCGGAAAAAGGTTTGAGGTTGCTTACCTCAATGATGACAAATCTTTGCATAAACAAAAGATTTTATTGGTAGCACAAGTGGCGACGCGTTTCGCGGGTCCAAGCCCGCTTCCTCAGGCCTATAGCAGTGCCTATATCAGCAAAGGGAGACTCCTCAGTACACCAGTAACGACAAAATACATGCATGCAAAAACATCAGATCGATATTAGCAATATTGCATAATCTAGTTTTAAACTCAAACTACTATCAGCATTTATCTTGAATTCTAAATTATGTCGCAGATGTTAGTGGTATTGGTGGTATTCCCATTCAATGAAAGTACTGATATTTGTCAGCCAGAATTATGTTAATAAATAGACGGTAATATTAGGAGTATGCGTCTATCTAGTATTTCAATATAAATATATAAAACAATGCTAATAAGTAAATATAATATAATATAAAAATGCTTCAACCTTGCAAATATATATACACACACATATACCGACATCTGCACTGCATAAATTATTAAAAAGGATTGAACTAATGACATAGTGTTCTGCTTGGATAAGCATGAATAAAAAGTATGTACATACATGTATATATGCATCAACATATATGTAAACCAATAATATGCAAAACTAGTAGCATAGAATAATTCTATGATAGCATGTAGAAGCACAAACACATGCATCTGCACACATCAATAAATATGCACACAGAAATGATTAGAAAAACAATTGGCCAGCCACTTGAAAGGGGGACATTTGGTAGAGAGCACATGTGTACCAAATGTCCCCCTTTCAAGTGGCTGGCCAATTGTTTTTCTAATCATTTCTGTGTGCATATTTATTGATGTGTGCAGATGCATGTGTTTGTGCTTCTACATGCTATCATAGAATTATTCTATGCTACTAGTTTTGCATATTATTGGTTTACATATATGTTGATGCATATATACATGTATGTACATACTTTTTATTCATCCTTATCCAAGCAGAACACTATGTCATATAGTTCAATCCTTTTTAATAATTTATGCTGTGCAGATGTCGGTATATGTGTGTGTATATATATTTGCAAGGTTGAAGCATTTTTATATTATATTATATTTACTTATTAGCATTGTTTTATATATTTATATTGAAATACTAGATAGACGCATACTCCTAATATTACCGTCTATTTATTAACATAATTCTGGCTGACAAATATCAGTACTTTCATTGAATGGGAATACCACCAATACCACTAACATCTGCGACATAATTTAGAGTTCAAGATAAATGCTGATAGTAGTTTGAGTTTAAAACTAGATTATGCAATATTGCTAATATCGATCTGATGTTTTTGCATGCATGTATTTTGTCGTTACTGGTGTACTGAGGAGTCTCCTTTTGCTGATATAGGCACTGCTATAGGCCTGAGGAAGCGGGCTTGGACCCGCGAAACGCGTCGCCACTTGTGCTACCAATAAAATCTTTTGTTTATGCAAAGATTTGTCATCATTGAGGTAAGCAACCTCAAACCTTTTTCCGGTTTTAAACTGCTTTTAAACGCTTTTATCCACAACCTGAGCGCCTCTTTCAACCATATAGTATATTTGTGAGCTGTGTGACAGAGTAACCAAGCAGCTCAGGGTGACCCAAACTACTATGAGCTGTGTGAGAAATGAATTTTTAAGCAGGGATAGTGAGAGAGAGACCTGGGTGAATAAATAAAGTGCCCCTAGCACTAGTGGTAATGTGTACACTAATATAGAGTATTAAAAAAAAAAAAGTCGTTTCAATCGATAGTATTCCTTTAATCTTTAGGGTGGGTTAGGCCACAGCCTAAGATAGTTTATTAAAAAGGCAAAAATGGACATCTGGTTCTGCTAGTCCAAAGCAAATAATCTCTCTCCTGTTGCCACAGCTTTATATAAAACCTGCTTGTATTGTAGTAGGTAAATGTGGGTGACTACAGTCATACAACCGCTAATACAGTAACAGCCATTTCTTAGTTCTGATATAGCCCAAGTTTGGGCTACAGCCTTGGTAACTAATAGCAGACATGTTTAGGTCAAGGATTACTGTGTTACTGCTTCAAGTTCAAAGAACCTTAGTAAATATTTTCCAGAATGTTATATACGTATCCTTTACGGTTATTTACTGTACTGTACTTTAGTCTATATTATGCCATTTTCCTCTCAGTCCTAAAACATTCTTTGTTTTCTCTCCCTTCTCCCCATCTCCTTTTTTTGTCTTTTTTCCTAGTTAGCTGCCCAAGTCCTGGAAGATAAAGGTGTGGGCTTTGGGTTAGTTGATGCAGAAGAAGATGCTGCAGTTGCCAAGAAACTAGGTGAGTAGAAAATGGACTGAGACAATTTGCCAGCTTATCATATATACTGTACATGTGTAAACAATACATTATCACGGTTGCCACATATAAAAATGTGAAAAAGAATCCAAAAAATCATGTTACAAATATATAAGGCTATGTAGTCCTTGCTGCAAAAAAACCCACAAACAAACTGAAAAACCACTGAATTAACCACTTCAGCCTGCTGGTTGTTTTCACCTTATGGACGAGAGGAATTTTCACATTTCAGAGCTTCTCCCTTTCATTCCCCAATAACTTTATCACTACTTATCACAACAAAATGATCTATATCATGTTTTTTTCCGTCTCCAACAGGGCCGGTTTAAGCAACAATGGGGCCCCAGGGCAAAATAAACTTGGGGGGGCCCCCCAACATATACCCCGGAACAAAAATCGGCATTAGGGGACCTTTTTTGCAGCTAGTATAACAGGGTGTGAAGTCCCAATCGGTCGGAGCTCCACATTCTGGCTATCCCAGCCTGCATGGGGGACAAGGGGTTAAAAAGTTTCAGGAGGGGGGACCTCACATAATTTTATTTAAAAAAAATTCCCACACTCTAAAAAAATTGGGAAAATAGGAAAAAATGCCAGGGATCTTCATACAGCCATATTGCGGCTGTATAGCGATCCCTGGCCAAAGCGCTGCGGCTGCATATGGACCCCCTGAAAACCCCGTCAGGAAATTTATTGCGCTTTCGTTTGATGCATGTAAAATTACACTACCGTTAGGTTTGCTACTAAAAGTGACATTTACCGCATTTAAAAGTATACTTTTTTCCTTTGAAACGTTAAAATCGATTTTCTCAAAAACTATAAGGTCTTTTTGAAAAATTGTTTTTTCCTCTTATTCCTAATGATCTCCTTAACATATCCTGCAAATTTAGGGTTTCTAGCATTTAAGGTGGATTTGCTATTAACCATTAAAGTCGGCAGGTTTTTAAATGTGTATTTTTTTTTTCCTTTGAAACTTTAAAATCGATTTTCTCAAAAACTATAAGGCCGATTTGAAAAAAAATGTTTTCCTCTTGTAGCCACTGGGGGCCCCTACAAGCTCTGGGGCCCTGGGGCAGCTGCCTCCTTTGCCTTAATGGTAGCGCCGGCCCTGGACTCCAATTAGGCTTTCTTTGGGCGGTACATTATGCTAACAATTATTTTATTCCAAATGCATTTTAACGGGAATAATAAGAGAAAAATGATTAAAAAAAACACATTATTTCTTAGTTTTTGCCCATTATAGTTTTAACTCATTCGCGTTCCGTCGTTTTCACTTCAGCAATGTTCACCTCCCATTCATTAGCCTATAACCTTATCACTACTTATCACAATGAACTGATCTATATCTTGTTTTTTCCGCCACCAATTAGGCTTTCTTTGGGGGGTACATTTTGCTAAGAGCCACTTTACTGTAAATGCATTTTAACAGGAAGAATAAGAAAAAACTGGAAAAAATCATTATTTCTCAGTTTTCAGCCATTATAATTTTAAAATAATACATGCCTCCATAATTAAAACTCACGTATTGTATTTGCCCATATGTCCCGGTTATTACACCGTTAAAATTATGTCCCTATCAGAATGTATGGCGACAATATTTTATTTGGAAATAAAGGTGCATTTTTTCCGTTTTGCATCTATCACTATTTACAAGTTTAAAATAAAAAAATATAGAAATATTTCATCTTTACATTGATATTTAAAAAGTTTAGACCCTTAGGTAAATATTTACATTTTTTTTTATTGTAATGTTTTTTTTTATATTAACCATTTCACAACTGAGGGGTTTTACCCCTGAAACACCAGCGCTATTTTTACCTTTCAGCGCTGCCTCCATTGTAGTATTTATGTACTATGATTGGTTATTGGGGACTGGAGAGTCTCCATAACCAATCATTGTACTGCAGAGCCGGGGTGTGTGTGCGCGCGCGGGTCGCGGGGGCGCGCGATCGCGCGCTGCACATTTGTTTACGTTACATTGTTTTGAATGAAGACGGCTTTTGTTTAAAGCCGTCTTCATTCTACTCGCAATCGGCGAGGCTAATTGGATTTAGGAACGCTCGTTCCTAACATCCAATTAGTCACCTGCTGTGCGGGCTGGCTGGAGTGTGCGCGAGAGTTCCCCGCCCACTCCCAGCAAGTAAATAAACAAGTGCGCCTTTCTCCGTCCCTGGGGGTGAAGCGGTGCGCAGAGGGACGGAGAAATTTAGCACTGGGGGGGTGAAGTGGTTAAACATTTTATTTGGGTATTTTTGGGAGGGTGGGATGTAAACCATATTTTTTTAATGTAATTGTGTGTTGATTTACATTTTTTTCACTTTTTGTTGTAGTTTTACTTTTTGGCCACAAGATGGCGGCCATGAGTTTGTTTACATGACGTCACTCTAAGCGTAACACACGCTTAGAGTGACGCATCGGGGAGGGAACAGCCAGAAAAGGCGCAGCTTCCGAGAGAAGCTGTCGCTTTTTCAGCGGGGGAGAGGAATCAGTGATCGGGCACCATAGCCCGATTCACTGATTGCCTGGCTAACGAACCGCGGGCCGGGAGCGCGCGTGCACGCGCATGATCGGCCGCGGGAGCGCGTGGTAGCGCGCATGGTTCCTGGACGTAGTTTCTACGTCCAGGAACCAAAATAGGTTAAAATAAAACCTAAAATTGTGGATGAAACCCACACATTTTATTTGCCCATTTGTCCCGATTATTGCAACATTTCAATTATATCCCTAGTACAATGTATGGTGACAATATTTCATTTGGAAATAAAGGTGCATTTTTTCAGTTTTACATCCATCACTAATCACAAGCCCATCATTTAATAATAATATACCCTCTTATTAAAATAAAAAATGTATTCCCTATTGTATGTAGGTGTAATTTTAATATTTGGCCACAAGGGGCTTGATTCACTAACCGGCGCTAAGCCGGTTAGTGAGCCTTAACACTTTGTGGGCGTAAACCAGGGCGCTAGGGGCTTGATTCACTAAGACAAATTCACTAAGACAAAAAGCGTGCCTTATTAGAGTTAATGGGCCTTATCAGAGTTAGCGGGCCTTATCAGAATAGCTCATGCTATTCTGATAAGGCACACTAACTCTGATACGGGCCCTTAACTCTGATAAGGCACACTAAGTGGCTTTTCACTCCGGCGCTAACACTTAGCGCCAGTTAGTGAATCAAGCCCAAGATGTTCTCGTGCATTTCTTCCTATAAGCGTACAATAAGTAAGCTAAATTGGAAGTAATGCGTGGCTGTGGTACTTCGGAAGTGACACTGGCATCTCATTGATGCCGTTGATCACGGGGGCCTGAGGGGAGATGAATGAATCTCATTAATCTTACGATCGCGTCGGAAAAGAGCGAGCGGGAGGCAGCACGGTGGCACAATCAGAGAACAAAAACAGTGATCATTCTCACCGGACAAGAACGGATTGGATCAGGGGACTTCTGTCCCCTGCCACCAATCCCCCATGACGACAGCAGCATCGTGATTGCGGGTTTCCGCCTGCATGATCGCACACGCAGCCCCCCAAACTGCAGGGACATGAGCCTCACGTACCTGCGGCTGTAGCAGCACCTGCCGAGGACTTGAGCCTCACGTCGCTGCAGCTAAAGTGGTTAAAGTCCAATATTGGAGCTTGCGCCCACACGTGCGCTTTGGATCCAGTCCAATCCCTCCTTCACTGTGTACCTCAAAACAAGCCAAAAAACAAAAGAAACATAACATAGCACTGTTTCAACAGCTAACAGTGTTCAATGTCTGCTTTGTTCACATCCACCTCTTGAATCCTTACATGGCTCTTCAATTCTCCTCCAATTGCTTTTAGTGGTTTCCTATCAAACTAGAGCTCACCATAGTATAAAAATGTTTTATCCAAACGTTTATAAAAAAAGTAGTACACACACATTAAAATTTCCAAGTACGAGCAAGAACAAGCAGGCTTCCAGTATGTCGTCAGCTACTGTCCTGGGGCTCCACCCAACGCGTTTCATACGAGTGTACTCATCACGGGTGTCATTTTTGTATTTTAAGTCTCATCCGATTAGCCACTGAATAACTTGATTTAAGGTCTTTTATATTTTGAAAACTGTAATTTTTATAAGTTGTCAGTATTCCTTCAGTCATCTTGTCGTTTAGTTACACAGGAATCAGAATGATATATTCAAAGGCTCTACTGACAATTTCAGAAATATAAACATCTAATCCCCCCCCATCTAATCTTAGACAATATACTGTAGATTATTTCCTTTGCATGAGAGAACCATGTAATGTGGCCACCACTAGGGGGCAACCAAGTCTCACAAACATTTTGATTTACAACTACATGAACTTTGAAAAACTGTAATCCAAACGTTCAACAAGTGAGATTACATTATTTTATGCTTAGTCTACCCTCTAGTGACCAAAACTGAAATCTACTCAATATAATTTTTACAATATAACTTTTTATAGATACTTGATTAATTTCTCCTTAAGCATAATACATGGTCTCAAAAAAAATGCTTTCTTTAAAAAATGAAAGCACTGCAATTCAAAAGTAAGCTTCAACTGGCCATAAGGTCCTCGGTGGATCAGTACTACATTAAAGTTTAAATTGCACCAGAACTGAAACCCTCACTAAAAACCACATACTTAGGCTCGGTTCACACTGCATGGATCAAAAACTGATCCGGCAAAAACTGATCCATCAAAACACATCCGTTTTTACATTAAAGGACTTACGAGTCCAAATAACAAAAAAAAAGTTAACGCTACAGGAGACAGCCTGGATTGGGGGGAGGCCCTAGAGCTGCGCAGCCGCACTCACGTCTATGCGGACTGCGCAGCCACGGCCAACTGCGGTGGCCATTTTAGTGGAGGCAGGAGACCTCGACCCGGGCTGTGGGGTTGGGAGCGGCCCGGGGGCACTATTGAACTGCGGGGACCCGACGGAGGGAGCGGATGGCGTCCTCCGTGCATTCAAATTCAATTTAGGTACTTAACTTTTTTTTGTTATTTGAACTCGTAAGTCCTTTAAAGAGACTCTGAAGTCTCATAAAAATCATGTTTTTATATTAAAAATCTCTTTAACATGATTGCCCTAACTAAAACGCTGCATCTCCACGGCTGAACTCAAACGGATCCGTGTATACATTAGGCATCAGTTTTTAATTAGTGAGTTCCGTTCTGTTACCCATCGATACCTGCTTGGCATACTCGCGACGGATCTATAATTCCATAATTATCGCAGACTTCCTATATTTGCATTTCATTCAGCGAAACTGACTAAACGGATCCATTTCAAATGGACTGGTGTGAACCAATCCTATGGATTACTATAGGATCCACTCACATCCTTTGAGATCCATTCCATTTCTTTCCACTAAATGGAATGTTCTTTGGGACAGTGTAAATCGAGTCTTGCCTAGGAAGAGGAAAGCCACTGGATCATGCAGATACATTTTAAAATTAGTAATATATCAATTTAAAGGTTGGGAATAAAGTTTAGAGTCAAACGTTTTTATTAAAGAAATACATAGATTTACATAGAAAGAGGGACAAAGTCCTGAAAGAGGGACAAATGAGGAGGAAAGAGGGACAGGGCTTCCAAAGAGGGACTGTCCCTCCAAAAGGCGTACGAGAGGAATCGGCGCGGGAGACTTGGGCGCAGGATACAGCAGGTATATGGCTGATCCTGCTGCTGCACAAGTCCCGGCTGTGTTAAATAGTATTCCCCCTCCAGGCCGCCATGGATGGTGGGTAATTTCTGGAAGCCGAATTATTGTGTTTTAAAAGTAACTTCAGCTCTGTCTTCTGACGATGCCAAAGTTACACCCTGTGCGCCCAGGTCTCCTGCGCTGGATTCACTGTGTTCGCTCCAAAAGAGGGACAGTTGGGAGCTATGCATTTGAGGTAGGTGGAGATATACAAACCAGAGGGTACTGGACATAGTTGTTCTCTTAGAAAATATAAAATGTATGTATCATTTTGCTTCTCTACCTAGGAAAGCATCTGTGTTTTTGTGGATATGTCAGCACAGAATTACAGTATTTAAAGGTTTCAAATTTCTTAGTACTTTTCACCTACTTTTTGGTATTTTTTCAATTGCAGAGTACAAAAGTTATTTTTCGATGATGAAAAATTATCTTCCAGGAGAAAAAATGAATAGGATCAGGCCGAAAGTTAATTGCATATGGGCCAGGCAGTGCATGTTATTGTTCAATTGTGTGTGTGTCCTGCAACTGCAGAGCGCAATGGAAGCCCTCACCAAACCAAGCTGGTGTACTCCAGTCCTCCTCCATCTCCAGCTGGAGCTCGGAGTCCTCATCTTGTGTCCTCTCATGCTCTGGTGCCCTCTCACTATTTGCTTCGCCAAATCATGCATGCGCAGGTGCCAGGTCACACTGTGAGAGAGTGCCTAGCACCGGCTGGAGCAGGCCGGAGGGGTCACAAGAGTACGGACTTGGAGCACCGGCTGTAGATGGAGTTGGAGATGGAAGACTAGAGCAACCCAGCTGGATCAAGTGAAGGCTTCTGCTGCACTCTGCAGTTTCCACAATGATATGTGTCACTAGTGGTGACAGGGTGAGTTAGTGTACTTGGGCGGCAACAGTGGTTAGTGTAGCTAGTAGGTATTAATGTAAGTGGTGGTGGCAGGGGAATTAGTGTACTTTGGGGGCAGCAGTGGTTAGTGTAGCTAGTTGGCATTAGTGTAACTGGTGGTGTCAGGGTGATGGGTGGGGGTCAGTGGTAGTGTAGCGGATAAGTGTAACTGGTGGTGGCAGGGTGGGTTAAGGTACTTGGGGGGCAGTGGTGGTTACTGTAGCTACTTATAGCCATTCGACTATTAAGAGTCGATTGGCTATAAGTACAGATTGCATGCGGGATACTTTGAGTAACCAATTGTCTATTTGTAGACGATTGGTTAAAAGTCTCTGTAGCTGTTCAGCTACTTTAGATTTGGTCACTTGGGGACGAAGAAAGGAATGCAGGGAGTAAAGTAAGGAAGGCAAAGTTATAGTGGAAAAAGGGAAGGGGGGTAGGGAAGGTAGAGTTGGTGGAGGAGAAGAAGGGAGTGAGTAATCAGGAAAGGCAAGCAGTGGAGGGAAGGGGGGAAAAGACATTGAAAAAGAGATGAATGTAGGATAGGAGATAGGAAAAGGATACATTAAGAAAAGGGAAAGAAGAAAGAAGAGGAAGGAAGGAGAGAGGGATGGTGTAGGATAAGAATGTGAAAAAGAAAGGAAGGGATGACAGGAAAAAGTGAGGAAGAGAAGGGAGAATAATAGAAGAGTGTGTATGATGGAGGACAATATGTACTGTAAGAGAAGAAGGAAAGAAAGGGGGAGAAGTAAGGGAAAAGAGAAGGATGAAGAAGAAAGAATGGTGGGATTGAGAAAAGAGTGGAACAGAAGACAGGCAGAGAAGGGCAGCAGAAAGGATGGATGTAAGACGGAAAGTAGGAGACAAAGAAGAAAAAGCAAGAAAGAGAATCAATATACACACAAGATAACAGTAATTTTTTCCTCTCCTATCTGCTGTTTGCGTCTCCACCCTGTGTAAGGACATTAATCTTTTATCTCTTCATCTCCACTGGGACATATACAGCTATGTCTAGTTTTCTATAGCAACAGATTACACACAATAATGGCTTCATCCAATTAATCTTAAAGTGAAGCATCCAGTTTCCATAGAGACCCCAATTCAGCATAATCTGCTGGGGGCTTTAGGCTGAGCTGGGGGTGCTTGATAGAAAATACAATCTTTAGCTGAAACTGAGCACAGAAAACACCTGCTTTTACTAACCTTCTACAACACAGTGCTTGTTTGCTATTGGCTAATTGGCATAATTCCTAACATAAGGCTCCAGGCACATAGTCTGGAAGTGCTGATGAGCCCCGGCAGGAGGTTTCTCGTCCCTTGAATACATGGTAAGCCTGTGAGCCCATCAGTTGAAGGGTTATAGGAAACTTATACAGTTTCGGCATATTTATTTACAAACTGCATGTCCACAGACCTCTATACAAGGGACTTCACATCTTCAGCACCAGATGGATATTATACAATTTTATAGCGCTGCGTCCTACTCCAACTCCAGGCAACTCATTTTTTTTGTCAAATCAGGCTTCAGCAGTTAAAAATGTGCTTTATAAATTTGGTGATGATGACATTGGGGAGCTCAGATGGGGGACACTGAGTTTGGAGAAAACAAAAAATGCGGGACATCTGCCTCCATGAGCTGCTGACACTTTGCTCAAGAATATCTGCAGCTTAGACAGCAAGCGGGGAGGGTGGAGACAGTTATCTGAGGCGATTACAGCTTGCAGCTCTGTAAGACTTGGCCTTCCAAATGAAGGGATCCAGAGCAGGTATTTCAAAAGGGAACCAACTATACAAAAGCTAATAGGACTACAGGATGGAGAAAATAAATTGTTCAATATTTTAGCCAAATAATCTGAAATAGCTAATATTTAGATATTTATTATTGCCATTTGCTGGGACCAATAACTTTATTCTCATTACGGAGCGAATCAGGTCATTTTGGCGCCTGACGCTCAGCGTAGTGCACCAAAGCTGGGCGCAGCCATAGCACTAGTGCTATGCTGTGCGAGGCACGTAAGAGAGAGCACGCAGCACTCATCCAGGTCTGATGCTCTTCCTCCTCTTTCCAAGCCAAGTTAATGGCATTGCTTTACAAGGCAAACAGTATATGGCATTATTTTGCTAAGTAAATAACACAGCTGTACCCTGGAGCAAAATGATGTATTTATTTAAAAAAAATTTAAAATATATTGCATAAACCATCAACATTTTTGCAGCAGGCCACTGCGTCTGAGCAGAACTGGTGTCCTAGTGCATTAGTGCATGGTCTTAATTTGTATCTCTATAGACAGAAATGCAGTTTTTGGACTTCCAGTCGGCAGTCATCATATCTCACAGCATAGTAAAGCAATTTGAGAAATACTATACAAACCTCTCTCAGAATGGGTGCATTGTGTCACCATTCACACACATACATATGCGTATCCTCCCAACAAAGGACCACGTGGAATTGTGGAATGAACGTTGCTGTGGAAACAGCTTCTATAGAGATGATGAGTGAACACATTTACAGCCTCTACAAGCCATACTGTATTGTGATGGTGGAAAGAAGTCCCTTCCACAAAAATAGATGTGATCTATTCATGGCAGCATAAATTGGTCTCCGAGACTGTAAGGTCACTGTGGGAGCTCGATCTCGACAGTCATGAAATAAATCTCTGCTGGCTTCCTTATTGCAGTTAACAAAAGATACATAACTGTTAAGTTCACAGGAAGAGCATGAAACAGGGCATCATGTGTGTTTATGGATTTTCTACTGGCATAATAATAATATAATATCGAAATCTAAGTCATACTTATTCCTAGCACTGGGAGGCATCATCAATACTTATTTCTTGTACCAGGAGGCATTAACAATATACATTTTCCTTTTTGGGTGGGAAGGACGGTTGCATAGTTATTTGGGTTGAAAAAAAAGACATACGTCCATCGAGTTTAACCAGAAAATAAAGTACAAAACCTGCCTGCACCCTCACATATCCCTGTTGATCCAAAAGAAGACGAAAAACCCTAACAAGGCATGGTCCAATTAGCCCCAAAAAGTAAAAAAAATGCCTTCCCGACTCCAGGTGGCAATCAGATAAAATCCCTGGATCAACACCACTGGGAATTACCTAGTATTTATAGTCATGGATGTCTTCCAAAGCAAGGAAAGCATCTTAGCGCTCCTTAAACGCAGATATAGAATTTGTCATAAATACTTCCTGTGGCAATACATTCCACATTTTAATCACTCTTTCTGTAAAGAACCCCCTACCTAAATAAATGGTTAAAATGTTTTTCCTTCATGCACGGATCATGTCCTTTGTAAAAGCCAAGGGACACAAAGCTCATACGCCAAGCTTTTTTATTGCCCTCTGATGCATTTATACATGTTAAATAGATTTCCTCTAAGGTGGCTTTTCTCCAGAGTAAATAAACCCAGTTTATCTAAACTTTCTTGGTAAGTGAGACCTTCCATTCCTTTTATTAGTTTTGTTGCTTGGCTCTCCACCTGCTCTAAAACTGCAATATCTTTCCTGTAATGCAGAGCCCAGAACTGAATTCCATATTCCAGATGTGACCTTACTTGAGAGTTAAACATGCTAACATTCTAAATTTTTATTTCCCTTTTAATACATACCAAAATTGTATTAGCTTTAGCTGCAGCGGCTTGGCATTGAATACGATTATTTAACTTGTTGTCCATGAGTACTTCAAAGTCATTCTCCAAGTTTGATGTCCCAATCTGTATTCCATTTATTGGTGCCATTTATTGCTTAAGGTGGTTAGAAAAAATCTTAATTTTTTAAACAACCATTATTTTATTATGTATCCAAAATTGTCAAACCACTCTAAAGAAGTAGATCCTTAGGAAATGCATGCATATAGAAAGACAACCGCCACTCAAATGATCTTTTACTGCAATTTTTATTAATGTTATAGAAAAACCGTGGAAACCACCCTATAAAACCAAGAACCCCCATAAAAACACGATGTGGGCATCATCCTAGGACCTTTGGTTGAGGGCATATAAGCAATATTAACACAAGAAGATCAGGGCATCAGTATGCATGGATGTGATGAATTAAGGGTTCTGAATGAGTATCCATGATCTATTGTGAAATGAATGCCATGTGTGTCATTCGTGTGCTTATGAGATCCCCTGCAAAGTATTCGATCCAACAATGTTGGGAATATGGATATATCTATTGTGGGATTGGAGGGACTTGTTATATTGGAAATGGGTAGGGGTTCTCCTTTAAATGATAGGAGAAAGAAGGGTGCAACAAGTAAGAAATGATTATCAATAAAAATGAAGAACTACTTGGTCTCATGAAATTTACAACTTCCTAAATGAATGCTGATAGAAATGGACAGTGCCTAACTGGTTTAAATTAGTATGAAGATGAAAAGCAGCGAATTGTATGCTGAAACGCACAACCAGGAAGAGGCACTGAAACGAGGCTTGATGCTGAACTTAAAAGGGAGGTGACCTGTCCCAGCAAGCCACCATCGCAGCATCACACTGATGAAGCCCACGTGATGTGGGCGTAACGTATGTGGGCGAGGCTGGAGGATGATGGGCTGGAGGAACCACCTGGAGCAGAGACATGACGCACGCCCGTTGAACACGCGGTGAGCCGGGAGGCGCTTTTGCAAGCCGGATCACGGAGCAGGTACCTGCCACCCGCGGGACGCCGCGGAAGAGTAAAGAGGACCTCTGAAAGGTATCAAGAATTATCTGAACCTGTGCAATGAGCGGTTAAGTGTGGCTCACAGAGACTTTACGGAATATTATCCATGTCAGTGTATGACGCGAATTTATAGTGGCTATCTTGGCTCTTGATCTGGTGAGGCTTCTTGTTTGAGGATTGAACTGTTGTCTGCACGTCTGTGAAATTCACTACAAGAACTGTTCTGACGTGGAAGTTTCTTCCTTTACAAAGTAAGCTTACTCAAGCACCCCAGATCTTAGCATATGCAGCAGTTAACAGGGTCGGCCGACCAATCTGTGTGTGTGTGTGTGAGTTGGTGAGGAGGCGTGCGTGTGTTCCAGGGATACTCCTAGGATGATGCCCACATCGTGTTTTTATGGGGGTTCTTGGTTTTATAGGGTGGTTTCCATGGTTTTTCTATAACATTAATAAAAATTTCAGTAAAAGATCATTTGAGTGGCGGTTGTCTTTCTATATGCATGCAGTATTCAATTTTCAACCTGCCTTCCCCCAGCAATTGGGGTGATCTCTGCGTCATTTAAATGAGCCTGTGCACCGGTTTTTCTCTAATTTTTTTTCCTTAGAAAATGCATTGGTGTTACTTTTAAATTTTTATTTGCACCTACAGTATAAAATAATCTATTTTATATTTACCGCGTGGAACCAGCGTGGTCCATAGCTTCCAGCATTGTTGGTTGTCTCTTGCATGCTCATCTAAGCTTGCAGCAGCCGCCCCTAGGTGTGACATGTGGTGTTTGTTTGTTTTTTAATGGGCAGTAACCGCACACACGCTCCCATTATTTTGCAACTGGAAGGTGCTTACTCCCGGCAATCAAGTGTCTAAACCGAGCCTTAAATGTGCCGTTTTGACCTCCTCCCTACACAGTAGAGACACAGAGATTGTGTATGTACTGATTTTTGTCATATTACATTTTCAGCAACTACTTAAGAGGAGCAGATTCATGTATAAGTGCAAAGCCATGATATATACTTCTGTGTACAGGGAGCAACTCCCTTTTTATCTCTATCTTTTGTTTCCTAATAGATGCTGTAAACATCTTTGCTAGGTTGTATACCTGTTTAGTGACACAAGGCACTATGAGTAAGCTCCTCCACTACTGCCAACAAGGTTTCCACTTTTTGATTTTTTTTAACAGATAGCTATATGGAACCTTTTGAATGGGTTGTTTTTTTACTCAAAACAGATCTGAACTTTTAGGGAGTAATTCCTCACATTCTTTTTAAACTTATTCCATCAATGGTCAGCTGGGTGAAAGATGGCTCATCCTGCCCCCACTCAAACTCCTGCCCACGTTAAATACTTTTCCCCCTGTGAGTTGTAGTAACTTGGGGGACACCTAATTTGGGGTACATCTATTGCCGGCACCCAAAATACAGTGATTTAGTGAGAAAGCCCCCCTTGCCGATATAGCTGTAATTAACATCACAGTCTATAGTGGCGCCCAAGTCAGGTGCTGCGCCATGCGAATCAGGCTTCAATATGACCTGATTCGCTCCACACCTCCAGCGATGCCTGGGACCAAGCCTTCTGTCACAGCTAACTACCACGTCCAACTGTGCCTTCACCACACTTCCAGTCCAACGACATCTCCAGTCACACCATATAACACCTCTAGCTATGCTCTCCTCACACCTCCAGTTATGTCCCACCATACCTCCAGTCACACCCATATAACACCTCTAGCTACGCTCTCCTCACACCTTCAGTCATGTCCCACCATTTTAGTTGACATCAGCTATCAGCTTTTGCATCTATGTAGAAAGGGAATGAGCAGAGATCAGGTAGCAGACACTGCGAGCACCATAAAGGATGTGGTAAACCAGGACGGAAGAGTGAATAATGGCGCACAGCGCCTATGCATAAAAATGGTGCCGCATTAAAAAGATACGCTTATCTCTATTTATCGTTAATACTGCATAATAATGGCGCACAGGGAAAAAAGAAGAAAAACGGCACACAGTAACGTTATTTATCAATAGCGCCGTTGATATGCCAAACAGCAGACGTTATTGCGCACAGTAACGTTATTTATCAATAGCGCCCTACATAAGCCAAACTGCAGACGTTATTTAACTGCAAAACGGTGAATAGATTTAATGTAACACTGTCAAGGTTAGGGTTAGGCACCACCAGGGGAGATTTAGGGTTAGGCACCACCAGGGGGGTGGTTAGGGTTAGGCACCACCAGGGGGGTGGTTAGGGTTAGGCACCACCAGGGGATGGTTAGGGTTAGGCACCACCAGGGGGGTGGTTAGGGTTAGACACCACCAGGGGGGTGGTTAGGGTTAGGCACCACCAGGGGGGTCTTAGGGTTAGACACCACCAGGGAAGTGGTTACGATTAGGCACCACCAGGGGGTGGTTAGGGTTAGGCACCACCAGGGGGTCTTAGGGTTAGGCACCACCAGGGAAGTGGTTAGGATTAGGCACCACCAGGGGGGTCTAGGGGTTAGGGATAGGTACAGAGAGGATTCTGTGTTAACACTAATTTTCAATAAACTAAACAGAGCAAAATAACGATAAGGCTTTAACGTTAAATAGTGATAAGCAGCAAACGTATTAGCAGCAACACCGTGCGCCATTATTCGCAGGCGCCATTTTCAGATCCAAACCAGGATAAGTCTAAAAAGAAAGTTCAAGATTTTTTCAAGTCAGTCATCACAAAATCGACAGTTTATCTATGGTCATCTAATATTCCATCTAAACAGAGAATTTTTTTGTTTAAATATTTTTTGTTCAGTTTGATTTCAAACAAACTGATTAAAGGTAACCAAACAGCATTACTATGCATCGATAGATTTTTCTTTCAGGGATCTCAGCACTTTTACAATAAATTGCTGTCTATAGTAAAGAAATAAAAAAGACTGAAAGGTAATGTTTAAAGCAATCCTTATTTTTGACACATGCAGTAGTTTGAGTAATTGTTATGTAATCTTACCATCAGTTGCGCAGTGTGAAGGTTAAACAGACTGAATTTAATGAAGTTGATTTTTTAGGTAAGCCATAATACTACATAGGAGTGATTTGATGGCTCAGATTGCTGCTTCTGTGATGGACATTAGTCTTTTTCCCTATAGTGAGCAGCTGTTGCCCGAAAACAACTTAGCAGGAGAATTATTATCTGAGAATGCATTGCTGTTTTCAAGCACAAAATAAGGTTTGATGTTCTTTAGTGTCATCATCATAAGAGGAGGAATAATTATAGTGACATCAGGCAAGAAGGCCACCTGTGCCATTAAACAGGCTGTTTTTCCAGGAAAAGGGGAGGATGGGCTGCATCGAGCCTTCTATTACAAGGAGTGTGAAATGCGCAGTAACTGAGGGTTTGCATTAATGTACAAGATGAAAGTGCATAAACCGTGAAACATGAGATAAAAGCTGATGCTGGGATGCTTCAGCACGTTTACCTTGGGAATGTTGTTGCTATATAATATTATAGTGTATTATTTGTTTAGATTGAGATCAGGGCCTTTGGCTTCCACCATTATCTCTGATTATCTCCACCTACTATATGACATATTGGCCTCAATTCTGATAGCTATGTGAGGTAAATATTTTTTTGCAGGTAAATTACCTCATGAGGTATTTTCCTCTTTTTTTTAGCAATTCTGAAAGATTTCTCTCTATTTCCGAACATGAGGTAAAACATGAGGTAAAACACGAGGTAAATGCATAAAGTGAGGTGAAACATGAGGTATTTCAGCGGTAAGCATGCAGTAAATAAATAATAGTAGTCTTTAATTGTCTTCTATAAGTTAACATAGTCTTTGGAAGATTTTTTTTTTTGAGGGAGGAAGGTGTATCTGATTATGTAGCAACCTATGAAAAGTATATTTATAGGCATCTCTTATAAAAAAAAATGCAGTAAATATTTGTAGTTTTATTTCTACTATTCTTTTCTATTACACAGCCTGAGTAGGAACGATACTAAAACAGCAATAGGAACTCCACTAAAAACTGCAAAATGCATAAAAACTGACTTTACCTCCAGGTACAGGCAGGTCTTAAACTAAACGGTAAATTATGTGCTAACCAGGGGTGGACTGGGACCTTTTGGCCTGGGGGGAAACACAGCCTAGAGGCCCTTTCACGGTAGTCCCAGCCCCAATCCATATCTTTCTCGAGCCCAAATGTATATAGTGCACTGCTCATACACTAATTGATTTTCCACAGCAGATTCGATCACTGTGATCAAATCTGCTGGAGACTGATGCTCCATCATTATTATTATTATTACTAAGTATTTATATAGCGCCGACATATTACGCAGCGCTGTACAGTGTATATATATATATATATATATATATATATATATATATATATATATATATATATATATATATATATATATATATATATATATATATATCTTGTCACTAACTGTCCCTCAAAGGAGCTCACAATCATTGCTGCTCAATCATATTTTAAATCAATTTTCCAGTGAAATCAAATATTTCGCTTGAAAAGGGGTGGTGGACGGCGCTATATAACTTGAGTTCCCAGGTCCCCAGAGCCAATAATGGGTCCCCCAGATGTCCCACCAAAATTCTTCTCCCCCCACCCGGACCCTTGCAGAATGCTGGCAGCGGAGCGCACACACCTGTCTGGTCAGCATGCTCCCCTCTGTGTGCTCTTGTCTTTTTCTCCAATATCTGTTCTCAGTGACCCCACGGCAAGTACGTATATGCCCCCAGGTCACAGAGAACTGGCACTGGGGAGATTACAGAAGGGAGACTGGTGAGTGTGTGCGCCGCTGCCAGTACTCTGCAGGGGCCCTGGGGGAGAAATATTAATTACGGGAGACTTGGGGGCCTGTCAGCCAAATTTGTGACTATAGTGGGATCAAAGGGGCTAGTGGCCGCAGTCCTATAGATTTTTAATAGATTGTATGCTGTTTTCAGTGAGTAACAGTATATGATCCCTCCCTAATCAGATTTTGATCGCAGAGGTCAGTGTATGGCCACCTTTAGTCAGTAAAACAAACGTTTATATTAAACTTATGTCCTGCTTACTTTTCAGAAGTAGTAACTGTGTTGATACTGGTGATGAGCCAGGTCAGATCCATATCACCAGTGCCTGGAAGTGTGCAGTGATTCCCCTGGCTGTCATCCTGTCCAGCACTGAGTGACATTGTGCAGCCTCCAGTGTAGACTATTTCCCTGTCTGTCTCCTCCATTCTGCATGTCTCTGCACTGCTATCAATGCTGGGCTGGTCCTCTCAAAGCACTGAACAACTTCTTTGTGCTGCTGGTCTTCCCTCTGCAATCAGCTGCAGTATCATCAGAGCACACAGTGCCTGCTCCTCAGGCTGCAGGATGGTTCAGCAGAGCCCAGCATTAATTCTTCCCTCTTCATCTCAGTCCTCAGTGTTACTGTCTCACAGCCATCATGTCTCACAGCCATCACATGACTGCTGAGGCGGCTGCTGATTGGCTGTTGTGCTGTGATGGTAATGGCGAGGTAGAGTTGCATGAGACAAACAGGAAATCTGATGTGATAGCTCTGTTTTGCAATCTGTGCCCCAACAATATATGATACAGCTGGGTTAATCATGGGGCCCCTGTGCTGCAACACTGCCTCACAGCTTTATGTCCCCCACTGAACTGAGCGACAGCCAGAGTGCCCAGGTTCATTGCTGGGCGAGGCTTAACAGTATATTGAGCGGCCACGGAGCACCGGCCGGACCAGCAGCTGTGATGACTAATGCTGCCCCACCGACCCTCCATGTGTGAGCAGGCGGCGGCCCGGGGGGCAAACGCCCCTCATCCCCCCAGGCCAGTCTGCGCTTGGTGCTAACATACCCCCTAATTTCCATGAGAATAGTTATTTTTGGTAAAATTAATGCAAATTTCCTCATAAATTACCTCATAATTTACCTCATGAGGTAAAACATGACTAAAACCTACCAGAATTGCTAAATGTCATTACCTCATGAAGTAAATTACCTCACATGAGGTAGTTTGTTTGATAACCCTACCGGAATGTATGTAGAGTATCTTCACAACTAGCACTGCAATTTTCTGCCCAGGACAGATTTAGGAATTTGAGGGGTACACTGTAAAGGGGACATTAACATGGGAAGTGCACTGCAGCGTGGGTGTGGCATGACACCGCTTGCATGAAAATTATCATCATTACACATGTGCTAGCCCTTCTGATTCCTCCTGAATCGCAAGCAAAAATTATTTTTTAAAAACGCATTTGCATTTTGCGATTTATAATGGCAAAAGGCCTTTAGAGTAGTTTTACACTAAATACAGCACATTGTGCTGGAGCTGACAACCAACAATGAAAATGTGACAGGTCCATGGTCCTGTCTGCTACTACCTTAACTCCGATCTATGGGCAGGGCAGTTGTTCTTTATTTCTAAATAGTTACCACTATCATCGGTCAACAATAGCCTTTCTAAACAGTCCCTTTTTAAACAGTCCCTGTGCCCTGGTGTCTAAGCAGCCTGAACAACATTAGGGCAATTAAAAGGCAAGCACATTACTAAAGTTTTAACCTCACTGGTAGTTATAAAGCTGCATACTTACCGCTCGACGGGTCAAGCGACTTCCGCTTGATGACGGTCGCTAGAGATGCTTCTTCC